>NC_067473.1:151788918-152088918 GCF_947179515.1 Apodemus sylvaticus
ATTAGATTTCACCAATATTACATCTTAGTTTTTAAAATATTAAACAGGTCTCTAAAAGTGAGTATAATTAACACAATTCATTGATTCTAGGATGTTATCACTCATTATTCCACTATTCTGTCATTTTAACATCTGAGAAATTTGGGATATATTTAGAAATTAGAAAGGTGTGTTAGTATTTACTTTGTAGTAAAGAAAATAGTACATTCACAGTTGATACTGTTTTTGTTCTAAGATATGATAATAACAATATTCTATGCATAAAGAATGCATAAATGAAGCTGATAAAGGTTATTCAATATATAAGAATATACCTTCTACAGGGTACATTCCAAGTGACTGAAGAAAAAAAAAAAAAAAAAACCAAAAAACAACCAAAGAACAACCAAAATATCCTCCAAACAAACAAAACAAAAATCCATGAAGATTTTTTTTTGGGGGGTGGGGGTGGGGAGCATATAGCAGATAGCTAAGATTTTTCTTGAACTTTTGAACTACCTGCCTAAGGAATCTCAAATTTTTAAACATGCCCATCTTGTGCTAGGTAATCCTGACTGTCAACTTTAACTGGACTTAAGAATAAAGTAAGATATTAGTAATATATGTCCCTTGAGAGCATTATTTCCAGAGACAACTAGATCATAAGGGTTCTGGCCTCTGCTGAAGCATACCTTGAATGGACTAAAAAGTAGAGGAACTGTGGAAGGCAGGGCCTAGTTATAGGTAATGGGTAGGTGGGGCTTTGAAAGGTATATTTTGGCCTTAACTTCTTTTATGTTCCTTGGTAGCCATAAGGTAAATTGCTTCTTATGGCATAACCCTTCTTACATCCTTTGCTATAGGCCTAAAAGCAATACAGCCTGCAAATCATGGATGGACTGAAACCTCTGAAACCACACAAGAAGAAAAAAAAAGACTCCTTACAATAATTTTCTACTTAATTGTTAGTAATGAGAAGCTAATTAATACAATGAATTATCTGTAGCGAATGAGGGAGAAAATACTTAAGTTTACATGGACATTAAATATAGTGGCAAATCTGGAATATCAGATATAGCTGATACATTTCTAGAGAATATCACAGGTTCAATTACCAAAGGATCTCCATCTAATCCATTAGTTTTAATACTTGTAACTACTTTATCCCTATAAACCTAATTTCATATTTTACATTGTCATTGCCATCAGAATATAGTGATTTACAATAAATAAGATGTATAAGGGCAGTGGTTTTTACTGCATTCCTTCGCTATTTGAAGAGAAGGTAAAACCTGTGGGAAAGGACAAAGTACATAGATATCATTTGTAGCATCTCTTCAAAGTTTACCTGTGTTCCAGCTGATACTTGAGGCTGACTCACTGGTTGTACAGTAGTGCCTTCACTGGAAGATGGTGCTTGAGAAAGTGAATATTGTACTGCCTGCTGAGGCGGAGCAGTTGGCTGTATTCCCTGCTGTTAAGAAGAAAATACAATGTTTCAGATTTCTTTGAGAAAGGGATTTTGCTATGTTGGCTAAACTAAGCTGGTCTTTTTTTTCCACACTAAAGACAAGGTATTATATAGCTTTGGAACTCACAGAGTCAGCCTGCCCCTCTCACTGTAGGGATTGAAGGCAAGCTCTATCACCCTCAGCTCCTATTGGCTTTTAAACATAGGCTATGAGGATGACATTAAGACTATAAAACAACTACTAATCCAATGCCCTCCTTCTGGCCTCCATGGACACTGCATGCATGTGAACAGACGTACAATCTTTCAGGCTTTACATATAAAAGTAAAATCTCAGTATACATGTTTTAAAAGTTAAATGTAAATGCTACTGTTTCTATCCATTCTCAAGAAACAGCCACTATGGATTTTCTCAGTTTTCCCATTTTTATTTTCAGTTGAAACAAAGCAAAAACAAATCTATATTATAAACAGTGATGTTACTGATTAACATTTTGGTAACTTTTTTTGGGGTTGGGGGGGGGGGGTGGGAAAGGTACTTAAAAATGTTTCAACTAATAGCCGGGTCTTATTTAGAGTTAACTACTGTTATGATCAAATACCATGACCAAAAGCAAGTTGAGGAGGAAAGAGTTTAGTTTACACTTCTACATCATAGGCCATATTTGAAAGAAGTCAGGACAGGGAACTCAAACAGCCTGAGTCAGGAGCTAATGCAGGGGCCATGGAAGTGCTCTACTTATTGGTTTGCTCAGCCTGCTTTCTTATAGAACCCAGCACTACCAATCACAATAGGCTGTGACCTCTTATATAAATTACTAATTAAGAAAATGCCCTATAGACTTGCCTACAGAAGCAATTTCTCAGTCAAAGCCCCCTCCTCCCTGATGATTCTGGCTTGAAGTAAAAGTAGCCAACATAAAACCTTTGTCTTGATATATCCAATACAATTATTTGGCTGCTACCTGTTTAAAGATATGCATAATCACCATAGTAAGTGCCTTGGGTTTTTATATAAGATATCTGGAAATACTTTTGTTCTTACAGAATGATTTTTATCATCAAATTAAAACTACCTAATTTTAAAAGCACTGAAATACACTTGTCTTATTCAACCATTCCTGATAAGTTTATTTATGTATTGATGATACTAAAGATTGAACTCAAGAGCTTTTCTTGCCCGTGTTATCTCTAAGCATAAGAAACACCCAACCTTTAACATTTATTTTTGGTATGTGTGCCTGCCACAGAACCATGCAGAGATCATAAGACATGTCTTTCTACAACAGGGGATTCTGAAGCTTGAACTAAGGTGCTCACAAATGGCAGCAATTGCCTTTGCCTGTTTTAGATCATCTCAGCAGTCCTTTACAAATGTTTAATGAGATGAAAATTCTCTTTACATAAAAGATATTTATGTAAAGGTTTATGAGCATGTTCATGAATACAAATGTAAATACATGTATGTGAGCACATAAACAGAAACCAAAGTTATTGTTTCTTAGAAGCTGTCTGTTTCTGGAAACAGTTTCTCTCACTGGGACTTGGGCCTTAGCAATTAGGCTAGGCTGGTTGGCCCCACAAGCCCCAAGAACCTCAGAGTCTTCATTTCCTCAATGCTGATACTCTATGTATCCCTACCAGGACTGTATTTTACAATCCTACCTCAACCTCCTAAGAAGTTGGGATTTATAGGCATGTGTCTTGAGGAACACAGCTCATTCCAACTTTCAAAATTAACATGAACTAATGAATAGAGATTTAATTTAAAACTTTCCTTAGAAAATAGTGTTGGTGGGCATGGGAACATGTATCTCCAAACCTATTGGAGATCTAGAACATTATGCAATTTCCTTACTTCTTTTACTAAAAGAAACCCCCAAACCAGGAGACCATTCTGGCCAATTTAAAGCTATTTATACTTTAAGGAACATGAACAAATTCCCTATAATTACATAACTCATTGAGTTATAGCTTAGATATAGTTAAATAAGATGGCAGGCATATAAAAATACTAATTTGAAAACTAAACCATAGCCTCATGCTTTTCAAATGTAAGGCACATAAGCACCTTTATTTTTACAAGAGTTGTATTACAGGTGCTTTGGTAGTTTTCTGGTACAACACCATAAATCCCCTTATACATAATACTTTAAAAGAATGTGTATACTTCTGTGTGTATGTGTAAACACAGATGTTCACTGGGTATATTCATGCCATGATGAACTAACTTATAGTGGTCAGTAAACAACCTATGGGTGTCTGTCTTTGACATTTCACTTAATTTGAGCCAGGGTATCTTTTCCTATTTAAGCTAGGCTGGCTTCTAAAGACTCACTTGTCTCTGATTCTCATTTTCTGATAGATATACTAGGATGACTTTTGTTACTGTGTTCAACTTTTATGTGCATTCCATAAATATAACTCAGGCAGGAAAGTTTAGCAACCACTTTTTTACCCAATGAATCAACTGTAGCCTGCACTTACAATGTCACAGTATTAGATTGGTACATTTTTATTTTGTTTTGTGACATTTTAAAAAATAAGTTTACACTCATGTCACCTTGGTATCAGCTCCTACAGTAATCTTTAAACAAATAATACAGTACTTGAGAAAGTATCAAATAGGATCAAAATCAGGCCATTATGCTCGGTGGCATGGGCCTTTTGTCCACTGAGCCATCTTGCTGGTTCAGCACATTTATTTTCACTTGTTTTATTTTATTATTTTATAAGTTGTTTTTCAGTTGTTCAAAATAAAGGAGAGAGAGAGAGAGAGAGAGAGAGAGAGAGAGAGAGAGAGAGAGAGAGAGAGAGAGAGAGAGAAAGAGAGAGAGAGAGAGAGAGAGAGAGAGAGAAAGAGAGAGAGCGCTAGGTAACTGAGATAGATTTGCATAATGTAATTTTGGTGGGTTTTTTTTGTTTTGTTTTGTTTTTTTCTGAGATAGGATTATCACTAGATAGACATCTAGACTGGTCTTCAACTCTCTTTATAGCTCTGGCTGGACAAATCCATCATCTTCCTGTCATAGCTGCTGAAATGCTCAGATTACATGTGTGTGCTAAACCTAGCAATTTACCACCAACAAATAAATTTGAGAAAAAACCTTACCTTTGAGCATATGGTATTTCCTGTCCTTCTCTCATTCCCATTAAGAATTAAAGATCACATAAAAATTTTGACTATCAATTCTTTCCTGAAGGTAATCCTTAACAAATCTATCTTTTAGTTAAATAAAATTGGATTTAGCTAACTCAAAGATGTGTGTGAAACATGCTAACAGACACCCACACACAAACACACACTCATAAATGGAAGAAAATGTTAAAATAGAAAAGATCTACCTTAAACTGAAGGCTTCTTTTATCTGTCCCATACTTTTCTAATGTTGTTTCTTTTACATTGTCTAAACTGCAATACCTCTACCCTTGGCCTGGAACATTCTTTATTCTTATATCAAAGTCTAACTTATAAATAATTGGGATCCAACATATTTTTTTCAAGAATCTTCTTGATTAAACACACACCACACACACACCCCCCCACACACACACACCTTTCAACCAGGAAAACCTATTTTTCTGCCTTTTAGAAAGACAACAGGGGCCGGGCAGTGGTGGCACACGCCTGTAATCCCAGCACTCTGGGAGGCAGAGGCAGGCGGATTTCTGAGTTCAAGGCCAGCCTGGTATACAGAGTGAGTTCCAGGACAGGCAGAGCTATACAGAGAAACCCTGTCTCAAACAAACCAAATCCAAAAAAACCCAAAAAACCAAAAAACCAAAAAGAAAAGAAAGAAAGAAAGAAAGACAACAGGGAAGCAGTGAAATGGTGAGCTGTGGGGTAAGATTATTTAAAGTGTTCTTACTTGTTAGAAGCTGTGTGTTTGAGAAAGTTTCCCAAAGTTCTCCAGATTTTAGCTTTCCCATTAGTAAAATGGAAGTAATGATAATGTCTACTTTTACATAACTATTTTATCATATGATTGCATTATTTAGGTTCCCTCAGAGCCATTCATGGCTAGTCCACCTTAGCTCACTGTCAGAAAATAGACAAAACTGTTTAGTTGGAAATGTTGAGTAAAGGAATATAAAAAATGGGTATTTTTTATGTTTTTTAAATAAACTGATTATTCCTCATTTAAGACAACTGACAGATATGTCAATAGTACCTTAGAG
Source organism: Apodemus sylvaticus (assembly GCF_947179515.1). Taxonomy (NCBI): domain Eukaryota; kingdom Metazoa; phylum Chordata; class Mammalia; order Rodentia; family Muridae; genus Apodemus; species Apodemus sylvaticus. The sequence goes on from NC_067473.1 coordinate 151,794,548, forward strand.
TACTGTTTTTGAGCACTGGTACATTTGGTACGCCAAAAGGATATCTCATCTGCTTCTGCACAATCACAATGGCTACTAACCAATCTATCAGCCAAACAGTGATTACTAAAATTATGCTTTGCTTAGACTTGCCTCATGAAAACCAGTTCGAATAGCTTTTATTGACTGGTAGGGCATAGTTGCATGACGATAAATGAACACAACCCTCAGGCTGAACAGAGGAGTATGAATATATTAAGTCTTTGTACATGTTTTTATGGAAGACATGTACGACGATCCCACAACCTTCTTTATAGATTATAAAGATTGGGAGCCACCACATTAATATAAAGCACACTATTTTAGAGCTTTATTTTTATTTCTGTATATATCCATATAAGTGTATACATGTGCGGGTAGGTGACCAAAATGGCCAGAAGTGGTTGGTAGATGCCCTAGAGCTGGAGTTATAGGTAGTTGTAAGCCATCTGGCAAGAGAACTGAACTTGGATCTTCAGAAGAGCAGTAAGCTCTTTCAACTGCTAAGTCCTATCTTTATCTAGCCTCCACATTATAACTCTTGAGAAAAACAACAACAACAAAAAAAACCAGGGAAAAACATTTATCATTTACTAAGTTTCAAAAAGTCACAAGGTAAACTAAATTTCAGATAAGGTGTGCCTCTTTCCTTGTAATGAAACTGTTACCAACAAGGTAGAGAAGTCTTTTTCTTCTTTGCATGCATAAAACCTAGTAACAGATTGTAACAGTTTCTTTTTCTTTTTTTTTTCTTTTGAGACAGGGATTTTCTGTGTCAATAGCACTGGCTGTCCAGGAACTTGGTCTGTACACCAGATAGCCTTGATCCACCAGCCTTTTCCTCCAAAATGCTGAGATTGAATGAAGGCTTCATATCTACTGCATTAACTCATTTAACAAAACAAAAAATAAACCTCATACTGATATAGAAAGTTTGAATTGTAATTATTTTCCGCTTTCTTTATATCTGAGATTCTAGAAAAGCTAAATATATTAGACTACATACACCTCTTTTTCTTTTACTGGTGTTGGCCTATGTAAAAAGTAAGCCAGGTTGGCTCATGCTTATAATTCTTGCACTTGGGAAGCAGAGGAAGAAGGCAAAGTTCAACACCTGTTAGGGATATATCATAAAAGGTGACTTCAAAAGCTTGCAAGTAATTAGTACTCATCACAGTGCTTCCACCATAACCAACTTTACATAACTTGTAATTTGATTCTATAAAATAGAATTTATTGATGTTGGAAAACTTTTTAACTCTTGAATTTAAAAGAATTCAAGGATTTGTTTAGACAAAATGTTAGGAGTAATATAAGACCTACAATACTGGCCAAAACTTTTTATTAAAAAATGAGAAATTGGTCACTAGGTAAATACGGTAAGCAATTAATTTCTTCTGTATAAAGGACTTCAAAGTGACTTTTTAGAAAACATTTATTTTATCTGTATGAATGATGATTGTCAGTGTGCTTACATACATGCCTGGTGCTCAGAGGTCAAAAATGGGTATCTCATCCCTTGAAACACTACTTATGGATAGTTTTATGTGAGAGAGAGAGAGAGAGAGAGAGAGAGAGAGAGAGTGAGTGAGTGTGAGAGTGTGTGTGTGTTTGTGTGAAACTAAGTTGAGGTTATCTCCAAGAGTATCCAGAACTCTTCACTACTTCAGTCCCTAATTTTTATTTTGAACTAGGTGTGTTAAGGTACGGTCAACTGTAGGTAGGAAATGTTGGATCCCCTAGAGTTGAAATTTCAGACAGTTATCTATGGGTGCCATCATGTGAATGCTGGAAATCAAACTCCAGTCTTCTGTAAGACTATTAAGTGTTCGGAACTAACAAGGCACCTCTCAGCCTCATTAAATGTTACCTATTCTTGTGTGTATAGTGTTTGTGTGTTGGGGGAGATTTGAGTTCATGCTGTTGTGTGTTTGTAGAAGAACAATTCTGTGATATCGGTTTTCTCCTTCCACATCTATGTGGGTCCCAGGAATTGAAAAAGTCTTTAGGGGTGCACAACAAGCACTTTACCTGTTGAGCCATCTAACTTGTGACTTAATCTCCATTAAGATCAAGTAACCATATATTCACATATTGTATTAAGAGAGGCCATTAATAATAAGAAAATATTTGTTTCAAAAATTAGAACCAGAAGCCACTTTACAATATGATGGTTAAAAAACTATCTAGCCGAGGAACTATTAAGGAACTAACTTATCATATACACAGATGGGTATAAATTTTTTTTTGAAATAATTTTAAATTGTGCCAAAAAGAACGATTTTCTTGCAAACAAAAGTCTGTTAAAAAAAAAAAAGCACTAATGAATTATAGATATTTAATTTTAAGATTAGCTGCTTTATTAATCTCTTTGATTCTTTTTAAACTCATGTCCTGAATTATTCAGATCTTTTGGGACATAAACCTCCCAGGTCAAAAGTAAAACTTAAAAACAAAACAAACCCCGAAGCTTCCAACAGTAGTTGTTCTTTACGTTTTCTTAAACTTTACGTTTTCTTTAAAATGTTTTGCCTGCATGTATATGTGTGTTTAGCATGAATTCTTAATTTTGAGGAGGCCATAAGGGAGCACTGGATTCCTTGGAATTAGTTACAGATGTTTGTTAGCCACCATGTGGGTCCTGGGAACTGAACCTAGGTCCTTTGAAAGAATAGACATGCTCTTATCTAGGGAGCCATCTCTCCAATTCCTTTAAAATTATTTTAAAAAACATGTTCTTTGGGTTTTCACTCAGATATACTTGTACAAAATCTGATACTCTATTCCACATATTAATAAATAAAAACAAGTCCACGACTTAAGGCAGGTACCATGGGAAATTGAAGTGACAAAATGCTCTTTTTTCTTTTCTTTTCTTTTTTTGTTTAAAGATAAGAAAAGAATTCTTTCAGTAGGCATGGCTGTGCTGGAATGTGCTCTGTAGACCATGTATAGACCTTCAACGCAAGGATTCACCTGCCTCTGCTTCCCAAATGCTAGGATTAAAGGTGATAAATGCTCTTACATGGACAAATAATAAACATAAATAAGCAGAAACAAAGATATTCTTTGTATGGTTTACCTTATGCATAAGATCATTTAGGAAAAGAGATAAATTATAAATATATAACAATTCTTTTCATTCTTTTTAAAAAAGATTTATTATATATTTATTAAGTACAGTGCTCTGCCTGCATGTATGCCTCCACAACAGACAAGGGCACCTGATTTCATTATAGATGGTTATGAGTAACCATGTAGTTGCTGGGAATTTAATTCAGGACCTCTAGAAGAGCAGCCACTGCTGTTAACCTCTGAGCCATTTCTTCAGCCCAAAATTCTTTTCAACACACAGTTTTTAAATTGCTCATAGGAGCATAAGATGTGTTATGATACTTAATTACTCTTTCAAAAAATTAGCAAGCCATTATATCAGAAATTTAGCTCATAAAGATATAAAACGGTGCTTCAGGCTACTGCTAAATATAGCAATGCAACATTTTTACCTGCTGAGGATGTTGGATGGGTTGTGAAGATAGGACTCCTGCTAAACTACTTGATGGCTGGCCCTGGTTCTGCCCCTGTGCCTGAAGAAAGAAAGCAAATACAAATTAGAGAAAGTTTATACACACACTGTTTAGATTTTTGTATAAATACTTCAGATCCTGAGAAGATTGCTTGATCAAAATGAACCATCAGCTTGATACTGTAGTACAAGACCGACCTCTGGGATTTTTTTGGTAAGGTAAGTTCAAGAAAAAGATCATAGAACATTTCTAATCACATCTCAGGTAAACACAAACAGAAAGACAAAAACACAATACAATGATAATTCCATTGATGCTGCTTAGAGTTTTAGCTAGCTTGAATAGTCAGATTCACAATAAAATTGTCACCCGAAAAATGTGGTAAGATATCAATATGAAAACATTTATTCTTGACAATTAAAGAAAACCACATTCAAAAATACTAATTTGGTTTTCTTTTGCTGTTTCTTGTAGTGTCATAGTAACTCTGATGAAAAAAGTACAAGGTCTGTTAAAAAATAACTCCTAAACAGGCATATAATGGTTGTCTAGGTGATGTAGAAATATCTGGAGTCATTCTGATTGTTAACTAGAAGAAATAGCTGCTACTTCTAAAGATACTACTAAAAAATGTCTATAATGACCAGATGAATCTCACTCAAAGGATTAACCAACCCAGAATGTCAACCATATTGGGTCTGAGAAACTGAACAGTGTATTCCAATTAACAAGAAGTCAAATTAAGTAAGAATAGGGTATAAGAATATATGTTAAGAAAATTAATTCATATATACTATTTATATAAACATGTTAAGGAAAAGAAAAGGCTGCCACCTTTATTCTTTCATTCCAATGCAGATTCTTAGATGTATCACACTCCACTAAAACTTTAATTATCAATTTTCTTTAAAAATATTTTTCCTTTGCAAAGCTTAAAGGATAATGTAAGCATACAGCATGTCAACACTGTTTACATTTCAGGGTCCTTTTGCTTCTTAACAGTACTCTAAATAACTGGTATGAGTTAGTCACTGCTAACTTCTTTAATTCTATGTCCTTGTGTTCATGGACACACCTGTGTTTAATCACCTAGTGATTAAAGTTTTAAATGTATTGAGAACAGGGCCTGAAAGATCCACTGTTCTTCACCTAACACGTTATCATAAATTCTTGAAAACTGAATAGAATCATTATACAATATAGGCTCTAATAGTCATTAAAATTAGACATAGTCCTTAATTTTAGTAAGGACTTAATTTTATTAATTTTATTAAATTTATTGTTTTATTTGTATCTTTAATATAGTGATTTGACTAATACCATCTCAAAATGGCACCTTTGTTAAGCTAAACTCCTAAAATATGTTTTAAGTTCTAATAAAGGAAAGCTCTGTATTTCTTAATATGGCACCAAAAAGTTTTCATTACTTCCCATTTTGCTTTATGATTATTTTTTAATTTTTAAACTTATCTAGAAGAAGGAATTACACACTAAATCATTTTACTATAAATAATCAAGACTGACAAACAATTGCATTTTCATTACTACCACAAAATTCCAAAGAGATTAGTCATTGATTATGACAACTAAAATCAGAGGCAAACCAGGTATTTTCTGCTTTATAGTTCATTCTTTAGTACAAGTATTTATAACCACAAAAGAAATCCTACTAAGAAAATAAACAACATTCCATAAAAATCCATGATTCAGGGAAATGAGATAGAAAATTTAAATGCACTGTGCATAATAGGGTAGTTTAAAAGAATTGTGAAAGTTTTCCTATAACCTGTGGATGGAGTGCAGATCCTCCTGAAGAATATGAAGCAGATAAGACCTGCTGAGATGTGGTTCCTTGGGGGAAACAGAAGAATAGTGGGGATTCTTGTAACACTGTCTGAGGCAGGCGAATAAAGGGTAATGAGACGTCAGAGCCAAAAGGTGCAGCTGTTCCCCCTGTAGGGGGAGGTGATTGAAAATCACTGAAATCTGAAGAAGTAATTTGAGAGGAATCACTGGAATATTCTGGGCTTCCTATTGGCCAGACTTGTCCCATAGGTTCTACCACAGAAATGGTCAATTCTGGGGCATGGTTATTACGTTGTTCTTCAGTAACAGGCTGCAGGTGGCAATGTAATCCAACTGACTGAGGAGACAGTTCTTCCTGACTTGAGTCCACTGCAACCTGTCGATTTCGGTAAACACGTTGAGGTAAAATCCCACCTCCTTCTCCTGAAGAGGAACTTGGTGTTTGAGCATGAAATTCAAATACACAGTTGCTTCTGTTCTCATTGCTATGAGTTAACACAGCTGGTGCAGAATGAGGTACAAAGACAGGGTGAAATTTCAAATGTGTAGCATCTGTACTGTTAGGCGCAGAAACACTAGAGAGGGGTGATGCTGGACTTGGTCCAAAATCTAATCTTAAATTCTGAAGGTGTCCTACCAGGAAAGCCTGTCCAGAAGGAAATTCAAAGACAGAACTTGAGGCAGGGCACCCAGGCACTGGCTTCTGTTCAGTTATCTGTTTCATAGGACTTGACAGTACTGATGAGTTGTATGAAATGCCCTCATACTGTCCTGCCACCTGGGTCTGGTAATGCACCCCAGCTAGATATACTGTTTCCTGAGGAATAAAATAGTGAGCTTCTTCTGACAGTACTAGTCCAGGTCTATAGTCACTGTAAATCTGGGTTGGCTCAAACACAGGTTGGACCTGCATCTCACATAGCTCTCTATTTACTCTATTGGCCGTAGTACCCAACATAACTATGGCCTCTGGTGTCCAGTTAGTTGGGCTGCCACCAGGTGGAAGATGATTTTGGCCAACAGTCCTCAGCAGGGGTTGAAAGTGGCGAGTTTGGGCTTCCAGGAAGGAGGTGCTCTTACGTCGTTGGGAAATGGCTATTTTCGGTGGACAGGTAGGAGGTGGTGAAAAAGAAACTGGACGTTCATGAATAGTTGGGAAAAATATCTGTGATTCTGGGTATGTTGGGGTCCCCCCACACGGATGCGCCATGGACTGAGGCTGTATCAACATGAATAAGACAAGTAATTCATACATTCAATATGTAAAATTACATCAGACATGCACAGCTGGATAGTTCTGTGTAACCCCATGAAGTGGCCACACCAAAAATTTAATAACTAACAATGCTTTTGGAATTTATAGCAAAAATCCATTAAATACATCCAGGGCCAATAAAGTCAATCTGTGGCACTTCCTTGAATGAAAAACAAAAACAAAAAACCCAGCTGCTTTCCTTCAAACTTGTTCCATCAAAGCAAAGGCATGAATTAAAACTTCCCAAGTAATTATTCTATTTTTACCTATAAAAAATGTGTTCATTCTTAAAATATTTGTCAATGGAAAGAGCTAAAGTTAGAATATTAAAGGACGATAAATAGCCTTACTATTTTTATAATTTAAATTTTACTTCAATTTAAGCTACTGTTCATAGTGTTATGACATCAGTAAATTAGAAGCTTCAGTTATTTTTCACAACTAAGAGTAGATGAACAGAAGAAATTTATAATCGTATAAATCAGAAGAGGTTTTTGGTAACTGGTATAAGATAATTCAAGTACAGTGGTACACAGTTATAATAATGTTAGCACTCAGGAGGCTGAGGCAGGGGGATTTTAGTGTACAAGACCTGAGCAATTATATAGTGAGACACTATCTTAAAAAAGAAAGAAAAAGATAAATGACTTGTTTCCTTCTGTGTTTAAAACTACAATGAATAGTTTTACTATAAAACAAATTACAGATGCTAAATCACTCTTCTGATCATTGCTAAGGGTGGAATACCATGAGTTTTCTAATTATGACAATTCAGGTAAAAAAGAGGCAAACCTGATTTAATAGCACGTTTTGTTTCCGGAATTTAAGACTGAGTTTAGAATCCTAGCTTGTCAAATACAATTTACATAATTCTCTACCATGTTCTGGATTCCTAAAGTGTTTGGTGAGCATATGTAAGGGTTCAGATTCAATCCTTAATAACAAAAAAGCAGGTATTAAGGTCAGAGGATAAAGTCAAGTGTTGCACATCACCATCCAACTTGCCAGAGACGGGTGTTTGTTGCTTATGTATAGAACATACTGCAAGGCACATGAGATTCTGGAGAGTCTATTACCATTTCCCATCTCGAAATGGGAACACTGGGATTATGGATCAGGCTTTATATGTTCTGGGAATCTGTATTCAGGTCTCCATGCTTGTGCAGCAAGTACTTTAGTTATGGAGCCATTTCTTCAACCTGCTAAAGTATTTCTCCACCAAATCAGAATAATCACATTTTATTGATTATTCAAGTTGTGTCCTGAAGCATAAAACACTGTACAGTAAAAATCTGGTGTTATTATTCAGAACATTCTCTGTTTGGAAAGCAGCAAATAAGGTCTCATAGCAATTAATGTAATTTTAGAGGTGTATCTTTCATAGACATTAATGGACACAAGGAAAATTACATGTATATATATATATATATATATATATATATATATATATATATATATATATTTATTCTATGCCCCATTTTATGTAATCTAAGAGATTAAAAAAAAAAAAGTGCTTCCCAGAGAGGAAATAGCCTTTTGGTTTCCTGACATTTTATTTTATACAAATGACTGAATTAAAATCAAGTTTTACTCCTCAATTGACTGGTTTAAAAAACAAAGGATACAATTAATTGTATTTCTTAAGAATAAATTGAGGAGAAAATATACTTGGTCAATGTTTGGTAGACTCTACTTTGATTTGGCTAATGAGTTTAATGAAATAAATACACATAACTTTTTGCTAAGACATGAAAATAAAAACCATTTTATCAATAGAAGATAGGGAAGTATAATAAAAACTCTATTAATATTGCTAATGATATCATAAGCATTCTCTTTCATTGCCTCTTTGCTTTTTATTCCAATTTAATGTCTTATTACAAAATGTTTCCTATAGGAATAGCTATCTTAAAACTTTTTTTAAAAGCACAACAGTTGCTAATAGTTTAGTTTTGCTCTTTAAGCATATTCTCCATGCCCGGATGTATTCATTGGTAATGGTTTTTCACTTGTCAGGAAGTTTACAGTTACATACAGTAGTGACAAAGAGGGAAGGCAGGCTGGAGCGTCGGTGCTTGCGCTGGGAGGCAGAGTGCATAGGCAGGACACTCTCCAATGCTTTAGAGAGTTTTTCGGCAAAAGTTTCCTCAGGGGCAGTCCGAAGGAGGGAAGGACAAAGAGGTGCAGACAGCACTGGTGGTGGGGTAGAAGGAGCACTGGGAGAGATGCGGGATAGAGAGGGAACAGCAGAAAGATGGGGAACACAAACCGACATGCTACGGCCACGACGAGGCTAAACAGAAAACAAACACACATGAAAAACACAGTACTTTGAAAACAAAATAACCAAATGTACAGTAATAATAGGGTATAGTTAACATAAAGAAATGTTCTACCCTCCCCAATTCTACAAAAAAAAGTGTAAGACATAATTCTACAAAGCATAGCTGGTATCTTCTAACTGTTCTCCCTGTTCTGGTGCTTTTCTGAGGTTTTCTTATAAACAATCAAAAGACCTATTATGACCTTGAATATTTTCAAATAATACCAACTGTTAAGTTATTAATATGAAGTTCACTAATTAAAAAAGATGGCTAACAATACCACACAAGAAAAACAAGTTAACTATAGTTCTAAAAACGTACTTAGATTATGCAAGAATTAATTCTATTAAAGAACAAGATTTGGGAGATTGAGAACATTATTTGCAAGAGCTCCAGCAACTTGAGGGGAAAAAATTCATCTATTATAGAAGGCAGTCTAAAAAGTTGTTTGCTTACACTACTTTATTACACTTGCCATGTTCTGTACAAAGGTTAAAACGTCATTGACTAGAAGAAAAAATTTCACAACTGGGTATCAGAAATATTGTCTACTGTTATAAAGGAGCTGGGGGGGGGGGTAATGCCTTCAATTTAAATCTCTAAAGAATCATACCACCACCCTCAATATAAAAAATTCAGTTTAGACCTACAAAATAAGAAGTACCTTAAGAGAAAGGGTTTAACACAGCTACAGAGCTGGTCTAATACTGTGAGGTTTCTGGAGCAAGTTTATTTCTTTTTCAAAACCGGCTGCAAAGAATGCTTTCAGCCAAATTTGGATCCTATAAGTATGCATCATAATTTAGTTCATTTTGGTTCCAATTTTTTATCTTTCCTCTTTTAAAATTTTCTCTTATAGTTTATCCATTATTGTAAGGCATAGTAAGTTCTTGAAATGAGACAATAGAAGTATAAAATATTTTATTATAAAGACTTGTAACTGTTTATAACTACTCTATAGATATTGTCATTAAAAATCTAGAAAGTCTGATTTTAGAGCAGCAATAAATACAACTATGTTAATGGCTTAAGCATTTAACATCTACATAAATGATCAATCCTGTTTGTCTTTTAGAAACATACATAACCCTGTGGTGAGGGAAGTCAAGAGGTTGAAAATATTAAATAAAGGGAGAAGTGCTGACAACCAGTATTTGTCAGTATTCAGAAATAAATCACCCAACATTATTTGCCATACTTAGGCTAAAGAACAGACTGTTAAGAGGTTAGTATATATTAGTAGTAGTTTTCTTTGTATTAATGTGGCCATTAATCTTGGGACCTACGTCCAAAGCAGGACTGATCAATCAATGGACTCCAAAACAAACATCTTTGATGAGCAAAAAGTATCTTCCTGAAAAAAAATTCATTTAATGAAGATAGAAATTCTTCAAAATTCAGATTAAAGCCTTCTGAGGAGGGAGGAAAATTGGTCTGCTTAAAGATTATACTAAACAAGTGATATAGAGTGAACGATTATCATCTAATTCCTTTCTGAAGTATATGATCTAGCTTTTTTCATCCAAAGATCTCACTCAGAGTCAGCAAAAGAAATGAGGATATTTTATGATTCATCTACTTTAACATTCACTATTGAAAATGGACAATGTGCATACACATCATGAACACAAACATAAACTATTCCAAGAAATTACTTCTATAAGCTGACTCTAAAAATAAACTGGTAATGAAATAAATATCAAATAAAGGGAAAAAGCAAATGAACATATACTGGGAAAGGAACACGCATAGCAACTGATGATCAACTAAATACAAGCAATAAATTAGTCTGCGGTCATACAATAAAGGATTCCTTTAGTCTATAATACTCACATGCAACATTCTATTATACTTTGAGGGTCTTACCTGGTTTTTATACAAAAGAAAAATCTTAAAATTTCTTTAGTAAGTAAGCTTTAAAAAATAGCAAAAAAACCCAACCAAACAAAACACTTGTTCCACCCACAAATCATCCAGTATATCTAGTTTATGCCACTGTGAAAAGTTTTAATTCTTTGGAGGCTTAAAATTCACAAAGCCTGCTTTCTGTAGGAAGTTCAGCTAATTCTTACTTTTTAGTGTGTATTTTACCCAGTTTGATCTACTCCAGTTATAATGTTATAAATTGATTTGCTTTAGAAATAACATTAACCTTCAGTCTCTGCACTGAATTGGTTTCAAGTCACTCCAACAGATATCAAAATCTGCAGCTGGGCGGATTTCTGAGTTCGAGGCCAGCCTGGTCTACAGAATGAGTTCCAGGACAGCCAGGGCTACACAGAGAAACCCTGTTTCAACCCCCTTCCCCCCAAAAAAACACAAAATCTGCAGCTGGCCAATTCCTTTATATAGATTATCACAGAATTTGCATATAATCTCTAGATTATATACTTAAATAGTACCCAATGTAATTCAAAACCCATGTTAAAAAAAAACTGTCATATTGCTAGGGAATAACAAGTCTGTACATGTTTGGTACAGATAAATTTTTAAGCATTTTACTATTTAAGTCTCCCCAAGTAAAAACCAGAAAACGAAGACTGACTTAGACCATTATATTCTCTTAGACTCACAGTGCTACTTAGATGACATAATTTGAATTTGGCAGAGTACCTATTGGCTATTGTTTTAGTATTACATTTTCTTATGCATTTACTCACCATACTTGAGGGTGGATACACCCCATGGGGCTGAGATTGTGCTTGGATACTAGAAACTGTATGTCCTGGTGCTGTGCCAGTAGAATGTGCCTGCTCATGTTGAGAACCATAGGAAACGGTCTGTTGGCTGCTCACTCTGGATTCTGTGAATACGGATGATCCTTGACCACTGTCAACAGTTCCATCAGCTGAAGGAAAAATGAATCATAAGAGGAAGGGAAATGGAAGAGGAAGAAGTTGTTTGCATTTAGAGCCATTACTTTAATGTTTTTTGGTTATTTCTATGTTCAAATCTGAAATAAATTTAAAAAAAAAAGAATAGCTTAAATGAGTAATTAAAAAATATTTCTCTGATTATCACTGAATGTTATCATCTTAGGAGCAAACAAAAGTTAGTCTTAAATTGAATCCAACTTCCAGATCTTACCCTGCTGAGATCTATGTGTACTTGCTATTCAATTAATGAGCACTGGTCTCATCAGCCTTTGATCTGCTATGCAGTTTTGCTAAAAGAGCTGAACCAGACTTACAGCTGCAATTAAAAATGCCAAAATTTATTCACTCTTGATTATTCTCAATTTTAAGGAACTAAGTAAAACAGACAACTAAAAGCTCAAAATGTCAAGACAATGGAATTTTCAAAGTTTCTTCTATTCTAAGTTTTTTTCAAACTTTCTTCTATTCTAACCACATTTCCTCAGTGTTTCACCCTTCTATTAATCATGGATATAAGAATGGAAACATATAAAGAACAAACTAGCACTTTTGTTTACTTCCCCAGATACTTACACAACACAGATACACTAGGTTGCTGATACTGCAGCTGTTGATGTTGATCTGCCTCGGGTTCTTCAGGCTCTACTTGTGTAGAAACTGAAGCAGAAGTGGTGGGAGCAGTGGGTATGCCAGTGCTAGCAGCAGAGAGCTGCTGGATTCCTGCCTGGGAAACACCTGCTTGTTGTTCACTCTGCTGTTTGAAACTGCTCTCTTCTTGTTTTCTTTTTTCTTGCTCTTCTCGAACCAACTGCCTCTGCTCTCGTTTTCTCTTAATTAATGACACCCTATCTTTGATAGCTTTAGCCATGGTCTTGTGATCACCTTCACAGACATAACCAGACTCGACCTACAGAGTAAAAGAGTTTATTAGGGAGAAAAGGGTACCCTAAGGAAAATGACTCCAAACAATAAAATTATTAGTCTGCATTAAGTTTCCCCACAATTGTGATAAACAGAGTGGGCCCTGTGCCATGGGAAGACCAGCAGTCTCAACTGACCTGGACCCCTGATATCTCTCAGACACTAGACCATCAACCAGGCATATACCAGCTGATACCAGCTGATATGAGGTCCCCTACACATATACAGCGGAGGACTGTCTGATCTGGCTTCAGTGAGAGAAAATGCACCTAAACCCTGAGAAACTTCAGGCCCTAGGGATTGGGGAGGTTTGGTAAGGTCAGGGGTAGGGACATCCTCTTGGAGACAGAAGGAAAATTATTGGGGGTAGGACCGGAAGAGGGGAAATGATTGGACTGTAAAAAAGGATTAAAGAATAAAAAACAAGCAAACCAACCAACCAATAAAATTAAGTACCTTTTTCATATCTGGCCCATTTTCAAAACATTGAATAGATTTTATAAATGCTAGTAAAAGTACTCTATGTCTATCTGTATAATAATTGACCTTTTTTTATTTTATTTTATTTTTAGGCACTGTGGCATATCTAAATTTGGTTAAGGGTTTCCTTTAGAACAGTGATCTTTTACACATACTTAAAGGATACATCAAAGAATGATTAGTAACTTTTGATTTTCAAAACACCCTTCAAAGTAAAAACGTTTTCATAATATTTATTTTTATTATTTAAATCATGTATGTGCAGATGAAGGCCCAGCATTTGATCCCCTGATGCTGAAATTATAGGCAGATGTGAGCTGTTTGATGTGGGTGGTGGAAACTGGACTAAGTATCTTTGTAAAAGCAGTATACAATTATAACTGCTATCTCTCTGCTATGCTTTATAATCTCTCTACAGTATTTATGAGGCTGGATCAAAGGCTAACCATTATTTAGAAGCAATTCCAAACTCAATCAGATTGGATATGCCTATAATCTCAGCACTCTGTGGGATGAGACAGGAGGACCCTGAGTCCAGTGTTCCCACAGCAAAATAGCATAACTAACACATTTTGATTAAAGAGTCAGCTACAAAGGAGGAGTTATTAAGCTTTATAGACATTAGAAGGACTCCAAACTGCATCCCAGTCTTATATCTCATTTGTCCACTTGTACCTACATGTTATTGTCCTCATATAAGAAAAATATTTAAAGGATATTATCAAAACAATATCAAAAAGCACAAACAAAAAATGTAAAGAGAAATCATAGGAACCCTGCAAGACTACATCCAAAGACAAAACACTTGGGAGCAACACAACCTCATATTAGTGAGATACATATCATACATCACTAATTAGTTGCTTGGTTTTTGCCTATCAGTTTCAGTATACATAAATCTACATCAATATCTAAGGACCAATTTACCATTTCTTGAGCAACATCTTCTGGTACATCCCTCTCCAAGTCAAAGGAAAACTCAATAGCTTCATTGTCTTTGTATTTTCCCTTTAATTTCTTAATATCTTCAATACGCAGCCATAATTTAATAGCTATCTTTTCTCCATCATCTTCTTCTGCTAATTCTACCCGTACCCCTGTTTCCTCCTGGAAAAAGGCATGGTTCAAAAGGTCTTTGATGGAATATCTTTCAAAGAAAGAAAAAGAAAATTAAAAAAAGAAAGTCATTAGTTTGAAAGGACATTTTTCTTTCTCTTTCTGAGATAGTATCTCACTATGTTGCCCAGGCTGGCCTCAGACTACAGAGTACTTATAGGCAAAGAATATATGTGTTTACTATTATTTAGTTAAGGGGGAAAATCTATAATAGAAAAAAAAAGGAAAATTGGTATTCATTTCAACATTAATCCATTTGAATGGTAATGTTATAGAGGGGTGTGTGTGTGTGTGTGTGTTTCTGTGAGTGAGAGTGCTGGCAATGCAATATATTACCTTACAAGTGCTAGACAACTACTTCTACATCTCCAGCATATAGTCATACTTCAATTTTTTTTTTTCAAAATAACAGTCGTTAGGGACAATTTTTAAATCAAAAGATCTAATCTTACTAGTTAGTAGGGTATAATAATGGGAAGTAATACACAGAATATCAAAGCTTGAAAATATTGAAGTATAACAAAACAAATCAAAAGCAAAGAAGACAAAATTACACATATGGCTTTGTCTGACTCCTGAACAATAAACTATCCAATGGAATACCATTCACTGACTAATATAAAATAAAGGCAGAGAAAGGTTAATAGTCTTTCTCAAAGTTCTACAATAATAAATGATAAAGTCAAAACTAGAACATAAATTTGTTGATTTCTAGTTTGGTACTTTCTACAACAGTCACCTTTATTACTACAATAAATTCCTTCAATAATTTGTGGATTAAGCAAGTCAAAGGCTGGTTGCATAACAATCATTCTTCTTTAAACAAAATACCAGTAATCAAGTAAACTGTTCCATCCAGGAAAGAAACAGAACAAAATTTTAAGACTCAAAACAAATATCCCTTTGTTTACAGTGAAAAAGTCTTAAAAGAGCAAAACATAAACTCAAACTAAATATCCACTGAATAGTCTTAAAGATCATGTTGTTAAAGCTCTTCTAAACAACATTTTGAAACAAACATGAGCCTAGAAGGGTGAAGATAAAGAATTCTTGAATTGACTGATATACCCAATGGTGCCCAATTTTAGGAGATAGGTTATGCTCAATTTACAATTTATATTTGTATTAATTAGGATAGGATGGTTAGTTTTTCTTTCAAAGCTGGTATGGGGGTGTGGTAAAGGCAGATTATTTTCAAATATAGATCATGGCTCTTTGCCAAGCCTACAGGTGATCCATTAGCTACACTGCATAACAGATACTTGACACTTTTCTCAGAAAAGTTCTGTGTGTACAAATAACTAATCCAGATCTCTTTTTACTCAAAGGAATGTTGATGTTTTGCTTTTTTTAATCCTGGAATAATGACAGAAAAAATCCAGGCCAGTGTAGCTGAGCTGATTTTCAACAGCAAAGATTTTACTTTACCTTTCAAACTTTAATGAGAAAAGGATTAAGAAATGGGTTTGCTGCATTGAAGAATAAAATCTACTGTAGAGCTTTCTAAATTATCCTCCTATAAATAGTCTGTTGTACGGTGGTTCTGGCTTACTTAAAAAATCACTAAACCACATTTTTACAGTTACAGTGGGAAAATTTGAGTAGCTTCAATAGAAATAATCCAATTTTTTAAAATGTTGTATGCTATGAATGAAAAAAATGAAACACAACTATAAAATGTACCTCTCATTATTCAAATAACACCATGTCAAAGAAGCAACTTACCTTTCATCTTTGTTTTGTCGGATACATCCTTCAATAATTTCCTTCACTTCAGGAATTGCTACTTTGTCAAAACTGGCTGGCTTCACTCCCTAAAATCCAGAAACAAAATAGTCATAGAAATAATGAAAAGAGAATCCTGAACTTTGTTTTTAAATAGGCTACCTTCTTAATATCCTGGCCTTTTTTCTGATGTACCTGCAGGACCTGATCCGTGTGGGAATCAGAGGTATTAAGTGGCAATCTCAAGAAACAAGTAGTATGGCAGGTCTTTTAGCAGAAAACAATTAGGCTGCTGATAACATCTTACAGTTAAATGGTATCCAGGTGCTCTGATTGTTGAGAAAATCTTTTGTGCAACCTTGAAAACATACTGATTACTTCAGCCTTTATTCTGGACACTGACCCTAGGAGTAGGTATAAATTCAGTTTGGTGACATATACTCTTTTAAACACTTAATACTAAGAATTATGGGTTGTTACTGATTTGCCAGAATAACTAAGAAGCAACTTTACATAAATAAAACAGAAAAACGAGACTCAGGAACAATGATATGAGTCAGTCTATAAGCCCAACACTTTTGAAATGGAGACAGGAGGATCAGGCATGCAAGGTTATCCTTGGAGTAATGTCAGCATGGAGTATATCACAATCAAATCTGTCATCAGGCTTCCTCTCACAGATATTAATAGGTATACTACTGGGATATTGTCTATGACCCCCCCTCCCCCGGGTAGAAGATTTGCTGAAATCCCTGGAAATGTTACATCCTTATCTTTAACCCCTTCCCTGACTCTAGCTTGGAAATTTAAGAGTCTGGCTATAAAACTTTACTATGTACAATCCCTCCACAAAGAAATTCCCTCCTCCTCTATCACTCAGTCTTGATTCTTTTTAGGAGACTCTTCTCAAGAGTCTCTGCCATGCTACTGGCTCCTTTGTCAGTTGGTTCTTGGAATTAATAATATTTCTAATGAAGCAAAATGGAATAGATGCATCATCTTAATTAATCAGTGATGTCGTCTTACTCCATTTGACGCTAGTACTTCTGGCCATTGTCCTGCACAGTAAGTTTTTTTCCTTCTGCTTCAGTCAAGCGTCTACCTACAAGTCCTCTACCTGGTAATTCCACAAAATCCCTTTCACTTTTTTCTTTCTTGCTTTTTTTCCCCTAAATATTGTTAGAAATATCCTCCTTACAATTGATTACAATAAATGCAGATTCAACAAAACAAACTCTTCTAATAAATGCATTAGTGTCTAGTAATCTATTAGTATCATTTGAACCACCTGCCCCATCCAAAACCTGCAGAGTTCAAGGCCAGCTTGGGTGACCCTATCTCAAAACAAAACAAACCAAAAACAAAAAATCCATTCATGAAATGAAAATTAATCAGATTCACATGATTTAATATAAGTACTGCAATTAATTTAAGAAGAAAACTCATCAGCACTACTCTATCTGAAAGTAAATTACATCACAGTGTGTTTTAGTTAGGGTTTCTATTGCTGCAATGAAACACCATGAGGAAAGGAATTTGGAAATGAAATGGCTAACATTTTCATAGAATTAGGAAAGGAACTCAGAACAGGAACACTAAAGGGTGAGGAAACTGGACACAGGGGCTAATGTAGAGGCCATGGAGCAGTGCTGTTTACTGGCTTGGTCCTCACGGCTTGGCTCAGCCTGCTTTCTTATAGGACCCAGGGCCACCAAGCCCAGGGATGGCAACACACACAATGAACTGTCCCCCACCCCCAAACAATCACTAAATCAAGTCCTACAAGCTTGCCTACAAGGTCATCTTAGGGAGGCATTTTCTTAATTGAGGTTCCTTCCTCTCAGATGACATTGGCTTGTGCCATGTTGACACAAATTTTTCATTTGATACAACATCTTTTGCTGGATATGGTGGCACATGCCTTTAATTCTAACACTATGAAGGCAGAGGCAAGCTGATCTCTATGAGTTCAAGGCCAGCAGGGTCCACATAGTGAGTTCCAGTATATTCAGGGCTATGTACAGAAGAAACCCTGTCTCCAAAAACAAACAAACAAACAAACAAACACTTCAAAAATAAAACTTTCAGCAAGCAATGTGTCAAAGCAGCACTATTGGGGAGGTAGGTTAGAAGGAGATGGCCTTAGTATTTATTGTGATTTCACTTCAGTAATGATATAGACCAACGATAATGCCAGGCATGGTGGCATACTCCTTTCAGTTTGAGGACAACCTGATTAATTAACATTGCAAGTTCTATGCCAGCTAGGGCCTATGACCTTCTTGGACATACTGCATGTGTTCTCTCTTAGAAAGTGGGCCTTAGATCCAATCAGAAAGTGTTTGGATGCCGGGAACAAGGGCATGTGCCTTTATTCCCAGAACTTGGAAGGCAGAGGCAGGAGGATCTCAGAATTAGAGGCCAACCTGTTACATATATTAATTTCCAGGACTGACAAAGCTCCATAGTGTAACCCTACCTAGGAAAATAAAGCAAAACAATGGGGGTGGGGATTGGTTACCTCCATAACATCCTGTCATTGTTGCACCAGTGGCACAGGGTTCGCAGCTGAGTGAAGACTGATGATGAATTTTCTCCACTAGTAGCTGCACCTTCCAGAACTAAAAAACCTAGCTAGTAGGGATGAAGCTTCTAGATTGTTATAATGCTTTGCTTTCTCCTTGTACTAGTATTACCTTCAGCAATATAATCTTACCATCTATTTCCAGATGACAATAGCCTATGAGATTCACTAATGAACAACTCCAAGAGAGGAAATGCAGGCCTACCACTGGGCTTTTTTTTTTTTTTTAAAATACCTTTTTTTTTAAATACCTTATAGTGTCAAGGAGAACAACTGCTCCCCCCACCCCACCCCCAACCTCACCTCAGCTACAGTGTAACGCCTTTTAAATTCTTTGTATGTTGTGCAGATTTTAGAAAGCTTCTACATTAGCAGGTTTCCATGCGGTATTTCTGAAAGTCTTTAGTTTAAATTATCCCTACCCATACTCCATCCTTGGAGTACTAGTATTAAAAAAGCCACCCTGGTGGCGCACACCGCTTTTAATCTAAGATACTAGGTATTGGGCAACACTGCAGTAGTTCCATACTTGGCCAACTTAGTAAGTTTTTAAAAGAAAAATCCTTTTCCATGTTAAGATATGGGTATTGATTTCCCTGATGACTAAGGAAGTTGGGCATTTATTTAAGTGCTTCTTGTCCATTCAAGATTCCTCTATTGAGAAATCTGTTTAGCTCTGCACCGCATTTTTTAATTGAGTTATTGGAGTCTAACTTCTTGAGTTCTTCATGTATTTTGGATATTAGCCCTGTCAGATGTAGGGTCAGTGAAGATCTTTTCCCAACCTGTAGGCTGCATTTTATCCTATTGACAGTGTCCTTTGCCTTACATAACAGTTCCTGAAGTCCCATTTATCAATTGTTGATTGTAGAGCCTGAACCATAGGTGTTCTATTCAGGAAATTGTCTCCTTTTCCAAGGCTACTTCCTATTTTCTCTTCTGTAAGATTTAGTGTGTCCAGTTTTATGTTTTGAGGTCCTTGATGCACTTGGACTTGAGTTTTGTGCAAGGTGATAAATATCAATCTATTTTGCACTCTTCTACATGCAGACATCAAGTTAGACCAGCACCATTTTTTTTTCCATTGTATGGTTTTGTCCAAAACCAAGCGACCATAGTGTGTGGGTGGGAAAGCAGAATCAGGTTGTATGGAGAGATAGGAGAGAGAGAGATCCATAAGGCCAGGAGAATGAATGGAAACTGCAGCTGCCAGGGGTAGGGTGGGGTAATCTTTAAGTGGTCCCAGAGACCTAAGATGGGGGAGGCTCCCAGCAGTCAACCCGAAGAGGCCACATCCTATAGCCAGAGAAGACCCCCAAGTAGAGTGATAAGGACAATAATAACCCGCCCGCAAATTTTTTGACCCAATATTTGTCCTATCTAAAAGAAATACAGAGACAAAGATGGAGCAGAAGCTCAAGGAATGGCCAACCAATAACGGGCCCAACTTGAAACCCATCCCATGGGCAAGCACCAAATCCTGGACATCACTGATACTCTGTTATGTTTACAGACAGGCAGGAGGCTTAGAATAACTTGAGAGGTTCTACCCAGCAGCTGACTGAAACAGATGCAGATACCCACAGAAAAACATTAGATGGAGGTCTAGGATTCTTATAGAAGAATTGGGGTAAGGATTAAAGGCCCTGAAGGGAATGGGAACCCTATAGTAGGACTAACAGAGTCAACCAACTAGGACCTCAGGGTGCTCTCAGACACTGAGCCACCAACCAAAGAACATACACAGGCTGTAACAAGGCCCCAGGCACATATATAGCAGACCTACAGTTTGATCTTCATGTGAGCTCCTGAACAAATGGAGCAGAGGCTCTCCCTAAAGCTTTAGCCTATGGTTTTCATTCCTCAACAGGGCCGCCTTGTCTTGCCTCAGAGGGAAAGGATGAGCCTACTGGCAGAGACTTGATGGAACAGAGTGGGGAGATGGGGGGCGAGGGGGCACTTCTCAGAGGAGAAGGGGAGGGTGGGGAGGGAGGCTTTATGAAGGGGGACAAAGAGGAAAGGATATAGTCTTTTGGCACATGACTGACTTTACGGTGATATACTCGATCATAAGGTAGATCTATTTCTAGCTACTTCACGAAACTTCACACTGCTGATATCTTCACTAGCTACACTAGTATGGACTTCCATTAACTATGGATAAGTGAATTCCTTTTGCCAAACCTATGCTGTATTTTTTTTTCTTCGAATCTTAGCCATCCTGACTGGGGTACTGTGGAATCTCAAAGTAATCTTAACCTGGATAACTAAAGTGACTGAACACTTGGAAATATTTCAAGCATTTACATTTCTTCTTTTGAGAACACTGTTAGTTCAATGACCCAGTTTTAATTGGGTTGTTTTCTTAATGCTTTGTTTTTTATTCTAAATACTAACCCTCTATCAGATATATACCTAGGAAAGTTTATTTTTCCTCATTCTGTAGACTGCCTTTTTATTTGAATGACTATATCCTTTGCTATACATAATTTGAGAATCCATTTCAATTGCTAGTTTTACATTTACGTTACTTAAGTCCGGTTCAGAAAGTCATTTCCTGTGTAGCCATTCAACTTGACCAGGACCATTTGTTGAAAATGCTCTTTTCTCTGATATATATATTTTGGGCTGTTTGTCTAAAACACAACAACAACAACAACAACAACAACAACTACCACCAAGTGGTTGTGGGAGGCTTATATGCAGGTCAATGTTCCATTGATCGATATTTTTATGCTAGTATTATGTTTTTATTATATAGCTCTAAAATATAACCTAAAACCAGGGATGGTAATACCTATAGCAGTGTTTGTCTTGAAATTTTGATGAGAATCACACTAAACTGTGGATTGCTTTTGGTAGAATAGCCATTTTTATGTTAATTCTAGTAATTGTGCAATGGAAAATCTATACATTGTCAACTGTCTTCAGTGTGTCTTAAAATTTTTCACTTCTTTGGTTGGATTACAAGATTATCACTATTTTTAGGCTCCTACAAATGGAACTGCTACATTAATTTATCTTTTGGTATGTTTGCTGCTGGTATACAAGAAGGCTACAAAGTTTTATGTGCTAAGTTTATGTTCTTGTTACTTTGCTAAATGTGTTTATCAGCAGCAAGAATTTTTTGGTGGAGGCTTTAGAGTCTTTTATGCATAGAAACATACCATATGCAAAAAAGAATACTTTTGTTTCATCCTTTCCTATGTGTTAACACCTTCAGTCACAAGACTGTAAGCACTATTTTAATAGGAGTAGAAATCATGGACACTGATTTTAGTGGACATGTTTTTTGTTTGTTTGTTTGTTTGTTTTTTAAACAAGAGCACAAATTTACTTTTATTTATTTACTCTCCATTAATTTAAATCCGGGATGGGTACAGCATCACACGGATTTTGTGTCCAATGCCCTTTGCACGAAGGTTGCTTTGGAATGTGGCACAGACCATACCACTGTTTCTATAGGCCGGAGTTACTTTTCCCCAGATCACTCTGATTTTGTTTGGTTTGCCTCCAGGAGTCACTGTATTGGTTTTTGCTTTATACACACAAGCACATCTCTTGCCTAAGTAGAATTCAGTTTCATCTCGGGCATTGCTCTCTTTGGTCCTGGAGACTTTGCTTGTAGCCAGCAAAAGTGGTCTTGCACCTACTTGCTTTCAGAAGTCCTGTTCCCAGCAGGCCTCCACAGGCGCCAAAATGGCGGAAAGAGGGGACATGATCTTCATAAACAAGAAAAATACTGCTAAAGTCAAAGACTGCAGTGACAGAGCAAAAAGATATTTAAAATTTGAGGCTAAAAGAGATAGAAACTGTGAGCTGTGCCTCAGTTGGTACAGTACTTGCCTAATAAACATGAACCCTGGGTTTGATCTCCAACACCACATAAGTCAAATCTGGTCTGGTGTTCCATGATTAATTCTGGCACCTAAGGAGGTGCCATTAACCAAGAGGATCAGAAATTCAAGAGCATTAATGGTTATAAAGCAAGTTCAAGGTCAGCCTAGGTTACACCAAGACCTTGTTCCAAAATTAAAACAAAAATAGAATAAAACCATTAAGTGGTCCAGCACACAAGCAGTTGTGGACATACACACAGTAAGTAAAACAGTAATTTACAACAAAACTAAACAAAACAAACTTCCTTTAAGCAATTTTACGGATGTCTTGCACTAAAGGTTGATAGGACAAAATTTTGAGCTTTCTGTTTTATATTAGCTTTTGTTTTCTACAATAAAGTAAAGCAGCATAAAGTAAACACCTAAAATATTATTATCAAGCAATGGTCTGAAACATAATTGGGTATAACAGAATTGTTAGACTTTGCATGTGAAGACAGTTCAAATGCTACAGAAAAATAATTACAAACAGAAAATTTAATGTGGGGGGAAATGTGGCTTCTATAATACAGTATCTCAAGGGAATGTTTAAATTACTGGCAGTAACATATTAAACTAAGATGGCAAATATGTAATAACTTTGTATTAATGTAGGAAGGATGTAAGAAATTCTCCCGATCCAGATTATCATAAGATCCAGCACTGTAGCACATGCCTTTAATCCCAGCACTTAGTAAGGCAGAGGCTGGTGGATCTGTGCAAGTTCATGGGCAGCTTAGACTACAGAGTGAATTCCAGAACAGCGAAATCTACACTGAGAAACCCTGTTTCAAATAAACAACAATAATAATGTATAAGAATGTATAAAAGTAAAGTATATGGAATAAGTTCAAAGCTTTATAAGCCTAAAAGTGATTTATAGGAGAGCCATGAGACATTGAATGGCAAGATTTTGAGATACTTGTGGGCTTTTTATTTTTAACATGTAAGAACTTAATATATATTTGATCACTGACATTTTTAAAAGATGGTCTAGGTTAATTAATTATGACTTTAAGCACCAGAAAGAACACAGTAGTAATAACAAATGTTCTTATACTAACTTCATTGTATATCTTTTTAAAGTGTATATATCAAATAGAGGAAAAGACTAACTTAAAATTATTACAATCCTGCAAAAGCAAACCCCTTTCCTTACTCATTAGTTTAATCACATTTGATCCTGTTCGAACTAGTAAAAGCAAAGTATTTTCTGAATAAGGTTAGAAAATATAAAACCATTACTAAGAAAAGCTGGGTTACTGTTAAAGAAAAAAACTAAGCTTTATTCAATAAAGACACATACTTTTCTCACTCCACTTCTCCAAACAGGCAACTTAGTTCTAAAAGAATTCTTGCTTTAGTGTTGTAATTCACAGGATCTATCTTTGGGCAATCGTCTCAACAATCTTCAAACATGTTGAGAGTAGCCTATTTCTCTTCTTTAAATGATATTAAGTATGTCTTGAATATCTATGGATAGCCACTAGATACTTTTAAGGTAATATAAAATTGTGTGCACTTTCTCATTTTGTGACCTTGTCTCAGTCACTTATGTAACACATATAAAGTATAAAAAAAAAATAAATGTTTGACTCCAAAGTGTAGCTTTAGGTGCTAGAGATGGCTCAGTGGTTAAGAGCACTCACTGCTCTTACAGAGGACCCAGATTCATTTCCCAGCACCCACATGAGGGCTCACACTTGTCTCTAACTCCAGTTCCAGGGCTTAGAACAACCTGACACAGACACCCATTGACATCCATGCAGGCATAAAACCAATGAATTAACTAACACACACACACACACACACATTTATTCTATGTTTGTTTGCCAACTAATCTGCTGAAAACACAGAAATGAGTCATAGTATAGAATTCTTTGGTTCAATCTTTGATTTTTTTTTAAAGTTGTCAGTAATTGTTTCTTAAAAGCTTAAGTTTGAAAAGTTAAGGTAACATTTGATATCTTGGTAAAAGTAAAACTTGTCTTAACCATTCTGAATTTAGAAAAGCATACTTCCTCACACAGAATAAACTATAGATCATCAAATAATTTTAGTATTTAAATGAAACTTCCTATATACATCATTAGAAAGGTTATAAGATGCCCTATATAAAGACTGGAAATTCTTACCTCATTTACACAATCCTTTTGAGAACAGCAGCAGCAATGAGAATTTATAATAACAAATACTGAACAAAAATCTTTCTTCATAAAATCCATCAGCAAGGCAAAACAGACTTATTAGGGTTTAGTTAAAAAAAAATTAGGGGGAAAGTAAATAGAAATATAAACTACCATAACTTAACCCACAGCATAAAGAAGACAAATAGCAAAGCTGGAGCATAGTTCTTGTTTAATACCCATGCTTTCCAACTCTGAGATTGTTCTGTTCAGCCAACAATCTATTTAGATTGGCTCTGTGGAAATAAACCCTGAAAGACAGAGATTTTGCTACTAGTAGTTTCTTCTGCTTCTCCTACAATAGCAATACATCCTTGAATAAGCACAGACTTTTTTATTTTGCTCAAAGCTCCACCTACTGCGTCCAAAAGCTCTGCCTCCTCGACTTTGAAATCTACCTTGGAGGCGTTCCTGTATGCAACACTAGATGCCTACCTACTGAAACACGTCTTTCATGCCAATCATATTGAAACTAATCTTTATTTAAAAGTGGGGTAAGAGACTGAACTCAGTCAACAAAGCAAATTCAGAAGAATGATCAAGAAAGGACAATACACTGGCAGTTAACCAGTTAACTCATACTTCACTAGCTTTTTTCCCCAGAGGACCCAGATTTGATTCCCAGCGCATACACACAGAAGCTCACAACCACCTGTACCTCCCATTTCCAGAGAATCTGATATCTTCTTCTGGCCTCTACGGGCACCAAGTACAAGTGGTGCATATAAACAGATGAAGACAAAACATGCACATAGAAAAGTAGAAATAGCTCCTGTTTTTCCAATTGAAAATGTGGTAATATTAGGGCTGAGGATGTCATAGTTACTAGTGGTACAGTGCTTGCTGAAGCCCCGAGTTCCACTCCCATTGTGTGTGGAAGGATAAAAGTAAGAGATATTAAATTGCTTCCACTTCTGCATAGTTTAAAAAAAAAATCAGTGAACTGTTTTGTATAATAGTATATAACCAGTAAAGTTTTCTTTTATTTTTCCTTCCTATTAAAATTTGCCTATACATGTACAGACATTTCCTGGAAAGAAAATCTCATGGGCTCAAATAAGAGCTACTTTGAATTTAATTATTATTTAGCTTTTCTTCATAATATTAATATAGTAGAGGAAGTACTGCTTGTAGCCTCAGTATAAAGCTGTATCCTTTGAAATGGTATGAGACTGAATCCCAAAAAAGACAGTGATGTCAAGGTTCAATCACTGACAGTATCAGGTAAGAGTTAGATGCTATTTGGTAGAGAAAATACTTCTACTCTGGGGACAGCTAAATGACTTGGTGGGTAAAAGAACTTGCCACTGAGCCTGATATGAGTTTGATCCATTAGACTCATATGTTGAAAGGAGAGAACAGACTCCTGAAAGTTGATTTCTGACTTCCACACAACTATTCAGCCACTAGAAACAATGAATTCATGAAATTCTTAGGCAAATGGATGGAGCTGGAGAACATCATACTAAGTGAGGTAACCCAGTCTCAAAACATCAATCATGGTATGCACTCATTAATAAATGGATATTAGCCTAGAAAACTGGAATACCCAAAACATAATACACACATCAAATGAGGTACAAGAAGAACGGAGGAGTGGCCCCTGGTTCTGGAAAGACTCAGTATAGCAGTATAGGGCAAAACCAGAACAGGGAAGTGGGAAGGGGTGGTTGGGAGAACAGGGGGAGGGAAGGGGGCTTATATGACTTTCGGGGAGCTGGGGGGGGCGGGGCAGAAAAGGGGAAATCATTTTGAAATGTAAATAATATATCGAATAAAAAAAAGAAATGAAAAAAAAAATATTTCTATTCTAAAGGTTAGAAATGCCCTAATTCTAACAGGTTATCTCAAAGCAACAGTAATTTCTGGCTCATTCATTTATCACTACTAAGCAAGTAGTCTAAGACGTCAGGTATTGGGCAGAAATGTAGTAGTTCTTTCAGCTTACACATATGAGGAAGATAAGACTATACGTTTGGCTAACTCAAAGCAGTTTTTTAAAAAATGCCTTTTCCGTACAAGAAGAACGAAGGAGTGGCCCCTGGTTCTGGGAAGACTCAATGTAGCAGGCAAAACCAGAACAGGGAAGTGGGAAGGGGTGGATGGGAGAACAGGGGGAGGGAAGGGGGCTTATATGGCTTTCGGGGAGTGGGGGGCCTGAAAAGGGGAAATCATTTGAAATGTAAATAAAAATATATGAAATAAAAAAAAGTCAATTTAATTAATTAATAAATTAATTCACTAGGAAAAAAATGCCTTTTCCAAGCTTCTCTAAGATAAGGGTATTGTCAAGAGGTGGTGGTGCATGACTTTAATCCCAGCACTCAGGAAGCAGAGGCAGGCAGATCTGAGTTTGAAGCCAGCCTGGTTTACAGAGCAAGATCCAGGACAGCCAAGGCTATACAGAGAAACCCTGTCTAATTTTAAAAAGTGAAATACAAAGCAATCAGGGCAAAAGCAAACAAACAAAACTCCAAAACAAACAAATAAAAGAAAATAAATAAAATACAATAAAATAAAAATAACTTAAAGACACCAATGAAATGGAAGAAAACAAACCAAAACAGAAATCCCAGGGGGGGGGAAAAAGTCTTATGGGCTATAGATAACATAGGGTTGTACACAAGATCCCCAAACTACACTTTGAGGCCTTACATAAATGTCTGTGACCCTTGTTCAGCACACATAGACACACAAAAACTGATTAGCTATATATTATACTTGTTATCTGACCCACTTATCTTAAATCTATGCCTTTGGTAGTGAGATTCAAAGAAGAGTATTAATTCAGCTACTTGGGAGGCTAAGGCAGTGGGGCTGAAAGTTCAAGCCCTGCTTGAATTACAGAATGAACTCAGAACTCTGAGACTATCTCAAAGTAAAACTTTTAAAGGTGGGTATGAAAATATAGCTCAGCAGTAGAACATTTGCCTAGTATGTGCTTGGCCATAGGTTCAATCTTCAGTGGAGAACGAAAAGTAATACAAGCTTTGCATGCTACCATGGCATCAATATTTATATAAAGGATAGTGCATTTGAGGTTGGAGCAATACCTTGGCTTTCAAGTATCCAAAGTAATACGCCTTAGGGAATCATGAGGCAAGCTAATTTCCTTTAATAGAGCCAACTCAATTTGGTAGGGCATTTGAAGAGGTTTGTTTTCCAATGGAAATATATGCTATGTTCAAATACCTGTAAACTAATGGTTCATACCAACAAGAATCTGGCTAAATCCAACCCTTTAACAACCAAGTTAAAAATAATGGGGATTTTTAATTACTTTGTTTGTGTAATTTGACTTTGTCACTGATTCCATTGGCCTTTGAATTGCAAAGCTTGAACATCTTGTATGGAAAAAACAGAATTAAAGTCATTAGGGTAAAATTCCTTTGAGTTTTTATATAACAGATTACAGTTTGCTCCTTTCTACAGAAACAAGTGACACCGATTTGTGATTAGATAGTGTTTAAAATTGAGAAAAAAATGTTATTATCTTCTTCGGAGTTACAAAAGAATGTTTTAGCTAAAATGAGTCTTTAATAAATCTTATAAATCTGGATTGTAAGTAAAAAGAAAATTTTGTGTACCTTAACACAAGTTGTACCTTAATGTTCTTGTCTTTGAGAGGCTGTTACTATTCTGTGATTCTAAATTTAAGAGACAATTGGGGGCATCATTTGGGGAATGTTAAAAAACAATTGTAAAATTTTTTCAAAGTTCCTCAATTAATCCTGAATATTAATCTTTAATTCCCAATGAAGTAAATAGAATAAAAACTGACAGTATGTAAAGATACTTTTCTTATTTAGGCACATTTTAGCAATACTGAAATTTTCTGGTCTCTTAAATACAAAACATGCTAAGTACTAAAAGAATAGAGACACTTTATAATTGCTGCTTTCTACTAGTGTAGTATATATGATTTAAAGTAAAATTGAAAAAACATAAGAAGTAAGTATACAGTGAACATAAATACAGCTGACTGAACTTACAGGGGTGGTGAAAAGAAAAATATTAACTTTTAAAACCATTATTATTATTGAGTCCAATTTTGGGAAAGATGTTTATTGAAGACAAAAGAAAATGCCTTTCATAGTAGAAGGAACATCATATAATAATATTATTTTGTTTGTTTGGTTTGTTTTTTGAGACAGTGTTTCTCTATGTATCCCAGGCTGGCCTCCAAAGATCGGCCTGCCTCTGCCTCCTAAATGCTGGGATTAAAGGCTTACACTACTACACCCAACTGAAAAGTGTTATTAATAGAAACAAGTTTTAAGCATTCACTGACTTACTCTGGGAAAATAAGGTGGTGAAGTACAAAGAGGTGAAATACAAAGCATATAGTATAAGTAACACTCAACTTGACAGTGGAATATTTGAATTCTACTTTTTGCTCTACCATTAACTGGACCATTATATACTAGAACATAAACTATGTCTTAGCTATTCAAGTTAATGTATTATTAGCACTCACTGGACTAGATATTCAGTAGTTAACACTGAATTAACATTTTTCATATGAATGCTCAAATATATAAAAATAAAATGAAATACATTTATGTTGAGAAATGCAGTAATAAATATCATTGAAGAAAACAGAACAGCTCTCTACATTGATACATTGTTACAAATAAAGGTACATTAAGCATAATAATGTTTTAGGAAAATATAAAAATTACTAATGGCTAGTAGAGTTTATAAAAACTATTGCTGTCTAAGAGCTCTTGAAGCAAAGTTTAGGTTTTTTGTTTGTTTGAACAGGTGGTTTGTGTCCTCTTACTCCTCCAATAGTCTAACATTTTGGGCAAGGCAAAAATAAGATTTTTATAATATCTATTACCTGCCCATGTCACTACTTTGTTTCTTTTCCATTAAATATGTGCCCCCCAAATTCTGGAGAGATTGCTGGGCAGTTATGAGCACTTAATGCTTTTCCTAAGATTTGATTCCCAGTCCCAGTGTAGTAGCTCATAACATTCTATACTGGAGTTTCAAGAGATCTGAAGCCTTCTGGCCTCACTGGGGATCAGACAAGCATGTAATGTACAGACAAACAAACAAACAAAACACTCAAGCATGATTGGATTGGTATGGTATGGTATGGTATGGTATGGTATGGTATGGTATGGAATGATGGATAGGATAGGACAGGACAGGACAGGACAGGACAGGACAGGACAGGATAGGTATACAAGTACCAAAGAAGACTAGGCTAATCAAGATGCTATCTTAAACAGAAAGACAAGCAACAACAAGAAAACAGACTAATTTCTTCTTCTAACAAGGCATATATATGCCTTACTTCCTTCCTTAGGAAATTAGTTTTAGAAAAACCATCCTGAAATGTTTGAGGGATATTAAAAACTATATACAATTCGCTTTTGTTCTCAGAAAACAAAGTGAAAATAAAGACTAAAAATCATGGGGAAATACTGCCAGGCAAAACCCCACAGTCCTATTCTGACAACACAGAACATTACTTTAATTTCAATTTTGAGATTTTAGAATCTGTACAGCAGCAAGAGAATGGACGAGGGTCCAAACGCTAACCCATCTTATCCTTTCTTCTATACTTATATACTGCTCTTACTTGTCGGTTTCTATTTACTGTGATTTAACTTCATTTTGTAAGATGACAACTTTTCAAGAGTCACTTTAAATTTCATTTCTTCTTTGGAATATAATTCTCATAAACTGGCATAAAGCCCAATTTGTAACTACAATTGGGATTCCTTTAAATTTTTTTATTTTTCAAAATATTTATAAATGCCTGTGCCATGCCATATGTTATGCAATGAAGAGGTAAATATAAACAAGTATCTGATAAGTAGAACTCTAAGACAATGGCTTTTACTACTTACATTATCCTTAGGGTTAGCTATGATCTGATTGTTTATACATCTACCTAAAAATATAATGTCAAAATACAACAATGGAATAATATTCAGAGTTACAACCTTTGGCCATGGATAGGGCATGAATGTACAAACTGTAACTTAATAAAAAGAATCTTTCACCAGGTAAGGACAATGTGAAAAGGTACTCTGCATGAAGAATGGGTCTCCAATAGATAGTGAAACTGAAGGTTCCTTTATTTTGAACTTTCCAGCTTCTAGAACTGAAAAATAAACTATATAAAATAAATTATATAAATATAAAATAAACTATATGAAATAAACTATATACACTATATAAAATAAACTATATAAAGTCGGGCGGTGGTGGCACATGCCTTTAATCCCAGCGCTTGGGAGGCACAGGCAGGTGAATTTATGAGTTCGAGGCCTGCCTGGTCTACAGAGAGTTCCAGGACAGTCAGGGCTACACAGAGAAACCCTGTCTCGATAAACAAACAAACAAACTATATAAAATAAGTATTAACTGTTCCCATGTGCTTTACTTAACTATTTAACATTAGAGTAGCTGGCCCAGTTGTGGTGGCACACATCATTAGTGGGGGGCAGGGAGATAGAGGCAGGAAGATTTATTCAAGTTCAAGGCCTGGTTTATAGAGCTAGTTCCAGGATAGTCATGACTACACACACATACACACACACACACACACACACACACACACAGGCGCACGCACGCCAACCAGCCAACCAACCAACCAACCAACCAAATAGACAAACCAGAAGAAGGTGTCAGTTCTCATTATAGATGGTTCTGAGCTACCATGTGGTTGCTGGGATCTGAACTCAGGATCTTTGGAGGAGCAGTCAGTGTTCTTAACCGCTGAGCCATCTCACCAGCCCCTAGAATAGTGTTTTATGCCTGTAATACCTTTGTCCTTGTCCTTGCTCCACTTAAGCTTTTTAGAAACAAGAACTAGACACTTAATAACATTCAACATCATGAATTTAGAAAAGTCTGGAATACAAAAGGGACTCAAAACGTTTGTTGGTAGATGAGATGGTTCAGCTTGTGGCCAACCCTGATGATCAAACTATTATCCCTGGAGCTCATGCTGTAAAAGGAAGACTCCTCTGACCTGCACACATTTGCTATGGCATGCATGTACACCTACATAGTGAAAATAGATGCATAAAACAAAAGGCATATAGTATTTCTAATCCCTATACTGTATAATGTGACTGTGGTAAATTTACAGCAACTGTCAGCTTGACAGAACCTAGAAATACCTTGGAGAAAAATACATAAGGATTTCTGTCAAGAATTATATTAACTGAGGAGGACCAATCTTCAATGTTAGATTAACTGAGGATAAGGCCAATCTTGTATATAGGTTATAGGTGGTAACACCCATTTCCCTAGGCTGGGATCCTGAGCTCCATAAAAAGAAGAAAGCTACCTGGGTGGTAGCAGCATTCATCTGTCTCTGCCTCCTGATGAAGATGCTACATGAACAACTGCTTCAAGCTTGTGCTGCCAAGACAGACAGTACTCAACATGTGAGACAAATAAACCCTTCATTCCTTAAATTACTTTTGTCAGGCTTTTTTTGGCCAGAGTAGCAAAACTAAGATAAAAAATGGATTAATTAATATGTTTGATGGAGAAAATTTCAAGCAATGTCAGTTACTATTCACTGGCTCACTGGTCTTACCCAATTCTGCAAGGTTTTTTGTTTTGTTCTGTTTTTCACATAAAAAAGGAAAATATGGGGCATAAAAATATGTAAAGTTTGGTCAAAAAGGAAAAAAAAGTAATGAACAAGTTTTTAAGTTTGAAAAGGAGACTAAGCAATGACCAAGCACCTATAATTGCTAAAGAAATTAGTACCATTAAAGTGAAACCTAGAATTTGCATTGGGAGAATTCAATGTATCTTGGTGACCAGAATCCCAGGCTTGGGAAAATGCAAAATTAATTTGAGAAGAAAGCTAAACTCAAAATGCTACCGAAGAGGTATTTGTATGAAGGTATGGGGCTACCTAAGCCCGTGAGGCCAGATATTTCATCAAAAACCAAAACTTCAGGACATAAGAGCTGCTGGATTTGGTGCTTACTCTGCTGGGTTTCTGCCTTACTTTGATCTAATATTAGCTTGCTATGTCCCATTTCCACCTTTGTTATAAGAATGTTTGTTTACTACATTCTATACTGGAATTATTCATCTTGGATATTGTATTGTTGAAATAAAATATAATAATGTTTGTGTGCGTGTGTGTGTGTGTGTGTGTGTGTGTGTGTGTGTGCGCGAGTAAACTCAAGTGCTATAACATGCACATAGAGATTAGAAGACAACTCACCTGACTTGGTTCTCCTTCCACCAAATGGATCTCTGGGGAACTGAATTCATACTTAGGCTTAAGTATGGCTGCTACTTTTATCTACTAAGCCATGCATGCCCCAGCCCCTCCATTTTGATAGTGTAAAATCCTGAGTGTCTTTATATTGAATTCCTACCCTTCCCAAACCCACCCTCACCCCCAAGGGTTTTCTCTATGTAACTCTGGCAGTCCTAGAACTCAGATACATACCTGCCTCTGCATCTTGAATGATGGGATTAAAGGTGTATGCTACCACCACCTACATAAGAGTTAAACTTTTAAAATACTGTTGTAACTGTTAAAGATGAGGGGCTTTTGAAGTTGGACTGAATGTATTTTGTATTCAGTGTAGCCAGGAACATATGGGAACAAGGGGAGGACTTGTGATGGTGTACCTGGTGAGAACTCTCACCTTACAGAAATTCTTTTACTTTCTTGAGAGGAAGCCTCTGCCTACAGCAGACAAGAAGTATGCTCCTTGCTCCTCAGCAATTCAGCTAAGCACACTCAAAGGTGTTAGAAAACAGCTCCCATTTGGCCATGAGACCTTCTGTATTCTGAGCAGATCAGAGATGATAGTGATAATGTTCATTGTTTCTCTATCCTTGCATGATCTCATTCTGAGCTATCTGGAATAAGAGCTGCACAGAAATGCCTGTAAAGGTACTCTTGAGCAGTCTTGCCTGAAGTACCCTGGTTCTGTGGAATCTCATACTCAATTCATTGGCAACAGCCACTGGCTTGCACTGTCAATTTGACAGGATCTAGAATAACCCTGGAGACAAACAAACCTCTGGAAATATATGTAAGGGATTATATTGACTAGGTGAACAGAACTGGGAAGGCCTACTATAAATATGGGTAATACCACTTCCTGGGATTCAATCCTAGACTGAATACAAAGGAGAAAACAAGTTTAGCCCCAGCATTAATCTAGATGTAATATGAACAACTGCTTCAAACACCCTGCCATGATGGGCTGTACTCTTGAACTATGAGCTAAAACAAACCTTTCCTTCCTTAAATTGCTTTTGTTTGGTATTTCTGTTACAGCAACAAGACAAGTAACTGATACAATGACCTTATTTGGAAATAGGATTATTACAGAGGTTTAAGTTCAGCAAGGTAGTTTAAGAAGAGTTCACTTGGAACAAAAGATTATGGCCTTGAAATTTAAATCATTTTACCAAGTATTAATAAAATTGTTTAGTTTCAGAGGGCTGCCACAGCAAAGCATTACAAGTTGAGTGATTACAACCTTTATTTTCTCAAGGTTCTAGAGGTCAGAACCTACAGTGTTATTAGCATGACTAAATTCCTTCTAAAATATGTTTGGCCTTGGTGTTCCTTGTCTTGTAGCCACAGTAAGCACAGCAATCTTACTCTGTCATCACACAGAATATCAAATACTCCCAAGTATATGCATCTCTTCTATTCTTTTTAGGTAATTATTATGAAAATAACTTGTCATTAAGTTAAGATCCCCTCTCCTTCCCTGAAAGGTAAATTTAAAAGCAGCTAACTAAGTGGGGTAGTCCTGATGCATACCTTCAATCCTAGCATTCAGGAGACAGAGTTAGAGGTTCTGTGAGTTTGAGGTCAGTCTGATCCTGTTCCAGGTCAGCCTGGGCTACACACCTGAGAAACCCTATTTTGAAACAAAAACAAGAAACAAAACAAACAAAAAGCCAGCTAACTTGCATACATTTTGGTGAATTGTGTTGTATTATGTGATAAATTATTTAATTCACATATGTAACAATAAAGACCAATAAAGAGTTAGGTTTTGACAAGTTCTCATGTGAATATGGTCAACTGATTTGGTAGAGGTGCTCAAACCATTAAAAGGCATAAAAATCTCACTCTGTTCAATAAACAGTGATAGAACAATCACACAGGCAAAACTGTGAAATAACTGAGAAACTAGAGATGTAGCTCAGATGTAGCTTGGTAGTTTGCTTGTTCAGCAGACATGAAACCTTAGCCTCAATCCTCAGTACTACCTATACTGTGTATGGTGGCATATGATCCTTCTATCTCTATCACCAGGAGGTAGAGGTAGGAGGATCAAAATTTCAAGATGATCTTTCATTACATAGTAAATTCTCATGTAATCTACAGCTACAACCCACTATCTCCTACATGGCTGATTTCAATACTAGAAGATCCATAGAAAAACCTTTAATGTTTCTTCTTTTATAATGAATGTTTCAATGTCGGGATTTTTTAAACTTTTAATTTAACTTTCAACATCACACTGAAATAAAATTCAAAAGAGCAAAGCAATTTGACTCCTCTTAAAGTGAAAGGACTGAACTTCTAAGCAAAATTCTAAAATCTAGCTTTGATTTGAAAAAGACCTCAAAGATGACTTAAATGTAAAATAGAGTAAGGCAATTTGAGACTTGTAAAAGAAATTCAGCAACCTGTACAGTAAACTAGCCAAAAAGAACATGGAGAGGAGAAAAACGAAGCAGAACAAAAAAACCAAACCAAGCCAAACAAAAAGAAAATAACCACCAGATATTGGAAAATGAACAGCTCAATAAATCCAGTTTAAAAAAAACAAAACAATGGAGGCCAGCAAGATGGCTCAGTGAATGAAATGATGCCTGTGGATAAGCCTGAAAGCATGAGTTTAAATATCTGGGACCCAATGTAATAGGAGAGAGCCATCTTGCACAAGCTGTCCGCTGACCCCACCTGCTTTGTGTCCGTACACTAAAGTACAAATATGCACCATAAATAAACATAAAATAAAAACAGTAACTCAATAAAAACATTATCAACAGAATAACTAGGTAGAAGAAAGAATATTAGTGATTAAAGGCAAGATTAAAAGAATTACTACATTCAGACAGCAATAAAGAAAAAACTCCTATGAATACAAGATTCAATGTGTCTGGAATAAGATTAAGAGACCAATTTATAAAAATGTGGTAAGTCAGGTAGTGGTGGCACATACCTTTAATCCCAGCAATTGGGAGGCAGAGGCAGGTGGATTTCTGAGTTCGAGGTCAGCCTAGTCTACAGAGTGAGTTCCAGGACAGCCAGGGCTACACAGAGAAATCATATCTCAAAAAATCAAAAAAAAAAAAAAAAAAAAGTGATAAACTTATTAACTTACTAAAGTCATGGTAAATGTCTTAAGTTACTTTTCTATTGCTATGATAAAATACCATGACTAAGTAACTTAAAAAAGGATTTATTTGGACTATACAGTTTCAAGAGAGATAAGAGTTTATATCATTATTACGGTGGGAACATGGTAACAGGCAGGCATAGTCCTGAAAGAGCAGCTGAGAGCTCACATCTGCTCCACAAACAGGAAGCAGAAAGAACACTGTAGGACTGAAAGTTTTTTAAATCTCAAGTTTGTCCGAAATGACATGCTTTCTTCAACAAGGATCACACCTCCTAGTCTTCCCAATTGGCTCTACCAAGTTGGGGGCCATTCTCATTCCAACCACAGTAAACCTATTCAATAATATTGGTCCTATATCCGATGAGGAGGAAGATGTACATCAAAGTAGAATTTCACGTAGACATTACCAGCAAAGAACCTTTCCATATTAAGTTACAGTTAAGCTGTCAGGAGCTTAAAAGAATTGCTAGAGAGATGGCTCAGTAGTTAAGGGCACGGACTTCCAGAAGTTCCAGGCTCAACTCCCAACACCCACATAGCAGCTCAAAATCTTCTCTAACTACTGTTCCAAGAGATTTAACACCCTCTGCTGACTTCAAGGACAGACGGACACACACACACACACACACACACACACACACAAACTTCAAGGGAGGGAGCACAGGTTATTTAGAAAGGCAAACCTATCAGAACAGTAGCAGACAGCTCACTAGAAACCATAAAAGCCAAGAGAACATTAGCTAATGTTTAAATATCTGCCAATCAAGATTATTATATCCACCAAAATTACCTTTTAAAACTGAAGGAAAGGACTAGAGAGATGGCTGGTTCAGTTGGTAAATGTTATGCAAGCATGAGAACTGTGTTTGGAGTACCAGCATCTATGTAAAAAGCTGTACCTGGTGTGTGTTTGGGAGGTAGTGGGTAAGGAAAGAGCAGGCACATTTGTAGGGTTTGCTGCTCAGTTAGTATAGCCAAACCAGCAAGTTCAGAGAGAGATAATCTCAAAAACAAACAAAAAGCCCTGATGTTTGCTAAGGCTGGGGAGATGACACAGCAATCCCGAGGACTACTGCTTTTCAAGGGGGTTTGGCTCTCAGCACACTTATCACAGTTCACAGCTGGCTCTAATTCCAGATTTGGGAGATCTGACATGTGGCCATAGTACACACACACACTTCAAATGAGGAGAAATTAAGAAATTCGTCCAGCGAGATGTTTTAGCAAGTAAATGTGATTGCTATTCAAACCTGATAACCTGAATTTTGATACCAAGAATCAATGATAGAAGGAAAGAACCAACTTCTAGATAACTAAAGGTTATCTTCTGATCTCCACATATATATTGCTATATGTGTACCCACATTCACACAGGCATGGTGTTATATTTTGCTTTCTCTACTGCTTTGAACAAAATCAACTTGGGGGGTAAAGGGTTTATTTGTCTTATATTTTCACATCACAACCCATCATCAACCAAAGTCATGGCAGGATCTTAAGATAAGAACCTGGAGACTGAAAGAGAGATCATGGAAAAAGGCTGCTTACTGGCAGATTCACACGGGATACTCATCATATTTTCTAAAACAACCTAGGACAACCCGCCTGGGATGGATGGTACCACAAACAACTTGCTGAGTCCTCCCAAATCAATCATTTATCAAGAAAGTGCCCCAACAGATTTGCCTACAGGACAATCTGATAGAGGGGAATTTCTCAATAAAGATTCCCTCTTCCCAGATATGTGTCAAGTTAACAAAAACCACTCCACTCCACACACTCTAAAGACTTTTTAATGAAGAACAAAAGATGAATTGTTATGATAAATTAATGGATGACCATTAATCAAGCACTCCAGAAATACCCAGCAACATCTAAGTTGAAGGAATTAGAACATTCCTTTAAACAATAATCCTAAATATAAATGGTCATAACTTTCTAAAGGTATCAAATAAAAATAGTTTTAAACAAGACTCAATTGCTTTCTGTGAATGAAAACTCACCAACTGGCAAAGGCCCAAAGCAATATAACAGAGAATGATATTTCTAAGCAAATAGTAACTAAACTCCTAAATGACAAAGGAGGTTTCAAGCCAAAATTAGAAAAGAATAAAGGCTACTATATATTAATACACAATCATGAAAATCCCAGCACTCAGGAGGCAGAGGATCCCTTTGAGTTTGAGGAGTTCCTGGCCAGCCAAGGCACAGTGAGACCTTGTCTTAAACTCTGAAATAAATGCATAAAGGAAAATACAATGACAGTTTGG
The DNA here is from genome assembly GCF_947179515.1 of Apodemus sylvaticus. NCBI lineage: Eukaryota > Metazoa > Chordata > Mammalia > Rodentia > Muridae > Apodemus > Apodemus sylvaticus. Next base: position 151,832,895 of record NC_067473.1, read on the forward strand.
GCACAATAGTATGTCCTTATGTGGCAGTGAAAATATAAGTAAATCCCTGATGTTGACTGACCAGCCTGTCTTAAAATATGATGGATGGTACTTGAGGAACAGTACCCTAGATTGACCTCTTCCCTCACCCTTCCTCTAATAAATAGCCCAATGATGAACTGTAATCTTTTCTAAAATGTCAAGATCTTAGAAAAATAACAAGTCAAACTCAGAATTAATACACAGAAAAAAAAAGGTAACAATCACAGTAGAAAAAAATTTTTTAAGGCTGGATAACAACAAGTCTTGGCAACAACAATACAAAATTAATAGAACCCTCTCAACAGTGATATGGTCAAAAATGTAAAATGATCTAGGTATTGGCAATATGTGCCTTTCATCCCAGCACTAGGGAAGCAGAGGCAGGCAGATCTGAGTTTGAAGACTGACTGGTCTACAGAGTGAGTTCTAGACAGCTGTACACAGAGAAACACTGTCTTGGTTTAAGTTTAAAAAAAAATGATAGTCACATGGGAAACAAGTAAAATTGGTATGCTCCTACAGAAAGACTGGAAATTGAATAACAGATGTATAGATAGCCAATCAAATTCTTGTACATGAACATTCACGGCAGATCTATTCAAAATTCTGCCAAAAGGCTAAAACTGACTAAATGTCCACCAAAACATGAATGCTAAACAAACTGCATTGTATATACACTATGAAATATCATCTGTAAAGGTAATGAAAGGTACCTCCCTACTATGTACAAAGCTCAAAGGGGTTCCATTATGAACATCATGACCCTCAAAAAGAAATGAGGATAAGAACTTAATACATGAAACTTAAAAAGATACTGAAAGAAGCTAATCACAAAAGATCGCACATGATTTCCTATATATAGAAGTTACATACATATAGAATAACTCATGATTTATTATGCAAAAAAATCCTTATTAATTCTCTTTAGAGGTTGGAGAGATGGCTCAGTGGGTAAGAGCACTGACTGCTTTTCCGAAGGTCATGAGTTCAAATCCCAGCACCCACATGGTGGCTTACAACCATCTGTAAAAAGATCTGACACCCTCTTCTGGTGTCTGAAGACAGCTACAGTGTACTTACATATAATAAATAAATAAATCTTTAAAAAAAATTCTCTTTACCTGGTGCACACACAAATATATACACATAAATATGTGTATATATATGTGTGTATATATATATATATACACACATATATATACACACACACAAACACATATATAAAATATCGATCAATACATCAAACTTTCAAAACTAGCAGAAAACATCAGAATATCAAACTGGCAAAGAAAATATATTGTAAGTGACCTTTAAAGACTACCCAAAGCCTATCACTTTGAGTACATAGCCAGACAGAAATCTGTATATAATAGTTTGTCATGTTTACTAATTTAATGAAAAACTTTGGGAATGAAATATAACAGTTTGGAACAAGAAATTTTATATAAATAATTTATTGAAAGAAACCAGTTTAACCTCACTAAACTTAAATAAGCTAATTGCTACTACTAGTCTTTCAATCTTGAGCAAATGCAGAGATGACTCCACTATTAAGAGCACGTGTTGCTCTTCTAAAGGACTTGGTTTTGAGTCCCATCACCCACATATTTGCTTTTTTAACTATCTGTAACTGCAGTTTCAGGAAATTAGATGCCTGCTACTGATATCCTTAGGCACAAGACATGCACATGGTACAAACATATACATGCAGATAAAACACTCATACCCAAAGAATTGTTAAATGTTTTTTCAAAGAATCTATTAAGATTGAAGACCTTTCAAAGGTAATCTTATATGCTACATATAATAAATCTATTTTAAATTTTTAATGCATTTTCCATTATATAATTCCAATACATTTGCTCTTCCTAGCAATCTCAGAAATTCTAGTCATCATTAGTATCATTATCACATTCATATGAATAAATTAAGGTTCATAAGCCAGGAACCAAAGTATTTTAAACAAGAATCTTGTTAGTATTTATAGAGGTTTGAATAAGAATGGACCTTTTAGGTGCAAATGTTTGAATACTGGCTGGTGGGATTGTTTGAGAATTAGAGGTATGGCCTTGATGGAGGTGGTCAATGGAAGCAGGCTTTTCAGCTCTCACCTGTTCCTGACATCACTCCAGAACCATGGACTCAACTCTCTGAAACCATAAGCCCAACGGAATATTTTCTTTTGCCTTGTTCATGGTGTTTCTTATAATAGAAAAGTAACTAAGATACGGCTTTACGAGTAATCCCCATTTCCACATGTGAAGATAAATAAGCTCCAGATAAGTTGCAACTTTTTAACTTGGTGTATTCTTAAGAGCACACTTAAGAATGGTTGGTGACACCTGATAATTCATTTCCAAGTCATGTACACATAGAAAAAAATCTGTTAAGTGAAAGGATACTAAATAAAATTAACCACAGATAATAACTTACAGTCTCAATAAATTAAGTCATAAGAATGTGTTCTTTGGGGGACTGGAGAGATGGTTCAGCTGTTAAGAGCACTGATTGCTCTTCCAGAAGTCCTACGTTCAATTCCCAGCAACCACACGGTGGCTCACAACCATCTGTAATGGGATGCAATACCTTCTTCTGATGGGTCTGAGGAGTGCAAAAGGGTACTCACATACATAAAATAAATCTTTTAAAAAAAAGTGTTCTTTTATACCTACATACACATAAAATTACAAACAATAAAATTATTATATAATAGTTTATTAACACTAAACAGGAATTCTGAAGATTTGGTATTGCTTTCTAATGAATATTACTTTCTGAGAAGCACAGCATTCCATAGATACTATTTTAAGGCTTTATTATTCTTTAAAGGACATTTTTCAGGTTATATACTTCAGAATACCATTTCTATTTCACAGAAACAAACAGACCTACTACTAGTAACTAATCTGTAAGAGAGTGAGGACATTTTCCTTTATTAACAGAGAACAAAATAAAATACAGATAGATGATTTAAGAGAACAAAGGAAAATGAACCTTGATATTTTGTCTCCTAAACCCATGATAATATCTAATATTCTCTCCAAAAAGAGAAAAACAAACAAACAACTGCTAAAGCCGAAAAAATTTCCTTCTTTAAGCCCATCATGCTTCAGATCCCACTTGTACTGGATATTTTTGTATCAATTATCTATCATAGTTTCACTGCCATAATACCAATCTTCTTAATGCTTTCAAAAGTCTACAACTGAACTCCTCCTTTTAAACAATATAATAAATAGCAAGATAACACCATGTATCGTATTTAAAAATTTAGATATTAAAATACAGTTTCATACAAAACGCACCTCAAGATAAAGGTTTAAGTGAAGGTAAGGAAGGTAGATAAACTGATAGCTTATCTTTGCTCTCATTGCACATAACTCAGCAAACTCCCATTCTAACAGCTTTGGCTTTCTGTTATAGTGCCCTTTTGCATAAGTGGATGTCATTTAGCTTGACTTTATAAGATATGACTCAATGTCATCAACAATTAGGTGAGGACTTACACTGGTCACTCGACGGTAGATCTGCGCAGCATTTTGGCACTCTGAGTATGGATATTCAGATGTAGCCATCTCAAGCATGCACATCCCAAAAGCATAAACATCAACGGATTCATCATATTTCTCCTCATACATCTCAGGAGCCATGAACTCTGGGGTACCTTAAATTAAAAGAATTATTTACACTCAATATGGCCAATAGCTGTAGGTCTTCCTTACCAGAGGGTTCAAGAAGCAAAGAGGTTGACCTGTCAGAGAATAGAAGGGAATAAAAAAAGAAAAAGGAAAGGAGAAAAGAAGACAGAAAGCTTCTTAGCCTATTCCAAATATCCTATAGAAGATTTTCTACTGTAAGTCCCTTAAAAACATAATGAACAATAGTCAAGTACATGATTACTTATACTGCTGTGTACCCATTATTAACATGGAACTTTGGCTAAGAGATACATTAGTATCACTCATAATAAAAACAAATACAAGGGAAGGGTAATAAAATACAAATAAAACCCAGAAGGGGACAAAATGGACACATGGATACTGTAAGGAAGTAATGAAAAAAGATCAAATCCTTGTCTGCCTTCTACTGTATGGCAATTGTCTCTATTTTCCCTTTTTGGGGGTGGGAGGTGAGGGGAAAGAGGGGGTGAGACAAGGTTTCTTTGTTATAGCCTTGGTTGTCCTAGAACTCACTCTGTAGACCAGGCTGGCCTCAAGAGATCCACCTGCCTCTGCCTCCTGAATACTGGGACTAAAGGCATAGGGTGGGACAGTTGTCAGAAGAGTATTCACAACTAATCTCCTGCCACTTTTTAAGGAAGTCTTGCAGAAAAACAGAATAACAACAACAAAAATAACCCTCTGCATTCAATGTTTTTAAAGATAACAAAATGTAATCATCTGTAAAGGCGACTCACCAGTGCCTTTTCTTCATATACTTACCCTCCCACCTACAGTACACAAATAAGCCTAGTATAGATATAGGAGATATAGTGAGGGGCATCCTAAAGGTGAAAAACAAATATATATTTGTATATACAAATATAGAATGCAAGTAACAGACTGATTTGTAAGCATAATATGTATGTATGTGTATATGTACATACATGTGTGTGTATATATATATATATGGTACTTCAAGATTAGATTTTACAATGATTTAAGAATCTTTAACTTCAGTTCCAAGAATAAGCAAGCACAGTATGATTAATAAACAAAGGGGGAAAAACTGTTGGACCCAAGATTTTAAGATGTCACAGACATAGCAACCACATGGTAGCTCACAACCATCTGTAAAGGTATCTGATGCCCTCTTCTAGTGTGTCTAGAAACAACTACAGTGTACTTATATAAATAAATCTTAAAAAAAAAGAAGTCACAATTAAATGCTCCCTTCGAAAACAAAATGGCAATTTAGCTTCAAATGTATTTTTCCTATTAATATATTATGTGATTTAGCATTTAAAATGTAAATGAAGAATATATTCAATAAAAAATATATTATGTGAATATATGTAAACAGCATTAGAAATCATAACTATACAATACCCCAATGAGAACATTGTTTTTGTTTTGATCTTTAAATAAAAAAATACAAATGATTGGTGTGTCATGCTGTTCTTATTGGTACTTTGGATTCTGTCCCATCTATTAATGAATGAGCTTTTAATATTATTCCCTACTGGAGAGAAGACTAGAATGTGAACTGAAAATTTTTAAGTTTCAGAGAGCTAAACCTTATCAAACAGCCATTATTTTTTTCCCAGCTGTGACTCTAGTATACAATCAAAAAGTCTGAAAGGTCACTCATATTCTTTGGTCTACTTAAGGATTCCCAGTAGAGTTTATTTTGTTCTACACATAGGCATGTCTAGAAACATTTTGGTGACAACAACTAAGAGTAACTAGACAGGGCCATGCTACTAGTATATTGTGGTAGAATTCAGGATTGCTATGAAATAATTCTACAATATGTCTACACAACTGTCTAGGGCTACACATCCAGAGGACTAAGGCTGGGAACCTAATTTAGATATATTGTTCATTCCAAAAGGTGGGAGTAAATGGAAAGTTGATGAAACTAGCCTTTCAATATACCTTCCCATATATTCTAATTTTTAAATCAAGTTTTTACAGCACGTATTCTTGAACATACACCCAATGGACATTTCTGAAGCTAAACTACATATAAATTCCATTTATTTGATGAAAAAAGCAACACGTTGCTCCCACGGTATAAATAAAATGTAAAATATTAAGTATTAGGACGACTCAGTAAGAATAACAAGATATTATATCAATGAAGTTCACTTTACTTTTCTCCATGTAACTTTATAAAACCATCAATAATCTTCAAAATGGTTTTAGAAGCTTCATATTTTAAAAAAAAATCCCTCATTTCATATTTAAGTAGACTTGATCACTAGGTTCAAGCGATGAATTCCTAAAGGTTTATTTCATGTCAGAAAAGATATGACACGGTCAGGTTTCTAAAGAAAAGCTATTTCAAAAGGCCAAACTGGCTCCAAAAGCACACTGGAAACATACCTATCACACTCTTGGCAAAAGAAGCCCGCTTTAGAGTTGCCAGACCAAGGTCTCCGATCTTGACTGAGCCAGTAGGGCCAGTGATAAAGATGTTGTCACATTTAAGATCCCGGTGAATAATTGGTGGAGTTCGTGTGTGAAGAAACTGAAGTCCTTTAAGGATTTGCCGACACCAGCTTCTTAAAACTTTGATTTTCATCACTTTAAACCTTTTTAAGTACCTGGAAAAAGCAAAGTAAACCAAACAAGTTATCAATGATATGAGGGTCTGCTTTGAAGAATTCCATTAAATTCTGACATACCAAAGATAGGAATATCAAATTTCGAATACTGAAACTCAGTATAAGTTTAAGGGACTAAGATAAATTTAAAATGAAATTCTATCAAAAGAGAGGAAAAATGAACCTTTAAACAGAAAACTTTTATATAGGTATATGCATGACCCATTATGTTTGTATGCGTATGACAAACCCCATGACCAACATAGTATAAAGAGATAATGAACTCCCTTAAGTGTTTTTTTACCTCCATATGCATGCTATGACATGTGTATGTGCACACACACCTAAGTAAACGTAATAATCTTTTAAAAGGTCTTATGTGGTAAATGCAACAATTTTGGGGCATGGTATAATATATAACAGTTCTATGACTGCAGTGCAGTGCTGATAAGTAAAGAAAGGGGAAGGAGTAGAGAGATGCTTCAGTGATTTAGAACACTTGGGGTTTTCCAGAAGACCTCCGTTCATTTTCCAGCATTCATGCCAGGCAGCTCATAACTACCTTTAACTCCAGCTCTAGGGAATCCAACACCCTATTCTGGCTTCTCTGGGCATCTGCATATGGCATCTGGATGCAGACACGTGTATGTACACATACACACATTTAAAAAAAATAGAAAAGGAGAAAAGTAGGTGACCTGTTGCACAAGACTAATGACTTAAGTTTGATTTCTAGAATTCATGGTGAAAGGAAAGAAATGAATTCTGGATTTAGTCTTTCTATCTCTATATTTGTGCCATGGTACATGTCTGGGATAGCACATATACATTAATCTCATTCATATTCTATTTCTTCTCATAGCCTCTCTCCTTCCCACCCATCTTCTCCCTGCCCCGATAAAAATAAAGTACATTTTTGAAAAGGAAAGAAAGAGACCAGCTTAACAAGAGGGAAACCACACCCTCATGCCTAGTACAAAAAAATCTAGACAGCTACCTACCTAGGGCTAATGAAATTGTAGACCTTGAAGAAGAATCTAAAACTTCCACTTTACTATACCATCATAATCCCTAACTACATTTTAATTATTCTTATAACCACAGATAAGTGTAGTTCTCACCCTAAAATGAGGAAAGTTCTTAGTAGCAGATGGAGCCCATTACAGCACTCAACTGCTCAAAATGCAGAGTTGTAGAGCCCAGATATAACTGATACATCTACAACTCAACTCCTAGACCCAATGCTCAATGATCACCATGGAAGAGGGGGGGCAGAAAGATTTTTAAAGCCCAGGGAACAGGAAGCTTGTTGTAAGATTGTTTTCCAGAAATGTCAAAAGCTTCACCCATACTTTCTAACATATCTACTTAAACATCACCTGAACAAAGACAACATCAATAGACATACTAACATGGAAGGGACAAAATCTTAACCCTTGACAAAGACCTATAAGCAACTAAGGACTGTTGAGAGTGGAAATATTAGTCTTTCCCTGGAAAAAGCACACCAATAGGTATGCTTCCCAAACAGTATCCCAAACAGGAACATGTATATATACAAACATTCATAACAATTGATAAACTGGAAAAGAGAAATGAATCTGAAAGAGAGCCCAGGGAAGCAGGTACCATGGGAAGTGCGGGGGGTGCTAAGTGGAAAGAAAGGGAGTAGAGAGATGATATAATTATATTATAACCTCAAAAAATAAAATATTTAAAGGAAGGGAGAAATTCCAGAAAGCAGTCACAGAAAAAGAGCCCTCAGTTCTATATATTTTTTTGCCCCAAGTCTCCAGGTAACTGATGAAATATGTATACATATGCAACACAAGGAGATTACATGAAAAGAATGGCACAAGGGCTGGCAAGAAGGCTCAGCAATTAAGAGCACTGACTTCTCTTCCAGAGGTCTTGAGCTTAATTCCCAGCAACCACATGGTGGCTTACAATCATCTGTAATGGGATCTGATACCCTCCTAAGATATGGCTGAAGAGAGTGACGGTGTACTCACATATATAAATTAAAGAAATAAATCTTGAGAGAGAGAGAGAGAGAGAGAAGGAAGAAAAGAATGGCACGAACGTCTCTGATGATATCTATCACTGAATCGAAAACTGGGAATTGCATCCTGATGTGCATTTTATCCATACATATGCAGGGTGAAGGAAGGAAAATAACCTATTTTCATATTATTATTATTTTAAAGTACATGCAACTAGTTAATAAGAAAGAAAAATATGAACCTGGCTGTGGTGGCACACGCCTTTAATCCCAGCACTTGGGAGGCAGAGGCAGGCAGATTTCTGAGTTCAAGGCCAGCCTGGTCTACAGAATGAGTTCCAGGACAGCCAGGACTACACAGAGAAACACTGTCTCGAAGAAAAAACAAAAACAAAAACAAAAACAAAAAAAAAAAGAAAGAAAAATCTATATTTGGGAAAAAATCTGTATTTGTATAAAATGTACATTTATCAAATATAAAAATCATAGTATAAAAACAACTGTTAGCTAGGAAATGTGTTTTAAATGAATTTGTACAATATTAGTGCTAAATTAGTAGAGAGGTGAGGATATAAATAAAATCTTTGCAGTAATCATTTTTTAGAAATCCTACACCAGATCTGAATCAAAAATCTAAGAGTAAAACTAAAATAAAATTCTACATATGGGTGTAGCAACTAAATAAGCCTAATAGCAATTAAATAAGCCTAATAGGGTGCTTTGACTACATGTATGTCTGTGCACCAAGTGTCCACGCTAGCCAGAAGTAGAAGTCTGAGCCTCTAAGACTAGAATTAAAAACCAACAGTTGTGAGTCTGCTGGGACTTGAACCAGGGTTCTATACAAGAGGACCTGGTGTTCTTAACTCTTAAACAATCTCTCCAGCCCCCTAATTACTTTTGATCCTCAAAACCTAATTTTGGGGAAAGGTTGGGTAAATATATAATCAAGATATGCTGTTCTAAAGAGTTAATAAAAATATTATTAAAAATAAAACCAACCAAACAAAAATGATCAGTACCAGGGATACCATAGACCCCTAACATTACAGCCTATTGCTGCTGTTGGTTACCCTCTAGAAATTTATGGCAAGCCCCTACTGCTAAGGATACCACATAGCTGATGGGGGGGGGGGGGATCAAGCTGGAAACTTCATCCCTACTGACAAACTTTCATAGTGCTAGAAGGTATTATGTATACTATAGCAATCAACAGTCCCACCCAGCTTCAAACCCATGAGCTACAATAAGAACTGGCCAAGTAAGAAATGCCATTGATACAATATTGACAAAAAATGTTATGGGAGTAAGCACCTACTACTTTATGACTGAACTTAAGACAGAACCCATGCCTGATACTACTGTTCCTAGTAGTAGGTCATAAGCCCTAGGGGAAATAGCCCTACTACTATTACTTTGTGAAACAGACAGTACTAGAGTGACTCCTGGTGGCTTATCATTGTACCTAAATACTAGTACACCTCTCAAACCACATGAGAAGCTTCTTTTTTTGCAGCAGGTGATGAATACAGAAACTAACAATTAGTAAACATATAGAGAGAATTAGAGCTTACAGACTGCTCATCCCTAAATGGAACATCTATGTCATACCTCCTCCCTCTGTGGCTCAGGGATCATTGCCAAAGAAGGAGTGAAAGTGCCAACCACTGGACTGAGCACAGGTTCCCAATGGAGGAACTTAAAAAAAGGACCCAAGGAGCAGAAGAAGGAGCTTGCAGCCCCATAGAAGGAACAACAATATGAACCAACCAGTACCCCCAGAGCTCCCAGGGACTAAACTAACCTACCAAAGAGTACACATGGAGGGACCCATGGCTCCAGCTGCAAATGTAGCAGAGGATGGCCTTGTTGGACATCAAAGGGAGAAGAGCCCCTAGGTCCTGAGAAGGTTCAAGGCCCCAGTATAGGGGAATATCAAGACAGGGAAATGGGAGTGAGTGGGGTTGGTGAGAAGGGGAAGGAGGGAAGGAATAGGGTGTTTTTGGAGAGAAAACCAGGAAAGGGAATAACATTTGAAATGTAAATAAAGTAAATACCCCCCAAAAAAAGATTCTACGAGCCAGAGGTATGGAAGATTGTTGTTAAACAATGATTTCTATACAGTACAGAATTCTATACCTGTTACTATAAACCTAATCAAAAACTCATGGCTAGGTGGTTTTAGGATCTAAAGCAGTAGTTTTCAACTTTCCTAATACTGTTACCCTTTAGTACAGTTCCATCATGTTGTGACTGCAACCATAGAATTATTTTATTGCCATTTCATAACTTTAATTTTGCTACTGCTATGAATTGTAATGTAAATATCTGATATTTGACTCCTGTGGGGGTTGTTCCACAGATTGAGAACCACTCACTGATAAGAACTTAGTACTGTTGGTAAGCAAAAGTGACACAGCAAACTGCCTTCTAAATGTTTAAATGTATACACCTAGACAAATGCTTTCTTTGCCTTAAAGAAGGTTCTCTTTGTAATGAATATAATGAATGTAAATGAAGAGACTCATAGCTGCTCAAGTTGGTGAGAATAAGTGATATCTGAGTGTTCAACTTTGAATAAAACCTTGTAACAACTTTTCTAAATCTTAGGGAACTTGTGGAATTAAGACAAAAAAACTGTAAGATCCAAAGATAGTGATAAGAACTATGGGATGGCTAGGCAGTGGTGGCACGCGCCTTTTATCCCAGCACTCAAGAGGCAGGGGCAAGTAGATATCTGAGTTTGAGGTCAACCTAGTCTATAGAGTGAATTCCAGAACATTTAGGGCTACAGAAAGAAACCTTGTCTCAAACAAACAAACAAACAAAAAACAAACACCCAACAACAACAAAAAGTAACTATAGAATGCTATTTTCCAGGAATGACTCACCAACTAATCATTTCACAGAAGCTTGCATCTGCCTATATAAGATTGGGCCTGTCAGCCGGGCGGTGGTGGCACACGCCTGTAATCCTAGCACTCTGGGAGGCAGAGGCAGACAGATTTCTGAGTTCGAGGCCAGCCTGGTCTACAGTGTGAGTTCCAGGACAGCCAGGGCTACACAGAGAAACCCTGTCTCGAAAAAACCAAATCCAAAAAAAAAAAAAAAAAAAAAAAAAAAAGATTGGGCCTGTCAACAGTCAATCATGGATAGGGGAACAGAGCTTCACAGGGTCCTAAATACACCTCCACGCCCATCCCACCCTACTGAACTACTGGTTACCAATTATGGGGAGGCAGGGAGAGAGATGTCACTTTCTTCAAATTTGTACACACTAGTAAGCCCACCAAGGCTCCGATAGACAATCCCAAACTCATGTTCACACGGGTTAAACTCAACGAGTCATAAAACAAAACAAAAAGGCATGAATGTGGGGAAAAGAGGAAGTAGCAGGAATTGGGTAGATATTGGAGGGATAAAGAATAATCAGAATATACAATATTCATATGTGAAATTGTCAAAGAACAATTTTTTTGAGACAGCCTTACTAGGTTCCTGGTGCTCTGGAATCTATTAGAACAGACTTGCCTTGTGAAGACCTACCTCTCTCTGCCTCCTGAATACTGAGATATGAAGGAGTGTACCAGGAACAGGATCTTATGAAATTTTAATGATTTGCTCTTACTCAGATCTCGTTCAATTGTGCCTGTCATTTTCGGGATAGTGTCCCATTTCTTCCCTAAGTCTTCTACTATTTATTCTCAATCTCCCTTCATGAAACAGTTTGCATATCCACTTTCATCTTTCCATAAATATTCAGAATTGACCACAGTATCCTTAGTTGCTCCAGTATTAATTTCTGGTTGTATGTCCTCATAGTTTTTTAGGGAGTTCATTTAACTGTGAAATCACCTATCTAGTTACTTTTCTGCTGCTGTAATAAAATACCATCACCAAAGCAACTTGTTAACATATATTTAATTGGGCTTACAGTTTCAGAGAGAGTTAAGAGACCATGATGGTAGAACAAAGACATGGCAACAGATACATCTAAGAGCTTGACCCACAAGTATCAGACAGAAAGCCTAGGAGTCTAGCTCAAGGCCTCCCCCCTCTCCCAACAAAACTATACCTCTAATCCTTCCCAAATAGTTTCATCAACTGAGAACCAAGTATTCAGTGCATGAGCCTGTGGGAGTCATCCTCATTCAAACTAACTTTGAAAACTTATCTGTAGATACTGTAACCATCAATGAACTATGAAAATGTCTATGGAAATTTCATGTGGGTTCACTTACGGCATATCTTTTGGCTTGAGTTTCCTTCATTAGCTAGGCAGCAGAATTTATATTATAGAGAATATTATTAATTTTTATACATGAGAAAACGATAGAGATGAGTACAAAGTACAGGCATTGATAACAACTTGGAAAGGGAAATGGGGCAAAGAGGAGAGCAATATTTTTCAGAGACTCTGCTTTCATCCAAAGGGCCAAAGCTTTTTGTAGTTTTTACTGGAGTGCCAACTTTATTTAGACTTTTATATACAATTACATGTTTTTAACATGGGTTATATTCTAATCCTTCTCTCTGCCGGCTGTCACTTTGTGAGCACAAAATTAGTATCCACTTCCTCAAGTACCATATGTGATATAATAGTGACTTATCTTGTATTTTTTGTTGGGGATTAATTCTTTCCCACTAAAACTTGGATATATACTAAAACAACTTATGTTATACTCCACACTGCAATTTATATGTGGAGATCAGCCAGTTCACATGCAACCCTTTTCTTATACCCAAAATGTTTCTTTATAGTTTTGTTTTGTTTGAACAGGTCTCATTTAGTTGGCCTTTAACTCAGTATGTAGCTGGGCATGGCCTTGAACTCCTGATTCTGCCTATATTCCCCAAGTGCTAGAGGAATGTAGGAAATTCCATGTTTTTACATGTGGAAATCACACTAGAATTTCAATATAGTTTTCATTTGTTTGTTTTAATATAGTGCTCATGTAGCTTGAACTGGCCTCAAACTTGCTAAATAAATACCTGAAGATGAACTTGCTTTAACTTTTAGCAACCTCTGAAGAACTGGGATTTCAGCTATAGACCACCATACCCAGTTTAAGTTGAATGAACCCAGGATTTTGTATTTGTGCATGCTAGGTAAGAACCAGTTGAGTTACACTCTAAACTAAAATACATGGCGTAGTATCTTTAATTCTGGCACTCTGGACATAGACGCACAAGTACTGCTTAATTCTAGGCCCATCTGGGGTTCCATAGCAAGTTCCAAGTCAGCCAAGTCTACATAATAAGACTCTGTCTCCTATGGTTCTGGCATTAAAGGCATGCATCATAATGCCCAGCTCTTTATTTTTTAACATTTTCATTACATTTTACATTTATCTGTTTCTTTGTTTATATTTTTTTTTACATCCGGGCTTCTCTGTGTAATCTTGGCTCCTAGCACCCATAATAAATCAGCCCACTATAGCCAGCTGACTTCAGCTCTAAGGAATCTGTCACCCTCTTCCCCCCTGCAAAGACTCCCATACATATGGAATACACTCACAGATATACATATTTACACATGAATTTTTAAAAAAACATGAAAACTTTTAGTAGATTCATTAATTCTGTGTGGTTTTGCCTGTATATTCATGTGTGTACCACATACAAACTTGGTGTTCTCAGAAGTCAGACGGTATCAGATCCCTGGATCTGGAATTACAGATGTTTGTGAACTACCACGTGAATACTGGGAATCAGATATGGGTCCTCTGCAAAAGCAACAAGTGCTCTTAAACCACTTACCTTTCGCTCTAGCTCCATAATCATGACTTTAAAAAACAAACAAATAAGCAAGACAGACAGAAGTAAAACCATTGTAATATGCTCTTACACAGGCCTGACAGACTGCTGACAAGCAACTAGGTATCTGTATCAGTGAAAAGATTTCAAAATGTAGATAGACACACAACTACCACACAACTTTCTCTAAATCACTCAAGTATTTATCAAGTTTCAGACACTGTGCTACAAAGTAAAATCTAGTAGTAGAAGAAGCAGGTATATGAATAAAGAGTCTAAATGAATATCCTCCTCCTCCCCAATCACCACCATCAAGAGAGAGATAGAGAGATGACCCAGCAGAGGACCTGAGTTCAGCTTTCAACATCCATGTCTAATGATTCATGACTACCTGTTAATCTCATTTCTACCACTAGAGGGAAACCTTGACATTGATTTCTAATCCCTAAACTGCTCAATTTTAGAAATACCAATCAATATGACTTAAAATTAACTAGGTTTATTCAGCAACAAACTCATTCCAATAGTTACCAATAAATAATCACCATATTGTTTTATATACAAGAGGATTTTGTGGGTAGGAAAAACACATTGTATCATAAAGGTTGAAATTATTATTTCTGTCATAGTAGGCTAAACAACACAAGTAGATCTAAAACAAGAGATTATCTGGAAAATATTGATTGACTTACGTCTTAAGTGTTCCAGATGTCATTAGTTCAGTCACTAAAACAATGCATTTTTTCCCTTTTACTGTGGATTCCCAGGAATCATAGAATCGAACAATGTTGGGATGTTGAAGACCTTTTAACATTTCAGCCTCTTCTTTGAATCTCTGCCTCTCAGATTTTGTTAACTTTCGATCCTAAAAGGCAAAAAAACAAAACAATGTGATTTAAAATGATAAAACACAAGTAACATAGCTGTATTAAGATGCTAAATAAGCTGGTCATGATGATAGCACATGGTTGCAATCTCAGCACTCAGGTAGCCTCAATGAGGCAGTAAAACTAAGTTCAAAACTTGTCTAAATAATAAAATGTGCTAATTACACATTAATGATAAATAGCATTAAAATAAAACATCCTAATAACAAGTCATTTGCATGCCTTAAGAGTTTGAGAACAGACTACTATGTATTTAAGGAAACTGGATTATAAAGTGATACTTGAAATTATTTATCATTAGTATCAATGTCTAAAATATAATCTCATTCTGTAAGATACAGCTAACTTGTCACTTCTAAAATAAGTCAATAATTGTTAGAAACAGGCAATTAATGTCACAGAATAGTGATAGGTTTTGAAGGCAAAGACTTAATAATTGGGGCTATACAGAAAAAAATTCTTGGAAAAAAAAACAAGAGAGGGTTAAATAATATAGTTCTATCTTTGCACTAATTAGAACTTTCTACAAATATGCTATATAATCTAACAAAATTGTTATCATAATCAAGCAATCTAGTAAGTATGCTTTCATCATGTGGTAAGTTCTTGGTGCCTTTACACGAGCTACTTTACTTCCTATCTGAGTTGAAGAATGGGAAAAGGATCCAATTTGGCTTTACAGTTTAACAAAGTCCATACACACAATGTCTTGATTGTTCTGTTTATTAAAATGGAAACTATCTTTAGTCACTCTCAGTATAGATACTTTAATGTAGTATTACCAACAAAACTAGAAGTGATTTAATATTACAATGTTTTAGCAAAACCAAGTGATTTTAATATTATACACCTAATTTAAAACCCTTTGTGTAACTAGAGTAGAACTTCATTCCTACTCCTTATCCTTGAATGAGCACTATCCTAAATTTAAGTGTATATAAGAATCGTTTGGATTTTACTTTCTGCAAAACACACTGGGACTTCAGGGAAGAAATTAATCTCTTCATCCTGTTCTACCATGTGAGGATGCAACAAAAACAAGATACAAGTTCTCTGAGACACAGTAAGTACTAACCAGACATGGCAAGTTAACCTAAAACTTTCCAGTTATCTAAACTATGAAATCTTATCTCTTATTTATAAAATTAATGCCATCTAAGTTTCATTATAGCAGCCTAAGCAGTCTAGATATTTCCTTATGTCTGAAGGTTACCACTGCTACACACATGTGGTAGTTATCTACAACACATCAAACTTGTCAATTTGGTGTGTGCAAAACCATATCCTGTTGCTTAATCAGTGTCATCAATCGGCTTAAATAACCTTTTTACTTTTCTGAGAGGGTCTGATATCCCCAGATGACTTTGAAATTGTAGCCCTTCCTCAGTCTCCCAGATGTGCATCATCAATGCCTGCTCTAATTGTGCTTTTTTTAAATAAAAATGTCAAGTGTTTATGTTCTCTCTCTCCCTCCCTCCTCCCGCACCGCCCCCCATCTCTCTCTGAAATA
Organism: Apodemus sylvaticus; assembly: GCF_947179515.1. Lineage (NCBI taxonomy): Eukaryota > Metazoa > Chordata > Mammalia > Rodentia > Muridae > Apodemus > Apodemus sylvaticus. Next base: position 151,849,340 of record NC_067473.1, read on the forward strand.
AACTCCACTCTTTCTCTATAAGACTTTATGTATAGAAATGCATATATGTGTGCATGTGGGACTTATCTTTACTGTTTCTCATTTTCCACTGCTTTCTAATATCACAATCTTTACTAATTTTCTTGTTATTATAACACATTCTTGCTTATAATACTTTTAAAAACTATCATTATTAATAAAGCCATAGGTCTTAAGAAAGGCAAGGATACAAAAGGCATTGTGCCAGAGTGTCTGCTCCAGATATAAGGGTGAGGTGAGCATAAATGAAAATGCATTAAGTCTGAAATATAGATTGGGGTGGGTGGTTGGTTAAAACAGTTCAAGCTAGGCATGGTGATGGTATACCCATAATCTTAGCACTCAGGATTGAGATTTTTAAGGTCAGAGAGGGCTATTTCCCTCCAAAACACAAAACAAAACCACTTCTAAACCAAAGCAGAACAGCACAACAACAAAAACTCTACAGGGATAAGCAGACTCAAAAGTATTTACGGGGAAGTCTGAGAAAGGGAAAAAGTCTAGTCATTTATTCCTTCCACGATATCTAAAACAAGGCTAAGGACCAGAGAGATGACTCAGCAGGTACAGGCATTTACCCATAAACCAGCATTTACCCATAAACCAGATGCCCTGAGTTCAATCCCTAGTATCTACATGGTGAAAGGAGGGAACTAACTCCTAAAAGATGAAAGATGTCCTCTGGCCTAAACACGCCCATCATACACTAAAGCAAAAAAAAAACAAAAACAAAAAAACAAAAACAAAGTTAAACTGGACATGGTGATTGAGTTAGGAGGAGAATTAGCCTGGACTACATAGTATGGCCTACACTAACAAAGAAACTAAGAGAACAATGGCCTGGGGAGGTGATAGAGGGGGTAAAGAATTTCATACTAGAATTTCATACTAAATAATAGTAGAATTTCATACTAAAGAATTTATTAAGAAGAGTGTTTTTCTAGCCATCACTTCCAAGGATCCCAATTCCTAGAGGAGTGATTCGTCTTTCCTCATACAGAAACATACTTCAGAATGAGTCATAATAATCAGTTTAATACAACAGTCCCCTTCATAAGCAAGCAAGTTTTCTCACATCCTCTTTGGACTTCTTCCTCGTCACAATCTTGCTTGCTCTTTAAACTCTTACTATAAGGCTAGCAAAAACATTATTTCACTGGGCTGGTGACATGGCTTAGTTAGGTAAAAGCACTAGTCACTACATAATTGATAACATGTTACAGACTACCAGGACCGAAATGATAGATGGAGAAAACTGGCTTGGACAAGTTTTCCACTCACCTCTAACACACATATCCAACAACAATAAAAGTAATAATTTTTTAAAGTAATGTTTAAAAAATAAACAAAGCTCTCTTTCACATCTTTTTGTATTTTATTTCAACTCTCCAATCAAAGGTTGTGTTCCTTTATCCACCAAGTCCTCTAGAGTTCATTATTCATAACACAGTATTGTATTCTTATATGAACTTTCCAGAAATTAGTCAAAGTCACAGGTCTAAGTAACTGAAAGCTAGATGACTAAAAAAGATAGTAGTACTAATCATTGAGCATTTGATTTCAGTGCATTTTCATTTCATATTAGATCAAATTTTCATTGTAACACCACAACACCTGTATATCATTTTCAGTCTCTTTAACTCTTAAAAGATACTGAGGAGGTTACCTTAGGAGTACGAAGCCGGGCGGTGGTGGCGTACGACTGTAATTCCAGCACTTGGGGAGGCAGAGGCAGGCGGATTTCTGAGTTCGAGGACAGCCTGGTCTACAGAGTGAGTTCCAGGACAGCCAGGGCTATACAGAGAAACCCTGTCTCAGAAAAAAACAAATCCAAGAAACCAAACCAAAACAAAACAAAATAAAACAAAACAAAACAAACAAACAAACAAAAAAAAGAGTATGAAGTTCAAGACCAGTCTGATCAAATAGACCTTACCTAAAATAAAAACAAAAAAATATAAAAAGCTAACAGTGAAAAATGAAGCAAAGAGAGATGGGAATGTGGCTATGTTACTCAAACTAATCTTGATCTCAAGTGATTCTCCTGTCTAAGCCACCCAAGTAGCAGGACTACTGTGTATCCAACTGCACCTGATTTAAAATATACTTTATTACTAGACATACTTTGTAATACCAGCACTTGGAAGGCTGAGGAAGAAATATGAGTTTGAAACTTGCCTGGATTACAGACATACAAGTTCCAAGGTAGCATGAGCTACATATAGTGAGACTATCTCAACACATATATACACACACACACACAAAACAAACTTTAGAATGTCAGTTTACTGTCACTTTTTCCTAGAGTATCAGGGATCGAACCTGCCCAAGGTTTTGACTGCTGCCATTAGTTTTGCAAATGACTTATGACACTGGATAATGAAGTTAGTTTAAACTGCAATTTGTTGAAATCCCATATATCCTATGTTTCTGTAGACAAGCTTTTATGCTTACTTAGGTTTGCTGACTTAAGATAGTAATCTGTCTTAGGTATGACTCTTATGCAATGAGCTTATCTGCATCTACCTGTATGCCCTACATGTCCCCAGTTATAATTCTAAGGGTGTACTTTCTTCAGCTTCTGATTTTATCATTCATTCTCATTCTGTAACGTGTTTCTCTATGCCTTTACCACATAGGCAATGGAAGTCTTGTGGGAAAGAGCAGGGGTGACTTCTCTTACCTTTGGTTTTTCTTATAAAGATCCTCCAATTCACCTCCCAGTTTCCAGAGACTACTCATGCATACTCTCTTCCCTAATTCCTAATCCCTGGTGCCATTCAGGGATTAGAAGAGACTGCTTCTGTCTCTTCCCTGAATTGCTTCTTGAAGCCTTTAAGAAGTACACTACTAGCTGGGTGGTGGTAGCACATGCCTTTAATCCCAGCACTTGGGGGGCAGAGGCAGAGAGGCAGGCGGATTTCTGAGTTTGAGGCCAGCAGGGTCTACAGAGTGAGTTCCAGGACAGCCAGGGCCACACAGAGAAATCCTGTCTCAGAAAAAAACAAACAAACAAAAAAAAAACCAACAACAACAACAACAAAAACAAACAAAAAACAAAACAAAACAAAAAAAGAACACTACTACTAACCTTGAGTCACCAGAAGGAAGGAAGCCTTCTTAGTCAAGTATTTTTCTGCAACAGATACTATAGAAGCTTTAAAAGCAAATAGAGCCCTGAAGGCTAACAAATAGGCACATAGGGGTCTGAGAATCTTTAATAATAGAGAGAGGATAAAAGAAGCCAAAGGACCACAGAAATAAACTAAAGACCGAATGGCTAACTACTGCTGTAAATTCTGGGCCACTCTGGGAATGCCCACCAAGAAAAAAATAATAGGAAGGCATCAGTAAGGTCCTAGTCAGAGCTATAAACCAGCCAAGCACCTGCAAATCATATATGTAAATGAAAGGGACACCGTAATTTAAAAATCCCTTTAAAGGAAAAGGACCAATGATTCCCTGCCATCTCTGCAAACAAATGGGACACTGGAAAGAAAATGTCTCTGGCTCTGAAACAAATACAAATACAGGAAAAATCTTGGGAGCTAAGAGATTGCAGATCCTTACCCAGAAATCCAGCCTCCTGCCAGGAGAGAAGAAAGAATTTCAGAACAATTAACAACTGCCAAAGGCCCTTGTCACTTACTTTCCAGCTTCAAGCCTGGAAGTTTCTAGGAATCTCACTAGAAACCCCATTTACAGGGAAGGGATGTGTACTAAACTCTTTGTGCAATTCTAGCAGGTTCTGGTACTACTTTATCAGATTATAATTGGGCCCAAGGCATTTCCAGAGCCATCCTATAATCTGGCTTCCCAAGGGATAACAAACACCACAAAGGTTTTCTAGCAACTTTCTGAGATGTTAATTTTCAAGCTACCAAATTGGTATACAGGATTAATGCTGAGACAATTCTAACTCTCTCTTGAGAAGTCCATATCTCTATTTGGATATGTCTTACTTTCTGTGACTATCTCTTGGAGAAACCCACACCCACGCTCTTAGTGGAATGTATTTTTTTTCCTCTGAACACTCATGCTTCATCTTCATTAAAATATCTTTAAGGCCAGCAAGATCAGTGAGTTGTTAAGACACTTGCCATATAAGCCAGAGCTCATTCCCTAGAACACACATAAAAGTAGAACCAACACCACAAAATTTATTCTCTGACCTCTACATGCATGCACTGACATATACGCTTATGTGCACATGTGAGCGAGCATGTGTGTGAACATATGAAAACACAAACACACACACACACACAATTTTAAAGAAATAATAATAAACTTTTCAATTCTGCTTGTATCAGCTAGGCTTGGAATTCTTTTCTGCATCAAAGCTAAGAGTCCTAGTTGAATCTGAGTCAAGGTCCTTTAAAAGTTTAGGGGAACTCTGCTGACGACATCAAGGAACTGGGTCTCAACACTTACAATTCCAGAGGCTATCCAAAGTTCTCATGCCCCAGGACAGCTGAGAGACTAAAGGTCCTTTCTTTCCCCTACATCACCATATCAAGCGATTCTAAAAGGGACTGAAGAAACAAAATCAAACAAATTGAATATACTTGTGAGCTGACAGTTAACCTCAAATATGTCTTTAAAAAGAAAAAGACCACATAAGACCAGCAGTGGCAGTACCTGCCTGTAACCGTAGAACTATGGGAGTTTGAGGTAGGATTATAAATGAGAGCAGCCTAGGCTACTAATGAGACCCTGTCTCAAAAAAAGTGTGGAAAAGGGGAGAGGGGAAGGGAAGGAAGAAGAGGGAAGGGGAGAAGGGAAAAGCCAACAACCAGGATTGAAGAGAAATGACTCAGTAGGTAATAGAGGAAGAAGTGGGAAGGATAAATAATGTAACTATATTATAATTCCAAAAATAAATAATTAAAAAAAATGTCATTAAGAACAGTAAGTAAAAAAGGGTGGGATCAACAAGATAGCTCAGTGGATCAAAGTGTTTGCCATGCAAACCTGGTAACCTGAGTGCAATTCTTCAGACTCACACAATGGAAGGAGAACTGACTCTCACAAGTTGTACTCTGGCCCCCACATGTGTGCCATTGGACATGAGTCCCCAGCACACAGGTCTCCCTCTTCCCACTACAAAGTAAATAAATTCAATTTACAAAAATTTTTAAAATTCAGTTTTTTATATTCTCTAGCTAGACATCTGTTTTTGTTTGTTTTTATAGCAACCTCATCCTTTTGGGGACCTCTTATTAGCTCCAGAATAAAAGTTCCAGACCAATTCACAACTGAAGCAGTAAAAATGTCTTTTATTTCAAAAATCAAAAAAAAAGTCTTTTATTAATTAAAACTGAATATTTACAAACCCATAGCCCATATCTCAAAAAATATTTAGTCCTCAAGTCCTTCTAATTTCTATGGTATTCTATATTTGGTAATATCTGAAGCCTTCTAAATTAAGACGCCACATGATAATTCTACATATCAAAATATGGCTGACATGCCTGGAATCCTTTGATTAAAAAAATTTAGGTCAAAACTAGATTCCTCCCTCCTTATCACTGTGCACCATACTGACTTACCAAAAACCTGAGCATCCATTCCATCTTTAAAAAATAAATACCACTAACTTAAGGACTTAGGTATTGTGATAAAAATTAATTTCAAACAGGTAATACAGCTGCAGTGTGAAACTGCTGAAGTACAAATTCCAATTACTACATACAGAAAACTTTAGTGAATCCATCAGCAATTTAAAATAAATCATAATTATTTGAGTATGGAATATTCTCTGATGGAGTAGATTGTATAATAGCAATTTTAAATGACAGAAATATTTGCTTACGTATTTTATTCATTCTGTTTGTGCCTGAGAGTATGTGCATACACATGTATATAGTGTTCATGGAGGTAAAAAAAAAAAAGGTCACCAAATCTCATAGAACTACAGATATTTGAGCTGCCATGTGGGTGCTAGAAACCCAACCCAGGTTTTTTAAAAGAGCACAAAGTATTCTTAACCACTAAGACATCTCTATAGCCCATAGGCCCCTATTTTATTCTTCTTGATAATGTGGGTAAACAACCATTAAGAAGCAAAATTATTCTTGCAACTTTAAAAAATTACATATAAAGATACAATAGAAAAATCACTCCTGAATTTTTTTATGGCCAAACCTAGATTAAAGTACTAGTGCAGATTTCCTTATGACCTTCTAATGCACTATCCCTAAAATAGAACAGGGTCTATCCCATAGGAAAAAAATTTACAATAGTTGAATTTTTCTTAATAGGTAAAATATATGATAATCACGGGAATAAGGTACAATGTCCTTTATATCTTATAGGATCATCTAAGAATTATTTTGAAATATTAGAGACTATTTTTTTTTTTTAAATTCTCCATTAAAAACAGTAAATATAGTCTGGTTTTGTCCTTTGGTCAGACCCTTCTTACTATAGCTTATCCTTATACTCATTTTACTGCAGCTGAAAGAAAATTCTACTTAAAAGGATACCACTTTCTCAAAACAGATGTGTACTCATTTATAGTTTCTATTTACTAAGCACTCTCTGCTTAAATCTCCAAATTTGGACTACAGATTTATATGCTAAGATTTAAGTCATTTCCCTGTACCCCACTCTGTTGGGGGTACACCTACACTGTATCTAAAACTTGGCTTACAGAAAGCTTTAAGTTAATAAAATGTGACAGAAATATATAATAGCTGAAGGACAAAAGAAAACCCACTATCTACATTTTAAAAACTGCACACTATTTTTTACTAAATGACTTACAGTATCCAGAGTATAGCAATATCCTAGACATTGTCATAAATTTAAAAGTGGTGGTGGTATATGTTTAACTGAAACAGCTAAGATCAATGTGAGAACAATTAACTCATATAGGGCCTGGCACTGCTGCAGCTTTCTAAAGAAAGAAGTTAAGCTGAGAAAGGGACCAAGGAGAAAGTTAAGTCAGATGCAGATTAAATGGAAATGTTCTTCAGCATCAAATGCCAACATTTTTTCTTAAGGGTTAGGGAGTCATCAAAGGAGAAGTCAATAGAACAAAACTAATTGAAGAACTAGCACCAGTGCTAGTTACTAGAAGGAAACCTGAAGTTCATAAAAAAAAAAAGTGTCAGCACAGGAGTGGAATATAGTGGTAGTGGTGGTGGTGGTGGTAGATATTGCAAAGCTAATGAGATTCTCAATGAATTTGCTGATCCTGATATCCAAAACCGCTTTATTGGGAGGGGCAAGCACGGGGTGTCGAATCTAGGGCATAAACACAATTTGTTAGGATTCAGAGGCATGATTAAGGAAATAGGCCAAGTAGGATAAGACTCAGAGCCCTTGGGTGGTATACACACACCAGTGATCCCAGCCTTAAGTAGAATGAGCTGAGGAAAGAGTTCAAGACACTACAAAAAAGTCAGGCATAGAACCAAAATAAGGATATATTCACAAACAAAAAAAGTTGCTACAAGTAGGTAGAAAATGATTTTTTTAACAAAATAGCCCAAAAAGAATAATCAGGCAAGAGATTCAGAAGGGTAAGAAGGGTAGATGAGAGAAATCACAAGATTTCAAAAAAAAAAAAAAAAAAAAAAAAAACTTCCCAGAAAAACAAAACAAATAAACAAAAAAGTAGAATGTCACCAATGGAAACAGGGAAACACTTCTCAAAGGAAAAACATATATTTACAAGAGTCTATTACCAAACCAGGACAGATGGCAGGAAAAATGTTAAAACAAACTAACCGTAATAAAAAGAGAAAAAGTATTATTCATTTAAGTAGAGTTTCCAAAAGAGAAAGAACACTATGTACAGGTAGAGATCTAAGAATAGCATTTTGAGCTGTTCCTCACAAGCTCAATCGCCATTGCCACCACTGCCACCGCCACCACCACCATTTTGAGGCAAGGTCTCTCACTAGTCTGGAAACAGCCAAATAAATAAAATTTCTGGCTAACCGGTGAGTCCCAGGGACCTACTTGTCTTCACCTCCTCAGCAATGGAATTAGAAGCATGCACCACCATATCTGGCTTTTACTTTAAAAACAAAACATAACAAAACAAAAACATGGGTTCTGAGGATCACACTGAGGTCATAAATATTTTACAACCTGAGCTATCCCCCTAGCCTGGTAGCAGAATGTTTAGAAGGAAAAGTGAAATTACAGAATTCTAAAGAAAATTAGATTTTAAAAGTACTTTCATGTATAAAAATACATTCAAAAGTTTATCATACATGCATCTTTCTCTTATTAGTAAGACAGCAGATAACATTAATATTTTAAGAATCACATTTAATAAACATCTATAATATTAAATATGTTTAACAAAATGTTGTTTATAAATGTTAAAGAAGGGTTCAGGAACAAATCTGCAAAGGAGGGACAACAACAACAAAAGACCATGTGTGCAGCAAACTAGCGTGTAGTCAAGATTTAGGAGAGCAGAAAGGCCTGCAAAAATCCAAAAAAAATTGGTATGGTATGAAAGATATTAAAAATGAGGAGAAAAAAAATGAGGTAATTTGAACCAAATAAATGAGAAAGTCTTCTGTCATTTTTGCACACCAGGCATTTTTGCTTTTTCTCTATTCTGGAGTCCCTTTCTACAGAATGGTATATTAAAAACTGCTTCATATTCATTAGTCAATTGAATTTGTTATTATACAATGCTTCCCCACAGTGCTGGGTATTGAACTTGGGTCATTTCAAGATCTGGCGTGTGTGTGTGTGTGTGTGTGTGTGTGTGTGTGTGTGTGTGTGTGTGTGTGTGTGTGTGTGCGTGCGCGCGCGCGCGCAATATGATTGAGAAAAAACTGACGAATATAAAAGCAAAACCAAAGCCAGGAATAGTGATATACATCTGCAAAACCAGCACTTGACTCAAGGGCCAGTGAGATGGCTAAGGCAGTAAAGAAGCTTGCCACCAAGGCTGACAACCTGAGTTCAATCAAAGGAACACGTGGTGAAGAGAGAAAACTGACTCTTACAAATATTCCTCTCATCTCTATCCACGCACTGTGGTATCCATAAATTCACACACTTACATGTGAGAAAATAAATAGTGTGAGGGAATGGGGGGGAAAGGGGGAAGGAGGGAGGGAGGGGAGAGAAGAGGGAAAGAATAAATCAGGGAGTCAGCAGTATTAAGAATTCAGGACTATACAAAAGTGAGTTCAATACCAGTCTGGGTCACATGAGACCCAGTACCAAAAATGAGAAAGAAAAAAGAGAAAAAAAAAAAAAAAAAGGAAAGGAGATTAACTAATAAAAGGAGATGCAAAGTCCAAAGTGATTCTCAGAAATTTGTTCTTGTAAATCAGGCACTCAGGAATTTGACAGACTGGTTAAAGATCAAGAATCAAAATAGGGTGGCTGGGCCAGGCGGTGGTGGCGCACGCCTTTAATCCCAGCACTTGGGAGGCAGAGGCAGGCAGATTTCTGAGTTCAAGGCCAGCCTGGTCTACAAAGTGAGTTCCAGGACAGCTAGGGCTACACAGAGAAACCCTGTCTCGAAAAATACCAACCAACCAACCAATCAATCAATCAATCAATCAATAAATAGGGTGGCTGAGTAAAAATGAAATATGGGGTCAACAAGATGTTTTTGCAGATGTTTTGAGGTTTGCCAGGTCTGCATGGCAAATTCCAGGTTAGTCAGGATATACAAGACCATGTCTCAAAAAGCAAACAAAAATACCCATTTTTTTTTTTAAAGATACCCAGTCTTTTAAAGATAAAGGATACCAAAACAATTCAATGTGAGAGGGGGCAAAAAAAACACCCTTTAAACCCTTGGGTTACCCCTGTTTTTTTTTTTTTATTTAGGAGTGGGGGTATTCAGGGGATGGTTAAAGTCCATACTAACAAGAAATTGAAAACACAAACCGGGCAGTGGTGGCGCACACCTTTAATCCCAGCACTTGGGAGGCAGAGGCAGGTGGATTTCTGAGTTTGAGACCAGCCTGGTCTACAGAGTGAGTTCCAGGACAGTCAGGGCTACACAGAGAAACCCTGTTTCGAAAAACCAAAAAAAAGTTCTAAGATGCTATTATTCAATTAACATTGATTGGGTGACTAGACAGAACAATAATGTATATTCATCTCAAAAAAGCTGTAAGAAAGAATCTTAAAATGATGTTTGAAAAGATAAAGATGCTTAGCCTCTTTAAAACATGCATAATGTATGTATGTATATATTAAAACATTATATAAACCGGGCAGTGGTGGCGCACGCCTTTAATCCCAGCACTTGGGAAGCAGAGGCAGGCGGATTTCTGAGTTCGAGGTTAGCCTGGTCTACCTACATAGTGAGTTCTAGGACAGCCAGAACTATACAGAGAAACCCTGCCTCAAAAGGAAGGAAGGAAGGAAGGAAGGAAGGAAGGAAGGAAGGAAGGAAGGAAGGAAGGAAGGAAGGAAGGAGGGAGGGAGGGAGGGAGGGAGGGAGGGAGGGAGGGAGGGAGGGAGGGAGGGAGGGAAGTATATAGTACTCTAATCAATATACAATTTTTTAATTTTTAGTTAGTTGAAGAAACAAAATCTAGAGCGGAGACGATTAGGAGAACCAATAAGTCTCCTCTTATAATTTTATAGACTTTCCATCTCATTCAAGTTTAATATGAAATACTAAATATAGCTAAAATTTTGGTAATCTGATTACTCTAAAACCACGGGGGGGGGGGGGGGGGGGGACTTGTATTAACTTCATTAATCAATTCTTCAGTTATCTGGTAAGCTTTATTGTGAGACCCTATAAAGTTTTATTGTCTACATCTAGATAGAGAACTGTCTTTCTGTGCTCTACTATTACATATTTTATTTCTTAGGTACGTAAGGGTCAAATATTTTGACTTTTTTAACTAACAGTAGCCACCTTGGCTAAGCAGTCCATATGTAGTCTATTTAAGATAGGAGATGAGGAAAACAGCATTAAGGGTATCTCATTCTAAATTTTTTTTTGTATGTATAGATGAATGTGGTACATGAGGGTCTATGTGAACATGCATGTGGAAATACAATAGTTATCTTCTTCTATCACTCTCCACTTATTTTCTGGGAAAATCTCTTACAAAAACTGGACTAGACTGCCCAGTCAGGATTTTGTTTCCATCTCCCCAGCACTAGTAAAACAACAGACGCACACTGCTGCATCAAGATTTTACATGAGTGCAGGAGATCCAAACTCAGGTCCTCATGATTATGTGGTAAGCAGGCAGATCTACACTGTATTTCCAAATTGTCTTTTAATGTTCATTATACCTGATAAGAATTCTATAAGCTTTAGAAAACAAAGTGAGCCACAGAAATGTTCACATGGTTTTTCAAAATATGAGTAGACATGTGCATGAATGCATGAAGAAACAAAAGCACAATACAAATTTGATTTTCTCTGGGCAAAGAAGGTCAGAGAACTTTGTTGGGCTGGAGAGATGGCTCAGAAATTTGGAGTACCTTAAAGAAATGTTCAGCTCCCTGAGTCATCAAGGAAATGCACATCAGCACTACCTTGAGATCTCATCAATCCAGTCAAAAAAGCCAAGATAAATAAAACAAATGGCATCTCATGTTGATGAGGATGTGGGTTAAAGGAAATACTCATTTGTTGCTGGCAGAACTGCAAACTTATAAGGCCACTACGGAAATCAGTGTGGCAGCTTCTCAGGAAGCTGGGAATAGATTTACTTCAAGATACCACTGTTGGACATATACCTAAAGAACTCTACACACTACAGAGACACCTTTTCAATCATGTTCACTGCTTCTCTATAATAGACAGAAAATGGAAACAACCTAGATATCTGTCAATAGAAGAATGGATAAAGACAATGTGGTACATTTGAACAATAAATTTTTTACAATAAATTTAAACAAAATAAGTAAAATTGGAAAGTAAATGAATGAAGCTAGGGGGGAAAATGATGTAAACAAAACCCAAAAAGGAAAATATGGTGTATATTCACTTATATGTGGATGTTAGTTATTACGTCTTCCATAAGGGAGCTACACAATCCATATAGTCACAGAGGTTAGGTATAGAGTAAGAGACTAGGAGGAGGGAGGGATCTCCTTAGGAAGGGGAAATAGAATGGACAATGGTCAGGAGGAGAGAGAATGGAAGAAATCAAAGAGAAGGGAAGGGCGGGAGTAAAGGAAAGAATATGGAAACCCAATACCGTAGAAGCTTCTTAAAATATATACATGAGATGAATTTAAATAGAATCAACAAACAATGAAGACAAAGCCCTTACTAGACATCCCATGTCACCAAATGAAACATCATTTAAGTTTCTGTCCAAAGGGACCTAACAGACATTCCTCCTTTCCAAGAGCCTAAGCTACTGTCAAGGCTATTGGTTGACCACCAATTGATGATGGTCCTATTGTTGAAAGCATCTACACAACTCACAGAACACAGAAAAGTCAAGCTGGTGCCTACTTTAGAGCTTTCACCCCTACAGCCTAGTGTTCATGGTACTAAAAGGTATTCTGCACATTACTAGAGAAGAAAAGTAAACACCAACCCAGCTACAAGCTGTTCTAGCTACAACACTGACCTGCCTGCACGATACTCTGGTGCAATAGTAACACAAAGCTTGTTGAGTAACCAACAGACTAGTATCTGATTTAAGACCCACTCCATGAGACAGAACCTAACCCTGACACTGCTCAAGTGGTCAAGAACTTCCACCTAGGGAAAAACCAAACACTACTACTGTTCTGCTAAAGGAGCATAGCAATAAAATGACTCCCAACAACATAGAGCAGTTGTCTTTTCTCAGTCAGCTATTGTCAGAAAAGCTTCCTCTTAGCAGTAGATGGGAGCAAATACTGAGATGAATAGCTGAAAAATATGCACAGAGTGAGAAACCTTGCTACACTAAATCCTAAATGTGATTATCTCCATCAAATCCACTCCCCCACACACATACATACAGGGCTCAGGCTACCTTGTCAAAGAGGCAGCAGAAAGATTTTAAGAGCCAGAGGGGATGAAGGACACCAAGGAAAGAAGGCCTGCTAAATACTGCAGGACTAATGCACATATTAATTCACACATCAACTCACAGAGAATGTAAGGAAAGGTTTCCAAGGGTCTGGGCCATATAGGGTCCCAGCACTGAGAGAAGTAGACAGAAGCTCCTCCCACCACCCTATCACCCCCAGCATCAGTAGCCCAGGAGACAAATGATAACCATAGCAAAGAAAAAATTTAGTTTTCTCCAAGAGTCTCATTGGGTATACAAACCATTTCTAAAGGCAAGCCCCCATACCTAGCAGTACATCCAACACAAAATGAATTCAATGGCATTTTGGAAGTTCCTTGTCTTGTAATGTATTCTCTGGGTATTATTTTTATTCGTTTTCTTCATCCTTTTTGTAATTCTTTATAGGTCTTTTGTATATATTATGGTTCATGGTTTTGTGTTTTAATGGAATTTGTGTGTGCAAACATATGTCTTTGTATGTGTTTCTTGTGCTTTTCCTTGGGCTCATTTTCTCTTGGATGTTTGCTTCACCCTATTCTGATTTATTAGGTTTTGTTTTATCTTTTTTAAATGCCTGTTTGTATTCTAATGAGAAAAACAAAGTGTGGATTCATACAGCGAATTTTCCCTTTAAGAAAACTTTTGTGGGCTAGAGAAATGGCTCAGTGGTTAACAGCACTGACTGTTCTTCCACAGGTACTGAATTCAATTCCCAGCAACCACATAATAGCTCACAACCATATGTAATGGGATCCAATGTCCTATTCTGGTGTGTCTAAAGAGATCTACAGTGTAAATAAATAAATAAATCTTTATAAAAAGAAAACAAAACTTTTGTTAACATGCTCTCCCCCCTATATGAGGTGGGGGGGATGGGGAAGCATGACTGGATTAAAAGGAGTAATAATTTTTAGGTACTACAAAGACATGCAATAAAGTTCCTTTCCATAGGTATTAATAGGGAAATAACTGTAATTCACCTCATCTACTCAAAGGCACTTGCATAGATCCTGGGTAATTAAGACTGCTAAGTGAATGGTGTATGATTTAAATATATAATAATAATTTTAAAAAACACTGTTGTATTAAAATACATTTTAAAAAAAAACCAAAAATGCTAAAGGCAGCACACAGATGAAAATGATCAGAAAATGACTTAGCAATTCATTAATTAATGTTAAATACTTTAAGGGATGCAACCTGTAAGCTAGAAGTTTTCTTTCTTCAATATTTTTTTACTAAGTAAATCATTTTTAATAAATATTTGATGAAATAAATATTTCATCATTTTAAGGGTGGCAGGTTACACACAACCTTTTTTTAAAAAAAATTTTTAATTAAAAAAAAAAAACTTTTAGCCAGGCATGATGGTGATCCCTTTAAGAGCAACACTAGGAGGTAGATAGTTCTTTATGAATTCCAGGCAAGCTAGGGTTTTATAGTGAGTAGTTGGCTCAAACAAACAGGCTAGAGAGTTGTCACTGCTGTTAAAAAGCAGATTCTTCCCGAGGACCTAGGGGTTCAGGTCCCAGGTTCCACAGGGTAACTTACAACTATCCACAACTTTAGTTCTGGGGACCTCGTCTGACCTCAGCAGGCATCTGGCATGCATGTGATGCGCATACATACGCATGCAAAACATTCATACACAGAAAATAAATCTAAACAAAACTGTTATCCTCTTCAGGTAAGTATAAGTTTAAATTAAAATATATTTTAACACACACACACACACAAATCCTGTTATTCTGTGGTCCAAGCTAGTCTTAAACTAATACTCTTGCCTCAGCCTTCTAAGTATGAACCACCATAACTAAGTAGTTTCACATAAATTCATAACTAGCTAGTTTCACATAAGTTAAAATCCATGTTGTACAGAAATGTTTCTCTTAATATTATTATACACAGGAAAATTTCCAGATAGTTATCACTATTGATATCTGTCTCTTAATTAGGAGAAAAATCTCACATTCACAATTTTAAATACATAAAGATGGCAAATTAGGATACTGACACATTTCTACTCCAGTTTTACTATATATGACATAGATACACACACATTATTAACACCCACAATATTTATAATCTACAAATCCTAACAAAATTTTACACCCTGTTTTTAATATGTGGGGTTTGTCTTAGGGTTAGAAAGAATGTAAAATATTGTCACCAAAATCCAAATATACCACAGTTCCCTTTCCGCTACATCTGTAAGTCATTTCCCAGGAAAACCTGACTAAATGTAGCTCCACTGGCCAACTGATATAATTTAATCTTGTTTATATCTCTATCTTCACCTCTATATAATACAAGAAAAAAGAGAGAGAGAGAGAGAGAGAGAGAGAGAGAGAGAGAGAGAGAGAGAGAGAGAGAGAGAGAGAGAGAGAGACGGGGGCAAGAAAGAAAAGGAGAAAAAGACCAAAGACTTCCACTATAAACTTTATAAAATCTAAACAAATGGGCTGAGGGAAAGTTGACACTCAAAATGAAACATTATTTACTATACCAGGTATGGACAGCAGCACTCAGGAGACAGGCAGGAGGATCTCTGTGAGTTTGAAGCCAGAGTGGCCTACATAAGGAGGACTACATAGACACCCTGGCACAATAAACAAACCAAGCAAGCAAGCAAGCACTCACAAGCAACCAGTTAAATTTCTGCTTTAATTCCCAGCCAGGATAACCAGGACTACATAGATACCCTGGCACAATGAATGAGTGAGTGAATGAATGAATGACACAAACAAACAAACAAACAAACAAAAAACAAGTAACCAGGTAAATTGCTGCTGTAACCCTAGCCTCAGGGAAGAAGAGACAGAAAGTCTAACTGAATTGATGACCTCCAGTTTGGGGCGTGGGACGTGGTGGTTGTGACTGTTTCATAAAATAAGAATGGTTTAGAAAAATTCCCAATGTCAATCTATGGCCTCCACATATAAGATATGGACACACACAGAACACATACATGAGGACATACACAAAGTATAAAACAATGAAAGTTTTTTTTGTCCTTTCAAAAATTGTGGTTAGAAGTTTCTTGTAAGTGCCTGAACTGGTTGCTATATAATCTTTTAAGTCAGTAACACAGCAAGCACTTTATCCATTGCGCCATGCCCCTAGGCCCAGAAATTACCTTTTATACATGAAAAAGAGATGTATCTTAACTTCCTTGAGGTACACATACACACACACACCATAGCAAAATTAAACTTAATAGCATGGTCAAATAAAAATTTCCAGAGAAATTCATAACAAAGAGAGCCAAATATTAAAAGAAAAGACAACTCATCTAAAAGGAAAAAATTAGTTGTTCTAAAACAGAAATCAAGGACAAGTAATAAGTAGAAGGAAAATTCTCAGAATTGATGGTCATTGTTTACAGACACTAAGAGCCATGAAAAAAAAATAGACCTACACCACAGCACATTAAGGTAATGTATTTCAAAATACTTAAAAGCAAGAAAAAGAAACTTTGAAAACATTCAGGAAGGTTTAAGAAATAGCAAAGTGTCCTACCAGCATCCAACAACACAAAAAACTAAAATAAAGCATTCCTTTAAAATCTACAAGAACCAGCCGGGCGCATGCCAGTAATCCCAGCACTCTGGGAGGCAGAGGCAGGCGGATTTCTGAGTTCGAGGCCAGCTTGTTCTACAGAGTGAGTTCCAGGACAGCCAGGGCTATACAGAGAAACCCTGTCTCCAAAAAAACCAAAAAAAAAAAAAAATCTACAAGAACCATTTCCAATCTAAAATATAATATCCAAACTACCAATTACAGAGAAAGAAGAATGAAAGAAGCTATTCATACACTCATGATTTCAAAACTGTATCTTCCAAAAGATATTTCTCAAAAGATATAATGCACTGATTAGGTTTTTTATCAACTTGATACAAATTGAAATCATCTGGGAAGAGAGAATCTCAATTGAGAAAATGGCTGTAGGCAAGTCTTTTGAGACATTTTCTTACTGAAGGAGGAGCCCAGCACACTGTGGGTGATGCCAAACCTGGCCAGGAGGTCCTAAGGAGATATAAGAAAGCAAGTATAGCTGGCAGTGGAAGCATATGAATTTAATCCCAGCACTTGTGAGGCAGAGGCAGAAAAATCTGGGCGGCCAGCCTGGTCTACAAAGTGAGTGCAGAGTGAATTCCAGGACAGGAAGGTCTACACCCAAAAACCCTGCCTTGAAAAATGAGAAAGGGGAAGGGGAAGAAAGGGAAAGAGAAAGGGAGAAGGAAAGGAGAAAGGAAAAAGGAAAAAGGAAAAAGGAAAGGAAAGGAAGCAAGCAAATAAAATACAAAGAGGAAATCAAGAAAGACTAAGAAATGGAAGTCTAGAACCAGGCTGTAATAGCACCAAGAGATAGAAGAAATACCCCAAATAAGAAGACCCTAACCTAGGCAACAACTTAGAAAACCACCAGAATAAATTGAAGATTAGAAAGTCTCTAAAACAGATTAATCCCAAAATGGAAAAACAGCTACACATTTTAATATAGCGGTAGGTGATTAGAGTTTTGGAAAATATTAATAAATAGCTTGACTGTGATGATTTCATGAATATATGTATGGGGGTATGTAGGTAAATTTGCCACTGTACACTTTACTGAATTATCATGACATATTTTTAAAATAAAAAATGACATATTTGGGCAGTAGTGGCCCGTGACTTTAATCCCAGCACTTGGGAGGCAGAGACAGGAGTTCATGACTAGCCAGGTCTTTCAGAAACTCAAGTCCAAAAATTTGCTGATAAATTTTAGTGTCGCTATCTTGTTACAGCTAAACAGTATTCTGCCTATTAATAAAGATTAAATTCAAAGTAAAAGTAAAACCTGACAGATTGGGACTGGAGAGATGGCTTATCATTAGGAAAATGTCCTACTCTTGCAGGGATCCAACTTCAGTTTCCAGGACCCACATCAATGTTTCATAACCACCTATACAACTCAAGTTCTACAGGATTTGATGCCTTCTTCTAGTCTGTCAATACTACATATGTATGCACAACCCTCTCCCCATCTAACTATACATACTAAATTAAAACTAAAATCTTTAAAATAAAAATAGATAATTTAAGATATAGCAAAGTTAGAAAAACCTTGCCTATGATCCACCCCCTGATTTGGAGCTCCAGTACTATATAAGCCAGTGCATGCAAAGTGGGGGCATGGGGGTGGAATTCGATGCAAATCAAGAATCCAAGGTCATTCTCTGCTCCAGAGCTGCATGAGACCCTGTCTTAGAGAAAAAACAAGAAAAAAAGAACTTTACGTGGACCCAACTTTAGCTGTTACATAAAACCATATGCTCCTTTCTAAGAATGAAATAAATGGTTTATGCTGCAATTACATGTCAGAAACTAAAATTCATTTGGCAATAATTTTCATTTTGTAGCAAATACTTATCAACAATGTTTAATTAGTTTAAAAAAAATAATCATAAAAAAAAAAAAAGATGTAGCTTCAGCTAAGGCAAAAGGACCAAAAGTATAGCGGTTATTCCAAAGGCTAAGACATAAGAATTACAAATTCAAGACTAGCTGGAAACTAATTAGAACCCTGTCTCAAAAATAAAACAAAAAAGGAAATGATATACCTCAATGATAAAGTATTTGCCTAGCATGTGTAAGGCACTGGGTTTAACATTCAGTACAAAATAAAACAAAACAAAACAAACAAAAAAAAAAAAACCCAAACAATTTTTACCCTAAATATTTTTCAGAGTAATCTATAAATAGTGCCCCTCATTTTTTATGAAACTTTAGACTTTTTATATGTGCACTTATTGTCAAAGTATTAGCCGGGTGGTGGTGGCACATGCTTTAATCCCAGCACTTGGGAGGCAGAAGCAGGCGGATTTCTGAGTTCGAGGCCAGCCTGGTCTATAGAGTGAGTTCCAGGACAGCCAGGGCTACACAGAGAAACCCTGTCTTGAAAAACCAAAAAGAATAAAAAAAATAAAAAACAACAACAACAACAAAAAAAAAATCCAAAGTGTTACTTAGACTACTTGAATACTTCTCAGTCATAAAAGTTAAAAAGCTCAACTATAGCAAACCATGCTATACATCCAAATATCTGGAAAAGTCACAGAACTAAAACTGAATCAAAGAATTAGAAAGTATATTTAAGACAAAAGCCTAAAGTTGACTGGATCTTTACTAACAATGCATCATTCTTTTATAGTTTACACATGAACCAAGTCTCCTAAACTAAGTTAAATTAGGCTGTAGAAAACCACATTAGCATTTAAGTCTGAATTCTGAGTCTCTTATTTTGGGTTCTAATAACTAAAGGAAATTGCACCCTAGTACATGTGACCACTTTCCCAAGTACTAGTGTACCAGATTAATGACCATGCCAGCCATCCCATTAAAAGCTTTTTCTAGCTAGTTACTTGGTACTTAGCTTTTTTATGGCACTTTTCTTTTCACATTATGCTCAGTAGTGCATGCAGCACACTACATTTAGGAATGCAACACACTTGTTTAGAAATGCATGGCCATGGTTATAATATAATTGAAAATCTCCTTCCTTAAAATACCTAAATTTGGAAGCAAAGTACTACAAAATGGAATTGTTCTACATTTTTGTTGTCTATATTATATCTTACTATTAAAATAAATTAAGCTTTCATTAAAAAGTAACATCTTAGGATATGCAAAAGACCCTATTCCTATCACCTAATAAATTTTTGCTAATAACCAAATCAATAAAAACACACAAAAATTAAGTTAATAATGGATGTGCTAGCAGCTCATGGTGGCACATACACACACCTATAATCCCTGCAGCCCAGAACGGAGGCCAGCCTGGCCCTCAAACAGAGTTCAAGGACAACCTTGGTTACACAGTGAAATTCTGTCTCAAAAAAGTCAAATCAATACACAAAATTGAGTTAGAAAAAGATTATATATAAAAAACAAATACTGCACGTATAGGGCAGCTCATAACTACTGTACTACTATCCCCCTCTTTTCCAATACTTATCGTATTGTATGCAAAGAAATCACCCTCCAAAGTATTTTCTATTAGTTCTATAAACATTATCTATTCACTTTTAAGCAGTTCTATCAATGACTATCAACAAATCACAAATATGAGAGAATATTCAGCAATGAGAATGATAGAGATCCTGGTTCTTATGAGTCAAACTAGTAAAATATGGATAATTTGGGAAAAAAAAGTACAAGCAAGAAAGAGAAAAGGGTAACTTGAGTATCTAAGTCCTTTATCTCTAAAACAAGATAAAATGTCATATTTTTCAAGCTTGCCATATGCAGTCAAAGTTAAATTTTATTATTAGTATTGTGTGTGCATGCATGATGTATATTTGAGCACATGTACCATAGTTTTCATGATGGGACCAGAAGATAACTGTGTGATGATGGCAGTTCTCTCCTACCACCTATGGGTTCCAGTGATAGAACTGAGGTCACCAGGCTATGCAGTGTCACCAAGCCATTTGCTGACCTAAGACTTTTGTTTAGTTGTAAATAGCATTTTATTTAATTTTATGTTTTTAATAAGTATACAATGGGCTACATTATGGCATTTTTATATGTATATGGCTTTGTTCCTATTTGCTGTTCTCCTCTCCCCACTCCTCTCCAAGTCCCTTCAAATTGTCAACTCTCCTCCACTTTCATGACAAGACATTTTTAAGTACACTACTTTTCATCTAAAGTTCAATTTACAAAAATGTTATTTGTGTTTATATTAAATGCACACTAACATACCTAAGAATTCTAATAAGAACAGAAAATCCTCTTATATATAAAATTAAAAGCTATCAAAGGTTACTCACACATTTTTCTGAAATATAATTAAGCTGAGGTAATGCCACAAGACTATAATTAATCCTAGCATTTGGGAGGTAAAGGAGAGGGAATAGGAATTCAAGGCTAACCTCTGCTATAAGACACCACCTAAAAATTAAACAACACACACACAAAAAAATCTTCTCAAAAAAAAAGTATTAATTCCTGGGCAGTGATACAACACTTGCCTAATATGCACAAGACCCTGTGTTCAAATTCCAGCAAAATACACACACACATACACAGACACAGACACAAACACAGACACAAACAGACACGGACACACACACAGACACAGACACAGACAAACGGACACACCTATTTGCTAGTTGTGGTCTTGGTAAACTATTTGATTTCACACACACCAAATATATGAGTCATATCACCTGAATCACTCTTACATAGCCAAATTTAGCTCTATCTCAAGATTCTTGATTCATGATTATTCTAATGTAATACAAGGACTTAACTGATAAAAATCTTAACTTTTCGAAAAGAAAAAGCAAAAGCCCACAAATGCTGATATAAACCAGGAACTGAGCCCCATAAATGCTAAGCAAGCACTCTACCCTTGAGCTATAAAAGTAAAACTAGAAGTAATACTACATTCCATTCTGGAATGAGAATAACACAGGCACATAATCCTCAATAAGCCACAGACTAGCAGTAATTAAGGGCCCAGGAGGTCATTTAGTCCAATTTTTTATCTTTGAAGTTCCTGAATACCTACCCTGTGTGACCAGGTCTTTGTAAACACTAGTCAACAATTATGATTCAGAGTGTTCTAGTTCAATTTCACATTCCTATTCACAGATCCTCATTTTTTTTAACCAGTCTCTTCCAATTCCTTGGAAAACCATTCATACAATGTGACTTATCTCCCCAAAAAACAGCTCAGTTACAAATGCCATACAAACTAAGAGCACACTGAAACCTAATTTCAGTTTCGTATATTTAAATATAACATCAAACACCAAATCGAATACTGAAAAATCACTTCAATCTTTAGTCCATAAACAAATTGAACTATTAGTTTTAATGCATACCAACAAGGAAAGTATAAAGTTAAGAAGATTCTCAACCTCTTTATAATGGAAAGAAAAGAAAGATAAAAAAATAAAAATAAAAATAAAAATAAAAAAGATCTGGGCTCAACTCCCAGTCCTATTATTTACTAGTTGTGGTCTTGGTAAATTATTTAATTTCAAATTCTTTATCTCTAAATGACATTGACTTCTTATATGTCACAAATATTATCTGAGAATATGATATAGGGAGACTGCTGTGCAAAGTTTTTGGATCCTTGGAACCCATTCAAAATAGAAAGGCAAATGTCTCATCACTCCTAGACCAAAACAGGGGGTGTGACAGAAGAAATCTCCCCAAAAAAGTTACAGCCCAGCTAGTACAGTGGCAAACCAAAGAAATTCATTCTGCCTCAAACAAGGCAGAAGATAGGGAGAGAAACCACCCAGGTTATTGTTCTCTGACCTCCATATCCACTTTATGGCACATGTATCCATCATATATGTACAGACACACACCATATGCAAAAATAGCATCTAAATTAAAATATATGCAAACTACAATTTTTACCCTTTTCTTAACACTTCAAGAACATAAGGTTTTTTGCATGCACACTTCAGCTTAATACAATTCCACATTAGAACCTACCAAGATGCTGCTATTGAAGACACAACTCACCATAACAGAAATTTAAAGAGAAATTATGTAATTATAATGTTTCTAATAGTATAATATTTGATGTACCATAAACCTCATCATAATGAATCTTAATTTACTCAATAAATACTAGTTCATAACATACAAGTGAGACAATAATCATACTAATGTCACTGAAAGTATATATCTCTACAAAAGCAAATCCATTTTTTAAGATTTATTTATTTATTTTATGTATATGAGTACACTGTAGCTGTCTTCAGTCACACCAAAAGAGGGCGTCAGATCACATTGCAGATGGTTGTGAGCCACCATGTGGTTCCTGGGAATTGAACTCAGGACCAGTGCTCTTAACCAGTGAGCCATCTCATCAGCCTGCAAATCAATTTTTAAACAGTTTGTTTTTAAGTGTATGTTTTCCTGCATGTATAAATGAGTGCCACACATGTGCCTGGAGTCCTTGGAGGCCAGAAGAGAGTGTCAGATCTCCTAGAATTGGAGTTACAAATAGTAGTGAGATAGTATATGTGTGGAAGAAACCATACCCAGGTGCAAAACAAAATCAAAAAAGTGATTTTAAACACTAAGTCATCTCTCCAGCCCAGCATATAAATTTTTAAAAATCTAAGGAATATGTTTTAATCAGAAATTTAGCAACTTTAGAAGATTTTACTATACTTTATATAAAAGATAAAAAAAATAAAAAAAGAGTGAGATGACCAAACTAACTGATGATGATTAAAGTATACTATGCTACTGGCACCAAATTTCTGCATTTCTGAGTGCCATATAATACATTTAAAAACCTAGCTGTTCTGTATCAAGATAACAAATTACGACCATAACTTCAAAACAATAAATTTGCATTAATAATAACAGGGCGAAAGGTATATATAGCTCAGTAGTAGAGTACTTGAATAGCATATGCAAGTCCTTGGATTTGATCCCTACCACCACAACAAAAACAGCATTGAAAAATAATTTCAGATAGTCTAGAGAAAGGCTTCAGTGAGTAAAAGGTCCTTTGTTACAAAGCCTGCAAACTAGTCCAATCCCCAAAACCCACTGGTTGGTAAGAGAGAACCCACTCCTGAACTCCGATCTCCACATTCAAACTCCTGCAAATAAACAAATACAATTCTAAAAAAAAAAAAAAGTTCTATTTCTGTCATAACCTGAGTAATACTGGATTTGTGATAGAAAATAACATAATAATCTAAGACAGGAAATGAGATAAATTATGTCCATAAGGAACTATGCTGTAACTGTTCAAAATGTTAAAAGTAACTCTTGGGTCAGTGAGAGAACAATATTAACCATGCCAGACAACCAGAGTTCAATTTCTATAACTCACATAGTTTAAGAGGAGAGAACCACCAGTTCCTGCCAGTTGCCAGATGTTACAGACTTCCAAACACATGTCGTGGCATGTGCCCTGTATGTATGCATGTATAAATAAGTAAGGAAGTGAAAAATAAACTAAACCTTCTCCACTTCCAAGCTTTGTCAAAAACAAAACTAAACTTCCTCAAATATTTTCCCTCTTAACTTTCTTTTGAGAAAAGGACTCACTATACTGCCTTGGTTGGTCCAGAAATCACTTTTTAGACCAGGCTGGACTTGAACTTGGAGCAAACCTTCTATCTCTGCCTCTAAAGTGCTAGAATTACATGTGCTTGTTTAGCAATCACACCCAACAGTTTGTTTTGTTTGTTTGAGACAGGGCCTCCTTAAGTAGCCCTGGCGGGCCTGGAACTTAATATGTAAACCAGACTGGCATCAAACTGACAAAGATCCAGCTGCCTTTTTCCTGAATGCTGAGATTAAAGGTGTGTACCACCAAGCTAGATCCAACAATGTTATTTTAAGCCCGTAATACTTGGCTTTAACAAAATTTTCTGAGAAGGGCAGGAGAGATCGTTTGGCAGTTAAAAGAACACTGGGCTATTCTTCCAGCAAACCTAGATTTGATTTCTAGCACCCACAAGGCAGCTCACAACCATTTTTTTAAAACTCCAGTCCCAGGGATCCATTACCCTCTTCAGAGGATCCAATACCCTCTCTTCTGACCCCCAAGGGCACCAAGCATATATATAATGCAGACATATATGCAAGCAATATACCCATACACATAGAAAGAAAGAAAGAAAGAAAGAAAGAAAGAAAGAAAGAAAGAAAGAAAGAAAGAAAGAAAGAAAGAAAGAAAGAAAGAAATTGAGAAGCAGTGAGCATTCTTGCACCTCTGAACAAATGTTAACAAGTAGAAAACAAAAATAAATTTGGCAGTTTATCAAGAATGACTTAAAACTTTGTTCAAAACAATAATATAGCAAGTGATAAACTTCTTATAGTCTTAACTAAATATTTCCATTTGTAGACCAAACATCCCAAGATCTCTAAGAACTTAAAAATAATACACACTGGATAAGATCTCAATTGTAATTTTTAGCTTCATAACCAAAATTTTAAGTTATAAAGCTGATACCTACCAAGTGCTAGGATTGCAGCCATGCACCACTACACTATTAGGGCAAGCACTCGACAAATATACCCAGCCCAGGGAAATTATTTTTCTAATAAATCAAGAAAAATAAAAACATTTATACTGCTACTTTATTCACTAAGGCAAAGAACTGGAATCAACCTAGTTGTTCATGAATACATGATGGAAGTTTGTTATATATAAACATACATATGGAATACTACTTAGAATGATTACTTAATGTAATCACAAAACTTGTAAACAAAAATAGACTTACGATGTACAGTTAAGTAATGTCATACATTCTCAAAAAATCTGCTTATTTTCCCTCATATGCAGAATCTAGCCAATAATATATGTTTGTATGTATGTATGTATGTGTGTGTGTGTGTGTGTGTATATATATATATATATATATATATATATATATATATAAATAAACAAACAAATGTGTATTTGAGCACAGTATAACATATAGAGGAGAGGCGGCCAAGGAAAGGTAAATAAATATTAGGGAATGAAGGAGGACTGAATGCAGGTGAATACAAGTTACAAAAGAGAATATTAAGCTAATTGTTTTTCTAGTTCTATGTCTGTCACACATTTTTCATTTTGGTGTGTATAAGTGCATAAATATATATTGGATAATGAAAGTGTAAAAGCCAAGGAAAAGCACCACAGCTTCCAAAGGACTATTCTAAATGTACAGAAGTTTAACTGAGATGTATATAGACTTTGGATCTGGTTAATTTTGATGTGTGTTGATTTTTTTATTTTCAAGTTTTTGTTTGTTTGGTCCGTTGATCGGTTTTTCAAGACAGAGTTTCTCTATGTAGCCATGGCTGCCCTGAAACTCACAAATGTAGACCATGATGATCTCAAACGCAGAGATCCACCTGTCTTTGCCTCCTGGGTGTTGGGATTAAAGACCTGCCTCATACTACCCAGGGTGTTTTTATAATTAAGTTATTTTAAAATTTTTCCAGATACTTGCAAGCATTAGTAACTTCTGTCTTTCTTGCCAACAACTACCATACTCAAAGAACATGAGAAGAAATTATTTCTGATAGACATGCTGCAAAATGACCAGAGAAACACTTAAAAGGACAGATTCCAATTTTCATAATAAATAATCAGAGCACTACAAACTAAAAAGAAAAATGTTGAATGCAATATTTCTCTGCTCAACAACAGCAAAAGAACTGTCATTTATAAAGAATGGTAGTGAGCGGCGGGGTCGGCGGCTACTGGGGTGCAGCGCTCGCGGGTGTTCGCGATGAGTTTACCCCTCAATCCCAAGCCTTTTCTCAATGGACTGACAGGAAAGCCGGTGATGGTGAAACTTAAGTGGGGCATGGAGTACAAGGGCTACCTGGTCTCCGTTGATGGCTACATGAACATGCAGCTTGCAAATACAGAAGAATACATCGATGGGGCATTGTCTGGACATCTGGGTGAAGTTCTAATAAGGTGTAATAATGTCCTCTATATCAGAGGTGTTGAAGAGGAGGAGGAAGATGGGGAAATGAGAGAATAGCATCTTGAGGGTTTTTTTTTTTTTATATATATGTATTTCTATACAATAAAGATTTGGGTTTTTTTTTTTTTTCAAAAAAAAAAAAAAAAAAAAAGAATGGTAGTGAAAGACACCAGAAAAAGTGCTACAATATTTTTAAAAGTAGTAAATTTACTAAAATGTCTAATTACTAAAATACATTTTAACAGAGTCAGTTTGTGATAGACAATAGAAACAGAACATGAAGCTAACCAAAACATAAAATTTAAATGCTGCAAAATGCTTAAAATGTAAGTGAAATCAACATAAATAAATTCAATAATAATGTATATTTAACCAATAAACCAAATATTATCATTTCAACCTATAATGCTAACTGAAAACTATTAGTTTTAACTTTCTTCTTGTCCTAAATTTTCCAAATTCAATATGTACTTTAAATAAAATATATATCCGGGCTGGCAAGATGGCTCAGCGGTTAAGAGCACCTATTGCTCTTCCGGAAGGTCCTGAGTTCAAATCCCAGCAACCACATGGTGGCTCACAACCATCTGTAATGAAATCTGACATCCTCTTCTGGTGCACCTGAAAACAGCTACAGTGTACTTAGCTATTATATAGCAATAAATAAATCTTTAAAAAAATAAAAAATAAAATGTTTTATTTAATTTGAATTTGAATGCAAATTCTGAATGCAAATTTTTGAATAAAATTGAATGCAAATTTTTCAGAAATATTAGACCCATATTTAAACCTCATACAATTTACACAAATCATTTTTGTTTTAAGCATATTTTTTAAAGTTTTGTAGTCATTTCTAGGTAACACAGAACCAAGTAGCTAATGCCCTTGAGAATGCTAGTATGCCCAAGTTTTATTGTGACTAGAGTATATCACCTATTATTCTACAATTTTGAGAAAGACACACTATGATAATAGGAAAGAGTGTGAAAAAAATTACTATCACAAATGAATGTAAGAAGAGTAAGCTCACAGACTGACAACAGTTGCATTAAACAAGAAAAAGACAGATCTAGCTTCATTCTCTGCTTCTCCTCTTGCAGGGGTTCTGATCCTCCTACCTTCTCCCAGTCAATACCCTAGACAAGGGACTCTCCCAAGAGCCCTCCTTTTCCTGGGATGATGCCCATAGAACTTGATCCTGGAATGAGGCCTCACATAAGAGGCCACATGTAATGACACTCATTACTCCAATAGTAAGACCTCCTAGTAACCCCAAATCCAAAAAACAAAACCAAACAAAACAAAAAAATTCAAGTGCAAGATCCTGGTCATGTGAAATTTACCCTAATTCATTCTTTGGTACAACTGGGCTTCTGTATTCAGAAATTAAATCCTGTTGTTATTTGAGATTTCTGGTGGCTTTAAATTTTTTTCTTTTAGATCAGCAGTTCCAATATCATATTTACATTATAATTTATAACAGCAAAATTACAGTTATGAAGTAGCAATGAAAATAAATTTATGATTGGGGTCAACACAACATGACGGACTACATTAAAGAGTTGCAGCGTTAGGAAGGTTGAGAGCCAGTGTTTTAGATAATACTAATGGAAAAACAAATGAAATAATTTCTGAAAATACTTGAAATAATAATCACTACTGTTGAGTAGATTTTTGATATGTCAGATTTTTTTTGTCTCTTTGTTTTTTTGTTTGTTTTTGATACAGAGCATTATCTGTGATAGCCCTGGTTGTCCTGGAACTTCCTTTGTAGATCAGGCTGGCCTGGAACTCACAGGGATCCCCCAGCCTCCGTGTTGGGATTAAAGGTGGTGTATGCCACAATATTCAGCCTTATTATTTTTTATATTAATATATTTTCAGTAACTTGAATTTTAATTGATATTTTTCAACATGAGAAATATCTGGTCTTTTAGAAATAGATGAAGTGCTAGGTGGTAGTAGTACATACCTTTAATCCCAGCAGAGGCAGGAATATCTCTCTGTGAGTTTGAGTCTAGTCTACAGAGTGAGTTCTAGGACAGCCTTGGTACACAGAGAAATTGTCTTGAAAACTCAAAAATAAAAAAAGGAAGAAAGAAAGAAGTGAAACGTAGTATGATCTCAGTTTTGGTTTGAAGAGGCCAAATTTTCAAGTGAACAAAATTAAAAACTTGGTGGGCTTACTAGTGTGTACAAATTTGAAGAAAGTGACATCTCTCTCCCTGCCTCCCCATAATTGGTAACCAGTAGTTCAGTAGGGTGGGATGGGGGTGGAGGTGTATTTAGGACCCTGTGAAGCTCTGTTCCCCTATCCATGATTGACTGTTGACAGGCCCAATCTTTTTTTGTTTTGTTTTGTTTTGTTTTGTTTTCTGGATTTGGTTTTTTCGAGACAAGGTTTCTCTGTGTAGCCCTGGCTGTCCTGGAACTCACTCTGTAGACCAGGCTGGCCTTGAACTCAGAAATCCCGCCTGCCTCTGCCTCCCAGAGTGCTAGGATCACAGGCGTACGCCACCACCACCCGGCTGCACTTGAATTTTTAATGTAAACAAATAAAATCAGTCACCAGGTTAACATTATATTCTCAATTGTTATTTGTACAATAAAATCTCTTTCCAAGTTCTTAGACTAGGAATAACTATAATAATTTTGTTCAGAATAAAAGGTAAATAAGGAAAAATGACAAATTTAAATTGAGACTGTAAAAAAGAACAATTTTTAAAAAAATCAACTAAATACGATGCTCAGCTACAGTTATTTCCTACAACGTTAAATTTTAGGAATTGTTTTGTTTAGAACAGTGTATCTGTTATTCTGTAGCCAGGCTAATCCTAAACTTGTATTAGACCTTACTATTTCAGCCTCCTAACATTGCTTGCAATCAAATCCAGGCTCTACAAAATGATTGTTGCTAGGATATAGGTTTGCACCACTATACCAAGTTAACATACATCTTAAATCCAATCTTACCTAGCAAAATTCATATTGTTTCTAATTGTTTCTGAGTTTGAGACCAGCCTAGGCTACACAGTGAGTTCTAGGTCAACCTGAGGTACAAAGTAAGCCTTATCTCAAAATTAAAAACCAAAACAATCAAATGGGGAGATTCAGTTCAATGGGTTATTTTAAAGCTAGCAAAGGAATAAATTATGGTTCGAGTCACAGGACCACATCCCATTTCTGTCTCTTTTGAGAGAGACAACCTATGAGAAAAATGTCAGAAGTAAATACTAGGTCTCCATTTCTTTTCTGAAAGTAAGTTATATTTGGGCTGGAGAGATGGCTCAGTGGGTAAGAGCACCGACTGTTCTTCCAAAGGTCATGAATTCAAATCCCAGCACCCACATGGTGGTTCACAACTGTAAAGAGATTTGATGCCCTCTTCTGGTGTGTCTGAGGACAGCTACAGTGTACTTACATATAATAAATAAGTCTTTAAAAAAAAAAAAAGTAAGTTATATTTGTTCCGAATAAGCATGCTCCCACCAACTATCCCAGCCAAGAGTAAAGGCTACCAAACACCCTAGAAACATTTTTCCACCAGTACAACTGACCAAATTAAAGTGATATTTTTTTTTTGGTTTTTTTGGGTTTTTGCCTGATAGGTCCTGACAAAAGAAGTCTTGTTTTAAGAGTTCTCAGTTAATATTTAAGACTGTGGTATCAAAATATTACCTATTTATTATTGAGAACAGATGCTTGTTTTGGTAGACAGCTACACATATTGTGACTTTAAAAATATCCTAACAATAGGAAGTTTGATTTGTACACTCCATTCATTCATCCTCCATATGAAGTCTAGATCCCCATATGAAGTGATAAAAATTAAATTTGCCATTTATTAGAGGACTTTAGAAATTTGAAGCCACTTCTACACAGAATTAGTATTCATTTGAAATTACTAATTAGCTATCTACTGAGACTACAAATGATGTAGTTTGGGTTTTTGTTTGCTTTTTTGTTTTGGTTTTGGTTTTGTTTGATCAGTTGGTTTTTTGGTTTCTCTGTATAGCATTAGACTTTCTGGAAACTCACTATGTAGACCAGGCTGGCTTCAAATTCAAAGATCAGCCTGTGTCTGCTAGGCGTGCACCATAACAGCCTGGCCTTTCCAAAAACAATTTTTTTAATTCTTATTTTTCAGAATGTTAACATATATATAATCAAATATATCCACTACCATTTCTCCCCTCCAAGTCCCTTTATATGTCCCCCAACACATACCCCTCAACTCTTTGACTCTTTAAAAATAGCCTACTAAATCCAATTTGTTGTTGCATGGGTTTGGGTCTGCCCATGAGAAACTTACCAGTTGGAAACACCATGATATAAGAGATAATCATTCTCCTTCTCAGAGCCGCTACAACTGCCAAAAACTCCTTAGGATAGAGGCCCTCAAGAGCATATCTATGCCAGAAATTTGGCTGGCAAGTTTTATTTTGGTAACCAGAGCTGTTTCCTTTACCTTTTGTGATATTGAGGACCGAACCCAGAACTTTGTGGATATTAAGCAAATATTCTAACATACTGAACTAAAATACTTTACCATTGAACTGTATCCCCAGCTCTTTTCTCTGACTTTTTTTTAAAGATTTATTATATATGAGTACACTGCAGTCGTCTTCAGAAACAGCAGAAGAGACCACTGGATCTCATTACATATATTTGTGAGCCATCATGTGGTTGCTGGGGTTTGAACTGAGGACCTCTGGAAGAGCAGTTGGTGCTTTTAACCACTGAACCATCTCTCCAGCCCTCTCTTTCTGACTCTTGTTTTGAGTTAGTCTCAATAAGTTGTTCAGGCTTACCTAAAACTTACTCTGTAGTCTAGACAGGCCTTGAACCTGTGATTTTACTGTTTCAGCCTCCTTGAACAGCTAAAATTAAAGGTCTCTGCTACACGGCCTAACTTGTAATTGCCTTTAATACCTTCCAAATTACTGTATCATAACCATTTTAATGTTTGTTCTTTTCTTTTCTTTTTTTTTTTTTTTCTTTTTGATTTGGTTTTTTCGAGACAGGGTTTCTCTGTGTAGCCCTGGCTGTTCTGGAACTCACTCTGTAGACCAGGCTGGCCTCGAACTCAGAAATCCGCCTGCCTCTGCCTCCCAGAGTGCTGGAATTACAGGCGTGCGCCACCATCGCCCGGCTTTAATGTTTGCTCTTTTTAAACCAAAGCTAAATTGCATAATGCCCTATGATTTCAGGTCCTTATTTAACAAACAAGTAGGTGGGAGGGAAAGCCTGATTTCATCCAATTTTACATCTATTTATGTAGGTACACATGTGCCACAACAAGAGTGCAGGGGTCAGAGAACAACTTTCACAAGTTGGCTCTCTCCTTCCACAAAGTGGGTGCTAGAGAATGAACTACTGGACATCAGGCTCAGTGGTAGGGGTCCTTATCTAATGAGCTATTTTTCCCAAGGCCCTTCTAGGTTTAATACACTAAAAATGTTAAAGCCTGGCATGGTAGTACATACTTAAAATCACACTGCTAGGGAGATAAAAGCAGGAGTCCAAAGCTACCAGGCAAATCAGATTTTTAATTTAATGAAACACAGTACTCATCCAGACTTCTTCAATCCCTAGTAAAAGGGGAGTGGAGAAAGTGTGCATTCAATGTCAGAGGGGTATTTTTTTTCTTTTCAAAGCTTTATTTATCCTTAGGTTTGACCTTTAATTTGGACCCAATTACTTTTATCTAAAACAAAATTATATGGGCTGGAGAGATGGCTCAGCGGCTAAGAGCACTGAGGTCCTGAGCTCAATCCCCAGCAACCACATAGTGGCTCACAACCATCTGTAATGGGATCTGATGCCCTCTTCTGATGTGTCTGAAGAGAGCAATAGTGTACTCATATACATAAAGAAATCGGCCAGGCAGTGGTGGCACAGGCCTTTAATCCCAGCACTTGGTAGGCAGAGGCAAGTGGATCTTTACAAAACAAAAACCCAAAAATCTTTACAAAACAAAACCCAAAAATATTGCCTGACTACTGTCATTACGTGATCTTATGCTAGGAGTCACGCTTGTCTTATTTTTAATATGGAAGGGAACTTTTTTAAAGTCAAAATGAAAATTTTTCAGAAGCTTGGTTAAAAGGCATGAAAAGTTCTAAAAACCATAGCTTCATTCTATAAGCTAAGATTCATTTCATTCTGATCCCAAATGGTGACTTTGATTCAAAATAATAGTCAACGTAAGATTTTTTCATTCGTGTGATCACACCCACATCTACATAAAGAACTAAATCCAAAGCCAGGTGGTGGTGGCTCATGCCACCCACTCAGAAGGCAGAGGCTAGTCCAATCTCTGTGAGTTCAGGACCAGCCTCATCTACAGAACTAGTTTCAGGACAACCAGAACTTTTTACACACACACACAAAAACAAAAACAAAAACAAAAACAAAAGAGAGAGCACTAAGCCCCCAAATTTAATACATTCTGAGGAAAAACTGAGGAACTTTAAGGTTATTACTGTGAATTATTAGTTCTAAGACATGGAAAACAAGCATACTACATTCTGAGAAGTCCTTTTAAAAGTGGAGTATTTGACTACTATGGATATAGTTCTATGTTATAGAGCTTGCCATAATGCAAAAGGTCCTCAGTTCAATCCTCAGAACAAACAAACAAAAAGTAATAATAAAAAGTAGGGCTGGAGTGACTGACTGTTCTTCTAGAGGTCCTGAGTTCAATTCCTAGCAACCACGTGGTGGCTCACAACCATCTGTAATGGGATCTGACGCCCTCTTCTGGTGTGTCTGAAGACACAGACAGTGCACTCAAATATACAAAATAATTTTTTAAATAAATAAATAAGTAAATAAATAAAATAAAAAGTAAAAGCACACATTTATAAATGAAATTTAATTGAAGAATTGAATTTCCGGATCAGTAATAGATCCTTGGTACAAAAAGAACTGTCTTCTTGTAAATCAGTTACATCTAAATTATTGAGTATGACTGCCCAATAGGAGAAGAGGCATATTTTGACAAGTTTACCAAAGAAACAAACAAAAAACAAAGAAGATAAGTTTGCCTGACATGCTGTGGCTCAAGCCTGTAATAGCAACACTCCAGAGAATAGGGCAGAAGAATCAAGGATTCAAGGCCAGCTTGGGAGTACACAATGAGCCTTCTCAATATAGAATAGAGTAAGGAAAAAAGAGCCCTATCTCAAAATACAAAATAAATAAACCTACTAAAAGTAACTTTTAAAAAAGACCTGTCATATTTCCAACTCTAATCCACTATAAAATTAACAAAGCATTATTTTACTTCATATTTTGATTAGAAGTTGAACTCAAGGAATTATGTCTGAAGAACTTACCAGTTTCAAGTTTGTTTCCACATGCTTTAACTTACTTTCACACTTTTAAAATAAAAACAAAACGAACACTCATTTCCAATAAAGGAAATGTCAAGCATATAGGGAAGTGGAGGGGAAAGATTAATCGACTACCCTGCACTGAACAATCACGAGCTGATAATTGTTGAAGCTGGTTAATTGCTACATTCCCCTCACCTTCACTAGATATTTAGAAGCAAATTCCAAACATTATTCCTTTCACATTTCATATGGCCTTGGGTCATTTGGAAACCAAGTTGTTTATTAGTTCTTGGGTAAATCAATTTCTGAGATCATTTCAGTTACTTTCAAATCCTATTTCAGTTTGGTCCATTTTCTTGACATGAAATGAGTAGTGGCACTTTCATCTATCATGTAGCTGAAATTCTGTTTCCACCACTAATACATGCTCACTTCTGGATGTGAACAAGAGCTAACAAACCAATATTTATATAGATGCTTTATAATAACATTTGTTTATTGCTATAAGTCAAGCAATTAGTAGTCTAATCTATTTAAATCTAGAATATACCTGCACTTTATTTATAACCTGAAAATTTCCCTGAGAGATTAAAAAAATAAAAAGAATGAAAACACTGTAATCCTTCAGACTCTTGGGAAGTTTCATTTAAAAATCTTTTATATCCCTGGCATAGTGTCATGAGCTTATAATCCTAGTTAGTACTCTGGAGGCTGAGGCAGTAGGATCAATAAGTTCAGGACAGTCTGGGCTATACTTTAGGACACTATCACAAAAAACTTTTATAGCAATATTACAACAATGATATTATCAAAACTCTCAAAGCACTTATACAATTTTGCATGGTCTTTTACTATTCACTATGGACTGAATTGGATGAAGATGGACACTCTAATGAACAGTGTCAGATCACAGCTAGCCACATGGCTGAAGCACCTGTAGGTGGTATAATGGTAGGTGCAGACTGTACCTTCCTACTTTGAAAGCACTTATCCTTGAAGGGGAAGAGAAGAGAGTTAGGGACCAGGGGCTGGGTGATTGTTTGAATGTTGTTAAGACAGTGTCTCACTATTCAGACCAGACTGGCCTTGAACTTGAGGCTCTCCTGCCTCCACCTCTAGAGTAGTTGGGATTTTCAGGTATGCCCTGTCACACCTAGAAAGCATTTCTGTTTTATTATCTACTAAATGTCTATGCTGCAATCAAGAAAGCTGTTCCTCAAAGTACAGACAGGGTCTAGTCTAACAACCCGATCTCAGAGATAGAAACACGCAAGGCAATTCATTATTACAGAGACTGAGAAGAGAAAGGTTTCATATTTACTTAAAGCAAATTTTCCCAAAGGCTGAGGATATATATAGCTCGGTGAGAAAGCACTTGTCCAGGCCTCACTTGTTCAATCCCCAGCACGAGGGGAAACCCTTTTCCAATAATTCCATGTTTCCTGCCTGACATTAAACACACGTTTGTACTTAAATGACTTTTTACCCCCCAGGCTGATAGCAATCCTTCTTGACACCAATAGTTCCTATCTTTTCCAAACACCTAACTACAAGCTCCACAATATCCCAATTTCAACCTCTCCAGACGCTGGCCTCCCCCGCCCTCTCAGAGCCAGAGAATTACAAGTAAAGAGTGAACTCGACAAACTGGCTTAACCGAGCCAAATTTGGGATCCAAACGACTGAATAAGAAAAAAGGAGGTGGGGCATTACCTGCAATTCACACCAGGCGACTTCCACTGTGGTTTCGGTGTCCAGACCTTTGTAGACCGTCTTAAAGGAGCCTCGGCCGATTTCGATGTCAAATTTGAGAAAGCGACCGTCATTGGACATCCCCACTGCCTTGGTCTCCAGCTCTTCGATGTCATCCTGTTGCTGGTTCCTATCCTCCTGCTGCTGCTCTTTGGCGCTGGCGCCACCGCTGCCACTTCCACTTCTGGACGGCGGTGGCTCCTCTTTGCTCCCCACGAGGCTGGGCTGGGACACCGGGCGGTCTTTGCTGGTACTGCTGGGGACGGTGGCGGTGGCCGAGGCGACAACGGCTTGTTCCCCAGGGGAGGCAGCAGCCGAGGGTTGCTGCGACACCTGGGAAGCAACGGTGGCGGTCAAAGTTTCCTCCCTGTGAGGCTCAGGCGGAGCGCTCTGAGGCGCCACTGCGGGGACACTAGGTTGCGGGATCGAGAGAGGGAGACCCGGCAGCTCCAATGCGGTGGCATTGGAGTCGCAGATGACGCTTCGGCGGAAGAATCGGTGCTCCGTGGGGGTGGTGGTGGCGGCCGCCCCACGACTGTCCTTGTCCATGGTGTGCCGGCGGCGCCGGTACTCCTCCGTCCTGCCGATTCCCGAGTCGGCGGCCGTGGCCCCCAGCTTCTCGCCCACGGAAGAATCGGAGCTTGAGCCATTCTTGGGGACCGGCGCCGGAGGCGAGAGGAAGCCCGGAGTGCCGCTCTGCTTCTCGGCGGCGGCGCCGTCAGACATGGTTGGTCCGGTGAAGAAACGCGGGCTCGGATTTATGAATGAGAAGGGGAAAGGGTGGCTCCGGAGAAGCCACCAAGAAGTGCTGGGCAGCGCTCCTCCGGCGGGCTCGGAACCACCGGACGACTCCCACTCAGCACTGACAAGGCGCCCCGAGGGCGACGCGGGACGCTGAGTCCGGCTGCGGCTGCTGCTGCTGCTGGCACCGAGGCTGCTGCGGCTCACGGGGCGGGCGAGGAGGGAGCGGAGCCGCGGGGGTTAGCGCCGCACAGTCCGCATCCATCCTGCAGCGAGCGGCGGCCGGTAGGGCTGTGGCAGCAGAAGCGCCGCAGTCATGAGGAGCGGGGCGCGGAATTGGCTCCCAGGCGAGCGGATGCGACCCAAGTGAAGACGGCTGAGCTCCCGCCGCTGCCGCCGCCCGCCCGCCGAGCACGGCGGGATAGGCCCTGAGGGCGGAGGCACTGCGCGCGAGGGACGAGCCCCGACGCCGGGCGGTGGCAGCCCGGGGCACAGGAGTGGGAGGGGCCGCGCAGGGGAAGGAGGGCCGCGGCCCGGGTTCCCGGTCTCTCGGCCGCCGCCTCAGGCAGCACGCGCCCCGGAGAGGGGACCAGTCTCAGAGGGCGCCCATCACTAGATGCTGAGGGCCGAAGCCTCGAAGCCTCGAAGCCTCGAAGCCTGAGGAGCGGCCCCCCCCGTCCCCGAGGCCTCCCCGCCCGCCCCGGGCCTGGCGAACCTCTTCCCCTCTCTGGCCGGCGCCGGGGGCAGAGGAGGGAGGGAACTGTGGGGAGGGGAGGGCCGCTCACCGCGGGGCCCGGGCTCCGCTACTTCTCAGGCCAGGAGGAGAGGAGACCGAAAGAACTGGGAGGAGGGGGAGAGGGAGAGAAAAGAGCAGTCACCCCACTAGGCGCCTTCTGTCAGCGAAGAAGGGAGTACGGAATAGCCGAGCAGAAGAAGCGCGTCCGCCCGGGAAACTCTCCGCTTTAAATGGCGCCGATGTCTGAAGCCTCCACACAGCCCGCTTGGACCCCGCCCCCCGCCGCCCGGGGCGGCCCCGCCCACATCGCGCTCGGGGGCTCTCGCGCAGGCGTGCTGAGCTCGAGGCACGATGGGATTTGTAGTTTCCTAGTGAAAACCGTGTAAGGAACCCGGGAGGAACGCGCCTACTACTTCCGTGATGCCCTGCGATGGCTCTAGCCTAGTGCCTCCTGGGAATTGTAGTTCCTTTTTTGAAAACCGCCCCTTCTGAAAGCCTGATGGGAGCGTCATCGTGGGTCGCTCAATTCCATTCCAAACTCAGTGCTCCCTATCAAAATCATTTTTTAGGAATTAATCGCAAAAAAAGAGAAGGAGAGAAAAAAGAAAAGAGAGAATGAAAGACTTCCGTCACGTTCTGCTTAGATAGCTCATAGAGCTGCCATGCAATGAAAAATGATCTGTTGTTCATCTTTAATGGAGTGCCTACTTAGTGTTGAGTGACTAGAGGTGTGGGAGTAGAGTAGAAGGTAAAGCTGGATAACCAGAGCCTGAGTTCGAAGACTCCCGGGAAACTTTGTGAAGA
Organism: Apodemus sylvaticus; assembly: GCF_947179515.1. Taxonomy (NCBI): domain Eukaryota; kingdom Metazoa; phylum Chordata; class Mammalia; order Rodentia; family Muridae; genus Apodemus; species Apodemus sylvaticus. Next base: position 151,887,180 of record NC_067473.1, read on the forward strand.
GTACACATACGATCACTGTTGGTTAGATGGGAGAGGGTAGACAAAATATATTCCATCCTTCTCCCCTTCACAACAACTAAAGCCACATGCTCGGCTCCAGTTTCCAAACAAGTACTTTGGCTGCAAAGATGGGCTGCCTGCTAAATAAAACCCAGGATTAGAGCGAACCTCTTTGCTTTGCCAGAAACTTAACGGGAACGGGAGGGGGCGGGGAGAGGCGGGTGACAAGCATGGGAGGAGGTCGAGTTCGAAGATAGTCTACATCTTTGATCTTTGACTACAAACTTGAGAAGACAGTTGACTTTTGCCTCTATATTTTAGTAAAAATTATTTTCCTTTTGTCTTGTTATACCCTCCCTTGGTGGCTCAGTAAAACATTCCCTTTCTTTACCACACTTGCATATGTATACATAGTAATTTATACAACGGCACGGAACTCGGGAAACCTAGATCAGTGCAGTTTACAGTAATAGAATGCTTCTCTTCAAACTAGCCTTAGTGCTTCCTGGACCACCTTTGCTACTACCTACGATTATAGTGGCGATGAGCACCAGGGGGCACCAGTCAGAGTAGGAAAACAAATTTATGAGCCAGATGGCAGTTACAAGTCTTTACCCAACCGGTGAGAGCAGGAAGCGCTTAAACGTACGCAACCGCACCCGAGCGTGAATACGCGGCCGTCTCAGCCCGGGACTGGAGCGAGCTCTGAAGCGCGTTTTCTTGTCCAAGACCCTATGAAAAGAGCAGTGATTCGGAAGCAGCTAGACGGAAGATTCGTTGACTCAGTGTATCTAGATAAACTCGGCGTAGAGAAGTCTTGCTATACAATTAATATTAACTTATCAGAAACGTTTAAAAAGGAGTTAGCACTTTTCCTTTTTTTTTTCTTGCCGAAAGCTACCATATAAGTTTTAGAGTTTGTTTGAACCCTGTGGTTGTTAGATTTCATAAAAAAGGCAGGATGTGAACATTTTGAAACACAAGTGCAGAAGGGGCAGAGAGAATACTGAATTATTAGGGCTCTACTGTTTTAGAAAATCATTAGTTCGCTATGTTAATGGTAAGTCTGTCTTAGTAGATTTAATTAGTGGTTTATCTCCAGTCATAAATCTAATGTCAGCAAGTGAAGAAGTAACTGTAAAGTGCATTTTTCTTGTACTTTTTGAGGCTGTTGATTATAATTTCCTCAATTGTTGCTTTACCAGAGAAAACTTTGTTTATAACACAAAGAAACTTAATTATACAGTGGTGGATTTTTAAAAGTCCAGTAAATCACAATGTTTATTTTTTGTTCTATAAAAAGAAATTAGGATATTTCTGTTTGGGTGGTTATGAAACAGTTTTATTGTTGTTGCCTATTCTTATTTACTAAGCCCTGAAACTTTGGTCATATTACAATAGGCACACCTTCTTTAATATATATATAATATAGCCATGACCTGTCAACATGTCATTTCAAGCAGGAATATCTAGTCATTGTAAAAAAACCTAATAATCATTGACTTTAAAATCACACTTATCCACAGGACAACTTTTCCTATTTAGCTTACTATGAAAACAGATATGATTTTGAGTATAATCGCTGTGTACAATGGTTAGACTTAAAGGTTAAGCCAAAGTGTGGATATATACTACACTGATTTGGTCATTTCTCTTTGTAGTGCTTATCCACCCAAATCCATAATAATTTCCCTGTTATTCTTGACTATAATTCCTGATAGTACTTTCCCTTTCTCTGGAGTTCCCGTTATCAAGTTCTCTCCCGTCCACACAAACTGGCAAGTGACAGAGTAGAAGTGTGTGGAAGAGCTTAGTTACACATGAACACACTCAGTGTGCCCATTTGATGCACTGGTAGCTAAGAATGCAAATCTGTTTTTCTTTTTCACCGTATCCGTATTCCCTTTCATTCTTGCTCAGTGTGTTGATTCATGCTCTTGCCATTGATAACTTACAGGCAATACAGGTTGGCGACAGCTATAAGGTAGACGGTGGCTGAACACACAGCTGATAGAGGACGGCGGCATGGTTCCTGGTAGCATCCTGGATGCGGCTCATGGAGACCCTCTCTCCCTTTGATTTCCTTTCCCTCCTTTCCCATGTTCCTTTGACTTGCCTGTGAATAATTTTTTGTTTCATTTCTGTCGTTTGCAGCTCTGCTTGGCCTTATTCTAACTTTGGCTTGTGTTGACCGGTTTACAGAAGCTCACGCTGTACAGGTTTAATGCTGCACAGTATGGATATAACTTCAAGTATGGATGTCGTTCAAGAAACCCTTCTTTACCTACAAATAATCTTTCTTCCCTCAAATTCCAATTTCCATTATTTTTATCTCTGTGTCATGGATCATCTTCTAAAATGTTAAATAAAATTGGCTTTATTTTTGCACATATGTTATATTCTTCAGTCACTTTATTCTGTAAGATAACGTCTACCATTGATCAAGCAGTTACTTATATGTCAAGATCTTTACACAAACAGGCCTATCTGAACTTCACAACTACTTCCAAGCAAGTAAGCTTTTTACTCTTCACTTTATAAGCAAAATCCTAAGAAGTAAAAAGATTAATATGGAGAGATGGTTCAGAGGTTAAGAGCATTGATTGCTCTTCTAATAGACCCTGGTTTGATTCGCAGCACTCACATAGTGGCTCACAACTGTCTGTAACTCCAGCTCCCGGGATCCCGGTGCCCTCTTCTGACATCTATGAGCACTGATCATGCAAGTGGTATACAGACATATTTGCAGGCCAAATATTCATACACATAAAATGAAATAAAATAAATGTGTTGTCTAAGACAGCAGCCTCAGTTCAGACTCAAATAATTTGCCCTCACAGTTTGGGCCCTAGCATCCTCCAGTGATGCTTGCTTTACATTGCAAGCACAAAAGACCCTCTTTAATTAATTAGTGGATCAATTAATCAATGAAACAACAACGCTGTTGAGTAGTTGTTTATAGACCATGCCAATTTCAGGAACTTCTTCTGGCCCACATAGCATTGGGATAGCTAAGACGGTAAAGCATTGAGGAATAAAACCAATCTGATCATTACTAAAACAAAGTTTAACAATACTAACACTGGGAACACTAGAATTAACCAAAGATACTGCTTCACATGCCCACATACACTAAGCTGATTTAACTTCTGTAGAAGAGGAGGTTACACATCTCAAAGAGCTAAATTATGGACTGGAGATGTAGCTCAGTAGCCGGACACTCACTGCTGTGCACACTGCTTTCCTTGGTCAGATCCCTTACACAGCAAGAACACACGCATACACATTAAATAAACAAATTACACAACTCTTTGAACTCTGGTGTTCAGAGTTACATTTCTATGTGTTCAGAAATTTAAAAATCAGGTGTTATATACCTTGGGTTTTGTGAAATTTAAGAAGCTAATATACACAGGATGGTGCATGGTATAGAGAAACCTCCACCCCACTAGGAGTAGGAATTTTCCTTGTTCCTAGTTTGCAACTAAACTGAGTTAACAGACAAAGCCATGAGGAGAGACGAATGAATGACAGCTGAGAGATCTTAGTCAAACTCCACAGGGTTAAATTATTATGAATCAGAGGGGTCAAGTCCACCGCCAAGATTCCTAAGAGCAGCTTTGAGCCTTGCAGGAGGATCTACTTAGGAGGATACAGGAGAAGCTTAGAGGAAGGAAGAAAGAGGAAGTGGTTACTCCTTGCAGAGGGTGAGATTGGTCCATAGGACCCCTTCACTGTAATGGTGGCTGCTTTGTTTGTCAGGCTTGGGTCAGCTCAAGGGCATTTAAAAATCTGCAGATCTCCCTGGGTCTGTATTTCACAGAGGAAAAGGAAGATTCATTACAGGCACCTGCCAGTCTGCTCATACAACCTAATGCAACCAATGCTGGAAGTTTCCATTCTCATTCCAGAAACCACCCATTCTCCTGCCTCTGTAATATTCGCGCATCTCTCTGAAAAGGGGGCAAAACAAGCCCTCATTTCTCCTAAGCAGTAGAAAAAGCCAGCCTCGATGAACCTTGAAATTTGTCCTAAGAATCTGAATGGTTACCTAAGAGATATTTCCACAGCATATATTTTAGGTAAGCTTCCCCAGACAGAGAGCTGTAAGCTGATGTGTATACCTGCAAGGCCGATTGGTTCCTAGGTCTTTGGTTTTGTTTTGATTCTGAGAACTGTTTCTTTGTGTTTGCTTTATTTTTTTTTCCCCCGGATAGGGTCTCTCTATTATGTAGCACTGACTGTCCTAGAACTGGCTCTGTAGACAAGGCTAGCATTGAGCTCACAGAGATCTACCTGCCTCTACCTTGCAAGTATTGGGATTAAAGCCAAGTGGCTAGTTCCTAGGGTTTTTTTTTTTTAATTATTTATTTATTTTACATATAAGAGTACACTGTAGCTGTCTTCAGACACACCAGAAAAGGGCATCAGATCTTGTTTTGTTTTATTTGTCTGTTTGTTTTTTCGAGACAGGGTTTCTCTTTGTAGCCCTAGCTGTCCTGGAACTCACTCTGTAGACCAGGCTGGCCTCAAATTCAGAAATCCACCTGCCTCTGCCTCCCAAGTACTGGCATTAAAGGTGTGCACCACCACCGCCCGGCTTCTTTCTTTCTTTTTTAATAACAACAAAGAATTATTTATTTATTTTTATTTATATGAATACACTGCAGCTGTTTTCAGACACACCAGGAGAAGGCATCAGATCCTATTACAGATGGTTGTGAGCTACCATGTGGTTGCTGGGAATTGAACTCAGGACCTCTGGAAGAGCAGTCGGTGCTCTTAACTACTGAGCCACCTCTCCAGCAGCAGTTCTGAGGGTTTTAATAGAAGTTGAGAATGTCTTCTACCACTATGGGGAATATGGGAGGCAGAACTAGCAAAGGGATAAAGTCACCTGCGGTGCTGTTGTAATAGAAGCATGTGCTGAGCTTCTGAAAAGGATGCAAAGTTACCCTGAACGAGGCCAAGGCTCCACCTCTAAATCCTGGACTGCTCCGATGCTGGCTGCCACCAAAGATGGGTATAACCTCTTGACTCCTTTGCTAAATCACTCCTGGAGAGGAACTTAATGCCAAGCAGCATTACAGCTTCAAGAAATCTCCAGTACAAACTGCTGTTCAGCTATTAGTCATAGTCTAAGCTCAAAAATCAAGGAAAAATTTTGGTTTATTGATTTCTAGAAAGCAATACTGGGAAGCAGGAGAGAGGCTGCCATCTAGGAGTAGAGATGTAGAACTGAGTGAGTGAGTTTTAATCAGCAATTTCATTGCAGTAGGTGGGCAGAGCAAGGGCTAGATGACCCTCAGAAGGGAGGACGGTTTGGGCAGTTGGCGGTGTAAAGCTCAGTCCTCCGCTTTGCAGACAGCAGGGAATTTTTTTCTTGGATTTCACAAGTACAAATACTACCCATCTTAATTCCACAAGGGTCTAAAGCATTTACAGTTTGTCAAGTCCTTGAAAGAAAAGCTGAGAAGACTTTCTCAGACCTTGACAAAACAAAAATCCCAAACAATATACCCCTCCCCACCAGCGACTCTCTCTATGGCTAACTGCACATATTTGCAGATGTAGGCTGTGTGTGTGTGTATGTGTACATACATACATATATCACTTAGAATTTGTTATGTAGCTAAAACCATTTTTACTTTGCTCCTGTTTCAAAAGGATGGAGCTCAGCAGTAGAGCATACGTTAGCTTCATATCCAATCCTCAGCACCAACTATTAAATAATTAGACAAAGCAACATGAAATAAAGTAAAATTAAGTATCTGAGATCTCCCTTAAGTTTTGAACTCCTGGAGTGGAGGCCCTCAAGACTTACTCTTTCTCATTTTCCCCACTGCTAGGAATGGTATTCAAACATTAACACCTAGGCCAACACAGGTACCACCTAAATTGGGCACAAGTCCACACTGGTAATCACAGATGAATATTTCTTTGTTTGTATGGACAAGGCATCCAGGAAACAATTGTTAACATGAATTAAATTGGTATAGTAGTCCTGCATTGGACACCTAGTGGTCCTTCTTTCAGAAGTCAGGCGATTCCAAAAACAAAATCATATCATTTTTCCTCATTGACTGAGATTTTTACAGGTATCTGTAACTTTGAGAAGCTTTGCAAGAAATAAGATAATCCATACCTTTATTATCTATATGGATTATCTATCTGCTGCACGTCTCACATAGCAGATAAAATATTGGATGCACAGTTCAATTTGAATTAAAAATTAAAAGAACAGTCTTCAGTATAAATGTATTACAGGAAATACTTGCATTTTTTAAGCTAACATCTTATGTGTCCTAGGCTGGCTAGGAATTTACTATGTGGTTCTGACTAGCCTCTAACTTGCAACAATCCTCCTGCCTCATTCTTCTAAGTATTGGCATGACAATTGTGGGCTACCACGTTGGACTTAGAAAAGGCATTTTTTTTTTCCTAGACAGGATTTCTCTGTGTAGCCCTGGCTGTCCTGGAACTCACTCTGTAGACCAGGTTGGCCTCAGAAATCAGCCTGCCTCTGCCTCCCAAGTGCTGGGGTTAAAGGTGGGTACCACCACCGCCTGGCAGAAAAGGTTTTTTTTTAAAGGTCCTTCTTGAGAATTGAGTGTGCAATTATTTACCTTACTATTATTCAATGATTTTCTTAAATTAATCATCAGAAACTCTTCTTAAATAAAATAACCTGGTTACAAACCAAGTCCCTGGAAAACTGCACACGTACTGTCTTGTAATTAGCCTTTTGGGAGAAAGGATGTTTTGAACTGCTGCGGGTAGCCCAGGGAGCCTTGCTAGAAGCAGAAGTGAATTAATCTGGAAAAGATTTCCATGACAAAGGCTGATTTTTCTTTTGCTTTTGGTTTGGTTTGGTTTTGGGTTTTTTTTGGGGGGGGGGAGGGTGTTGGGGGTTGTTTGTTTGTTTGTTTTGAGACAGGGTTTCTCTGTGTAGCCCTGGCTGTCCTAGAACTCACTCTGTAGACCAGACTGGCCTCAAACTCAGAAATCTGCCTGCCTCTGCCTCCCAAGTGCTGGGATTAAAGGCATGCGTCACCACCGCCAGGTGTTCTTGTTTGTTCTGAACCATCCTGTAATAGACCCTCCTCGGTATAACAGACTCCGTGTTGAAAGGACCCTTCTTTCATCTTGCCGTCCAGCCTGGAGGTTGCCCTTTGTGTCAGTGACTGATGCGTCTACCTAAACATTTATTATTGTTGTTGTTGTTATTATTACATTCATTTATTATTACATTCGTTTATTTCGTGTGTAACCCTGCAGTCCTCCAAGCACAGACACAGTGTGGGGGCACCAGCGCCCCTGTGTGAGGCTGGGGGATGGGTGACTCAGGTCACCTGGCTTAATGACTAATGGCTTCACCCACCCACTGAGCTAGCTGGTGAACCCCAAACCTTTTTTCTTTTTTTCTTTTTTCTTTCTTTGTAAAAAGGAGAGCACAGGCTCACAAAATACTCATTGCAACTTAGGGCAACTTTAATCATTAGCCAGATTTTACTAACATTAAACTGAAATCCATCTCTGCGTGACGCCCACTCTTCGGCCCTCTTGAGGCCGCACAGAATACACCTAACCTAACTTTAGGTGCCTGAAGAATGTCTCGACCCAACACAAATGTTCTTAACTGTGCTGTGTCCTGGGTTTCTGAATTTTCATAGGATATGACTCCTTTTTGCTGCATGCTTTATCAGTGGCTTCCTTTAAAAAAAAAAAAAGCCTTCAGACAGCAAGAGTGTCACAAGATCCAACCTAAGATAAAGATCTAGACATCGTCAACAGCAGCTGAGGGTGGAGAACCAGTTGTATTTCTTTCTTTTTTTTTTTTTTTCCAGGGTTAAAATCTCAATCCTAAGTGTAGTCAGACCTAAATATGTGCAAATAAGGGTAGTGGGTAACTGAACTCAGTATATGTATATATGAAGTCACGAATTCGAGAGGGGGTAGTTAAAGGGATACAGGAGAAGCTGAGGGGGAGTCAAAATTATGCAAACATAGTGTCCTCAATGTAGGAAGTTCTAAAAAAAAAATGATAACCAGAACAGAGCACTAGACTGTAGAACAGTGGTTCTTTAACTTTGGTTTTATTTTTCAGTAGAAGAAATATCTTTGGGAGACAATGAAAAAAAAAAAAAAGAAAGAAAGAAAAGAAACCAACTGAGTACTTACTTCCTAAAAGAATATAGACACAAATCCCAGATATAGCTGGACAGAATTCCAGCACTTAGGAAGCTGGGGCAGGGAGATGGTGAATTGAGCTCTCAGGATTTCTACCCTAGATATGATCACTACTGTATATCAGACAAAGAGCGTGAACAGAGCGCCTTGCTATTCTCTCAGTACAGCGAGCTTCAGCAGGCCTGGGGCTGAGGATGCAGCTCAGTAGATCAGTAAGTCCTTAATATGACCCAGAGGACAGGGTGGGGGAGGGGGACAACAAAACTAAAGCAAGTCCCTTTTTACCATTAAATATAAGAAGACTGGGATCATTCACCATCTAATGCCTTGGGTGGGTCTAGACCAGTGGTTCTCAACCTGTGGGCCGGGACCACCAGAAAACACATTACAGTGGGCTTAGGAACTGCGACACCACTCAGTAGCAAAGTTACAGTTATGAAGTAGCAACAAAAATAATTTTGTGGGTGGTGGGGGTGTCACCACAACATGAGGAACTGTATTAAAGGGTCACTTTAATTAGGAAGGTTGAGGACCACTGGTCTAGGTGGAGGTTCTATCTGCACCTAAGAGAATCTACTAGTCAACTTCAATCACTGGCTAGGTTACACTAGAGTCAATTTGTCTGTTTCTGGACTCAGATTACCCATCTGTCATACTCGAGTTTCCTCCCTTCCTCAGAAAAGATGGTGGGACCAGGTATATGGTTGCATGGAGAGCTGTGGGGGTTGACAGTGAAATACTGGATACTGCTAGAGTTTATCTGTACAGAATGGTAACCCTTAAAAGGAAACTAACACACTCAGAACGGGCTAAAACACAGATCAGTGGCAGAGTAATTGCTGTGTACATATGAGAACCTGGATTCTATACAGGATAAAAAAGAAATGAAATTACAATCACATAAAATAGCCAGGTGTGAGGTTTGGTGGCATACAACTTTCATCCTACCTCTTGGGAGGCAGAGGAAGGTGGTCCTCTGAGTTCAAGGCCAGCCTGGTCTACCTAGTGAGCTCCGAGATAGCCAGAAGTACATAGACTGACTGTCTCTCTCTCCCTCTATCTCCCCCACACAGAGTGGGGGGGATGTATAAAAATCATAACAACTATACAGTTTTGTACACCTAAAGATAAAAGTGTGACACACTCATAAAAATATGATAGGAAACACATCAAAGAGTTCTTGAGTGTATAGGCCAATGACTGTGGGTGTAGGAGGAGTCAGGCCTTTGCAGAGTGTAATAAGTTTCAAAGACTTTTCTACAATTCTATGTTATTTAAATAACCTGCTTTACCGAACAGGTTATATCACATATCATAATATATGATGATAAACTACCAATTTAAGGGTAACTCCCTAGGCCAGAGAGATGGCCCAGCAGGGAAAAGCAGGGTTACTTGGCAATCCTGATGACTTGAGTTCAATCCCTTACAACCAATAAAAAGCTAGATGTGGTGGTGTACATCTGGGATGCCAGCACTCCTGCAGAGACGTGGGAGGCAGAGACAGGAAAACTAGCTTGGAGTACACAGCAAAGCTATGTAAAGTAAATGGTAAAATCAAGAAGAGCGACCCTTCCTCAAACAAGGTTGAGGGGGAGAACTGAGAAATAAAACTTGTTCTTTGACCTCTCTATGTGGTCTGTGGCATGAGGGTGCCCACCCTCAACACACACACACACACACACTAAACAAACAAAGCATTTTAAAGTGTTTTTGGTGGTGGTGGTGGTGGTGGTGTGTGTGTGTGCTAGGAGTGTGTGTAGTATTTTTCTTTTTTTCTTTTTCTTTTTTTGGATTTGGTTTTTTTTTTTTTTTTTTTTTGAGACAGGGTTTCTCTATATAGCCGTGGCTGTCCTGGAACTCACTCTGTAGACCAGGCTGGTCTTGAACTCAGAAATCCGCCTGCCTCTGCCTCCCAGAGTGCTGGGATTACAGGCATGCGCCACTGCCGCCCAGCTAGTGTTTTTTAAGGCAGGGCCTGTTTGTGTTAGCGCTGGCTGACCTGAATCTCACTCTGTAGACCAGGCTGGCCTCGGAAATCCACCTACCTCTGCCTCCTGACTGTTGGAATCAAAGGTATGCAGCACCACCACAGGCTCATTTTAACGTGTTTTAAAGTGTAACTCTCTAATCTAGTCATGCAACTACCATTAAAACTGAGGGAAAATATACCACAACCCTTCTCTGTGTTCTTTTGCATCCAATTGCCTACTTCATCACCTTGGCCCTGATGATGACTTTTACAAGGCTGAAAACTCAGCCCTGGGCCTCAGGCATGCTAACTAGACACATAAGTGATGAAAGTGCAAACCCCTCAGCTCTAACCTGTGTTGGATTTGAAACCCAGGATCAACGGGATGTTCTTGTGTATTTATATGAGTGTGTATGCACATGCATGCATGAGTGAGCATACGTATACACGATGCTGGATTGAGAAGAAGTTTTCCCTTTGAATCTTTCTCCTGACCTGCTAAGAGATGGCTCTCTGTGCTGGTCTAGACCAGACATCCCAAACTAGGAGCCCCACACAATCGTTAGCTTTGGCAGTATTGAAAATCATAGGCCAGGTGAGTTTAAGGCAGCCTGGACTACAGAGCTAATTACAGGACAGTTGGGGCTAAATGGAGAGACCCTGTCTCAAAAAATATACAAACAAACAAACAAACAAACAAACTGTAATTGATTTTTACATGAAAGAATGGGGGGGGGAGAGTTTCAGGAGGAAGAGGAAGAACACAGAAGGGAAATCTTACAGTCCTGACTTATGTTATAGAAAAAGGCAACTCTCTCTGATTGTCATCTTTCCTGCCATCTGTGTATCACTTGCATTACTGGAAGCTTTCACTATGGAGCCCAGGCTGGCTCTAAACTTCTGGGATCTGGTGATGTTCTCACCTCAGCCTCCCAAGGAGGTGGAAGCAGGCCTCTCCTGCCAGGCCCAATTTGGAAGGGTTTTGTTGTAACTGTTGTGGTGGTTTTGTTTTTTGTTTCAGTTTGGTTTTGCATGTCCTTGTTCATTTCCATGTGAAAAATTTTTATAGAAAAAAGAAATTTATTTTATACTAACAGAGACTGGGAAATGCAAGATAAAGGCAAAGTCTGTAATTAAACAGCTATGTTGCCTCCCATCCCAGGCCATCAAAGATCTTATCTCAAAACATTGCCAAAAAAACAAACAACAAAATACACAAAATCCAGGACGTAGACCCCCATAAGAGAAATCACTGATAGATGGGACTTAGGCTGCTCCCTTACTAATAGAGGAAGGCCCTTCTGCAGGAGACCTCATCGAGCCTTTGGAAGCTTGCCCATCTGACTCTCAGCCAGTGAAGATTCAATAGGTAGCTCCTCCCCCATCTGCATTTCAGATTTGCAGTGTGTCCAAGAGCTTACTCATCAGCTGGGCACACTAAGGGGCCACGGAAGCTCTCAGACGTGGGCCTTGTGGGGAGGGCTCTGGTTTTTAGGGGATGTGTGCTTGAAGGAGATGGGGGGGGGGTGCCTGGTGCCTGGCTTTTGCTCTTCTCTTTGTTCATCCTTTAAACAAATGGTCCTGGAAAACTTGAGATCCACAGACAAAAGAATAAAACTGAAACCATAAAATCCCTAGGAGATTAGGTCAGTGTTTCTTGCAAACAAAATAAAAAATAAGTAAACTGATTTCATGACAAATTGAAAACGTGTATGTGTGTGTGTGTGTGTGTGTGTGTGTGTGTGTGTGTGTGTTTGAGACAGGGTCTAACTGCATAGCTCTGGCTGGCCTGCAATCCACTATATAGACCAGGCAGGCTGCCTTCAAATTCTCAGAAATCCATCTCCCTCTGCATCCTGAGTGCTGGGGTTAAAGGCTGAGTACCATCATGCCCAGCAACTCAATTTTTACTTTTATTTTGACATAAGTTTTCACTAAATTGCCTGCTTTGACTTGAACAGTTGAAGTAGCTCAGCCAAATTCAATCCTCCTGCCTCAGTCTCCCGAGTGGTAGAATTTGTGTGCCCATCTTGTCTGACCATAAACATCGTTTCTCCAAAGAAGATACACACATAAAATAATCATGTGAAAACAGGTACATCACCAGGCAGTGGTGGCCCACGCCTTTAATCCCAGTACTTGGGAGGCAGAGGCAGGCAGATTTCTGAGTTCGAGGCCAGCCTGGTCTACAGAGTGAGTTCCTGGACAGCCAGGGCTACACAAAGAAACCCTGTCTTGGAAACCCAAAAAGAAAAAAAAAAAAAAAAGAAAGAAAGAAAGAAGAAAGAAAGGAAGGAAGGAAGGAAGGAAGGAAGGAAGGAAGGAAGGAAGGAAGGAAGGAAGGAAGGAAGGAAGGAAGGAAGGAAACAGGCACATCAGTACAAGTCATTGAGGAAATAAAACCTATAATGAGAAGTGTGCTTGCCTTCAAGTCAAGGGTGAAGACTTGAGTTAGATCTCTAGGAGCCATGAAAAAAATGCAAGGCCAGTGAGTTTGTAACCCCAGCACTGGGAGGCGGAGACAGAAGGACCCTGGGCTTGCAGGCCAACTATCCAGTTTGGTGAGTTCCAAGCTAAAGAGAAACTTTGTGTCAAAGTAGTTGATGTCAATTGTCTGTGGGGGGAGGGGCACGTGGGTGCCGCACATACCTAGCCCTCGGGAGGCAGAAGCACTAGATCTCTGTGAGTTTGAGGCCAGCCTGGTCTACAGAGTGAGTTCCCAGGACAGCCAGGGCTACACAGAGAAACCCTGCCTCCCCCTTTCCCCCTGCCCCTCCCCCTCCCCCCACCCCGCCCACGTGGTGGCTTATAGCCATCCATAGCTGCAGTTCCAGGTGAGCTGAAGCTTCTGACTTCACAAACACTAGACACATATGTGGTATACATATACACACGCAGGCAAAATCATGTATACACATTAAAAAAATAATTTAAAAATAATTTAAAAATTTAAAAACCAGATAATACTTCACAGCGATTAGGATAATGATGACTAAAACAAATAAACAAACGAACACACAGGAATGCTGGGAAAGACTGAGAAACCGAAGGCTGTATGCATTGTTCTTGGGGACGTAAAAGGATACAGCTGGAGAGACCAGGCCATTCTACAAAATGGTAAACAGAATTATCCCACCATCTAGCAAGTTCACTCCTCAGTGTGTGTGTACTCAAAAGAACTGAAAACAGAGACTCAAACAGATTACCTGTAGAGTACCTGATGTTTATAGCAACGTTATTCAAGCTAGCTAAATGCTGAGGACCACACAGGTGTCTATCACCACACGAGTGAAAAAATACCATGTGGTCGATGCATACAATGGAATATTGTTTAACCTTTAAAGGGGATAAATTCCTCTTACCCAAGGTAGCAAAGGCAAATTCAGAGAGTCAGAAAGGAAATTATAGGTTACCTAGGGCTGGTATATTCCTGTTTAATGGGCACCAAGCTTTTATTCTGAGTCACAAAAAAGGATATGGGTAGTGATTACTAAACATGTTTGAATGCACTTAATGCCACGAAATGTATGTTCTAAAATGAGTGAAATGGTAAGCACTATATATATTATGTGTATATACACACGGACACACCCACCCACAGACACACATACAGATGTGCAATTTTTTTTCCTACAACCAGAAAAGAATACTGAATCAAAATTATGAGAGAAGACCAGTAAAAGTACTTCAAATAGACTCCTTTGGCAACATCTGGGGTAACCTACTCACGTTAAGTCTATAAGACAGTTTGGAGGGGTCTCTGGAAATAGGGATGGGTGAGCAGAGTTTACAAGAGAGACAGGGAGTTATCACCTGTGCATCAAGTGGGGCATCTCTAGCCACAGTGCCTCGGAGTGGTGATGCTTTGAGAAAAGTAGCTTCAGGCTGGCTGTTGGCTGGGGTCTGAAATTGAGCCCCTACAAGGCTTAGCTTTCCTCTTGGCTTGTTTTCTTGGCTCCTCTTTTAGTATGTGAGCCGAAGCCAAGGCCCCATCACCAGGGATTGCAGAGAGACTAGGATCCAGTATCATAGTGTCCCCTCCGCTTCTGTCCCCTCAGGTCGGCAGAGTCCTTGCCTCTTGTGCCAGCTGTCAGCTATACTTCTAAAGCTCCAGTCTTTGAGCCTGCCCAGGCATTTTTTTCTCCAGCTTCTAAATGGGGTTCAAGAAGTGTTTTTCTGGTTCTTCCTGCTTAACACCTGCTTTTGTAATTACCCTCTTAGAGCCAGAACAAATGCTTTTTCCTTCCTGTTTCCTTAGGCAGCTAAGCATAACCAGCTCAGGCTGGTGAGGAAGTCTAGCACTTTCTCCATCCCTATTCCCATCCCCCACAACTTCTGATTGTCTTTGTCAGCCAACTCCCATCCCCCGTGACTTCTGATTGTCTTTGTCAGCCACAGCTGTCCTGTATGTGTGTGTGTGTGTGTGTGTGTGTATATATATACATATATATAAATATATATAATAAATTGCATATACTATAATGTATAATATGCATATGTATGTATAATATGTATAATGTATGTTTAATTTGTACATATTGTAATGTGTTGATATATTAAATATATAACTTATATAATATATAATTTACATAATTTTATATACATATATATTTAAAAATACTGGTCTTAGTGATACACACCTTTAATCATAGCACTTGGGAGACAGAGTCAAGTGGATATCTATGAGTTCGAGTACAGCCTAATGTATATAATAAGTTCCAGGAAAGCCAGAACTACATAGTAAGATCCTGTCCCCCCCCCAAAAAAAATGTTTTATTTTATGTGTATGAATGTTTTTTCTGTTCTTTGCAGGAAAAAAATTTATTCTGTTGTAGTGAACATGGTAATTTATTAGCAGAATATGTATGTCTGTGTAATCATGTCTATTCCTAGTTCAAAAGAGAGTTTCAGATCTTTTTGGAACTGGGGTAAGAAGATGGTGGTGAGCCACTATATGGGTAGTAGGAATCAAATCCAGTCCTCTGGAAGAGCAGCCAATGCTCTTAACAACTGAGCTATTTCTCCTGCTGTCCCCCACTGTTAGATATAGTTCATTTTCATAGGGTATCAGTCACATTGTCATGTAACTAATCTCTAGGATTCCTTTATTTTACAAACTGAAAAGTCACACCTATTAAGTATCAACTCCTTCCTCCTTCCCTAACAGCTCTGGCGACATCATTCTATATTATGTCTCTATGAATCTAATTACTCTAAGAATCACAGGATACTTGGCTTATCTCACTTAGTACAACATCTCAAGGCACATTAAGTAGTGGCATATATAGGCTTTTGCCTCTGAAGACTAGAGAATGCTCTATTGTGTATAAGTAGCATCTTTGCTATGCATTCACCCACAGGAGGCATCTGGGTTGTTCTAACTGGTCAGTGTGAACAATGCTGCTGTGAGTCTGGAGGTATAAATATGTCTTCAATGAGGCTTCCAAGAAGGCTCAGTGAGTAAAGGTGCCTGAAGACCTGAGCTCAGTTCCCAGGACTCACGTAGTGGAAGGCAAGAACTAACTTCTACAAGTCGCCCTTTGACCTCCACAAGTGTGCAATGGCATACACACCCTACCCCCCAAATAAATAAATAAATAAATGAATAAAGTTTACACACACACACACATACACACATACACAAACACACACAGATAGATAGATAGATAGATAGATAGATAGATAGATAGATAGATAGATAGATAGCTGGGCAGTGGTGGCACATGCCTTTAATCCTAGTACTTGGGAGGCAGAGGCAGGCGGATTTCTGAGTTCGAGGCCAGCCTGGTCTACAGAGTGAGTTCCAGGACAGTCAGGGTTATACAGAGAAACTGTCTCGAAAAAAACAAAAACAAAAACACAACAAAAAAAAGTCTGTATCTGATTTTAGTTCCTTCGGGTATGGATTGCTATACTAATTACTGTGACCAAATACCTGATAGAACCAAATTAATCCAAAAGAATCACTTTTGGTTCACAGCTCAGAATATGATTTGTCATGATGATAAGCTGTTCCTAGGCAGTTCTGTGCATAGTCGTGGGAGCACTGAGCCAGGGCTTCTCACATCTTGGAGTGTGGAGAAACTGAGAGCCTGTTCTGATAGCAGACTAGGGTATAACCCTTAAAGACCTGGCCAGGACCTACCTACACCAGCTATGCTTTCTGCCCAAAATACAGCCTCTCAAAATAGTACCAGCAATATAGACCATGTGTTGAAGCACATAAATGGTCCTGGAAGAACCACTTCACATTCCAATCATAACCATATCCCAAAATATAACAACTAAACCACATGCTAATGGCATTTATTTATTTATTTATTTGCTTGTTTATTTATTTTTGAGATGACATTTTATCATTGGACTCAAATTGACCTTGAACTTTTATAATTTTTCTCCATTACAGTGTGTATGTACACCCACATGCCACAGCTTGTATATGAAGGTCGGAACAAGACCAGTAGGAATCAGTTCTCTCCCTCCATCAAGAGGGACTGGAGACCACACACATGGTCCAGCTTGGCAGCAAGTGCCTCTGCCAGCTCATTGGATGTAGTCTGTTTTGGGAAGGACATGACTTCAGCCTAGGGCCCTGTCCACAGCCAAGACCATTCCTAAGCAAAACAATCAGATTCCCAGCAGCTAGGGCTGCAAGTTCACACTTAAAGGGAGATCTGGGTAGTGCATGCATATCTGCTATAGCAGTTTCTGTGAGAGCTAATAGGAGTGCTGGCAATGCAGATCATAGTGGGCCATGGGCTGGAGATGAAATGTGGCAGTGTGAGGCACACCACTCACTATCTGGGTATGATGTCACTATCGATGGCAGTGGCTGCCAGGAGCAGAGGTCCCAGGGCAGGCTGAGGAACTTGAAGCCTCCATTCTGCTATTTCCCAGCTCTTGGCCAAGTCACTTGATTTCCTTACACTTCCATCTCTTGCTATAAATGCAGAACATGCTAGAATCTATCTTATAGAATTGTTACAAGAATATGATGAATTAATTAAACTAGTACCATGCACAAGGCAACCACTGTAAAGATAAATAGATCCTGTTTCATGAACTCTCTTAACAGAAGGTGATTATCTTTTTATTCATTCATTCATTCATTTATTTATTATTTGTTTGTTTGTTTTTCTAGACAAGGTTTCTCTGTATATCCCTGACTATCCTGGAACTCACTCTGTGGAATTCACTCTGTAGGCCAGGCTGGCCTTGAACTCAGAAATTCACCTGACTCTGCCTCCCAAATGCTGAGATTACAGGCATGTGCCATCACTGCCCTGCTGGTGATGCTTCTAGAATTCATAGATGCTTTGAGAAACAAAGAGAGGTTGAAGTGTTCTGAGAACTACAGTGTCTAAGTTAGGATTTACCGCTGTGAGCAGACACCGTGACCAAGGCAAGTCTTATAAGAACAATATTTAATTGGGGCTGGCTTACAGGTTCAGAGGTTCAGTCCATTATCATCAAGGCAGGCGCATGTCCAGGCAGGCATGGTGTAGGAGGAGCTAAGAGTTCTACATCTTCATCTGAAGGCCACTAGTAGAAGACTGGCTCCCATGTGGTTAGGAGTAGGGTCTCATAGCACACCCCACAGTGACACACTTTCTCCAACAAGGCCACACCTCCTAATAGTGCCACTCCCTGGGATAAGCGTATTCAAACCACCACACCTGGGTAAAATGAACAAGGGAAAGGAGCAGGGAGCTAGGTGTGGTGGCACGGTACCCATACTTCAGCACTTGGGAATAAACTTTGAATTTGAGCCCGGCATCAGCTACAAAATGAGCTGGGGTGGCACAAACAAACAAAAACAAACAAATAAGAGAAATAAATAAATAAGAGAAATGAAGCACATAATGGAAATAAAATAAGGAAAAGGGCTCAACGTAGCATTGTAGACATTTTAACATTTTAACATTAAAAACAATTTGAGAACATGGCTGAATAGTTGGTCTCAAATTGAGGATTGAGGACCTTACTCAGCAAATTGCTTCAGATTTCTACTCATGTTTCATCTTTCCAGCCTCCCCAAAGTGTGTCACTCACTATTCAAGCCCAGCTTACTACTGACTGGTGTTAGAGACTGTCATCATAGACCCATCTCAAATACAGACCTAGTGTCTTCTATTAATACACGTAACTGTTGCCTCGAAGCAGATTAAACATAAGATCAGACAAGATCAACACCAGACAATGATGCTGTCAGTTGAGGGTGTGCCTGAAGAGAAGGGTGATTGGGCTGGAGAGATGGCTCAGCAGTTACGAGCACTGACTGCTCTTCCAGAGGTCCTGAGTTCAATTCCCAGCAACCATATAGTGGCTCACAACCATCTGGAATGGGATCTGACTCCCTCTTCTGGTGTGTCTGAAAACAGCTACAGTGTGCTCTTATATATAAATAAATAAATCTTTCAAAAAAAGAGAGAGAGGGAAGATTGCAGCGTCGCAGCACAGAGTGGAAAAGCCTGCTCTCCTGGCTCTCTTCCGTGGTGGTGTTCTGGAGGATAATGGAGGTTTTCAGCAGTGGAGGAGAGTTGTCTAAGGCCTTCTCAGAAGCAGTCCTCAGTTGGTGGCAATTTGAAGACTGGCTTATGTATTCAAAACTCATATTTTTAACCACTACCACCACCACCACACACACACACACACATATAAATTAGACTTAGCTGACTGTGATTTTTATTATCCTGAGGGAATCCTGCCTCTGTCCCATCCATATGAGCAGAACTTCTCCCCAGGCTTTTTAATTTAACCCTCCATATTTATGCTGATGATGGTAGGATTCCATAGCACACATAGCTTGCCAGCCTGCTGAGGACAGGGTGCTCTTTATTAATTACTATGGTCAAGTACGAGGCCTTTTATTCAGATTCTTAGTGTGTGTCTGGTCCTGTGTCCCGTTGGCTATGACATTCCTTTCCTGCCTTCTCACATCTTTGAAAAGTAGCCCTACTTCCAAGAGAATTCAAAACCAAAAGGGAAGATTCTAGACTACTCCTGAAATGCAGGGCCTGACTTTAGCTGTTCTGCTAGCATTTGTGCCTGTCCCTCCATTAGCATTTGTGCCTGTCCCTCCATTAGCATTTGTGCCTGTCCCTCCATTAGCAGAGTCTTCTGGTTTCTAGTTACAACAGGAATAAGTCAAATAGCAGCCATGAGGCCCTGCCCTCTTACATCCTTGTTTGCAAAATAAACTCTAGAAACCAGATAGTGTTTGCAAAGGACAGAGTTGATAAAGATAGGAACCTGACGTTCTCTCCCCTGCTCCCCTTTTTGAGACACAATCTTGCTATGTAGTCCAGGCTGGCCTGGAACTTAAAATCCTCCCAACTCTGGCCTCTTGAGTGCTGAGATTACCGTCATGCACCATCACACCCAACCATAAGATTCATCTTTTAAAAACAATATATCAATATCCAATGCCGCATTGTGGGAAGATCGAGCTGATTCCCGTTAGCTGTCCTTTGACCTCTGCATACACCCAGCAAGCTCATTATCGCACGCTACACGCAAATAAATAAAACGTAGTAAATTTTAATTACATTAAAATTTAAGAGAAAACAAATATCTTCATGGATGGCTAGGATATTAACAAATTGTTGTCTCTAATAATCTTGTGGAAAGATGGCTGGAAAAATAACATGGTTTTGTATTACCTATGATCATTTACATTTGTCAGTTCTACTCCTCTCCTTTTTTTTTTTTTTTTGTTTTTTTTGTTTTTTTGTTTTTTGCTTTTTTTCGAGACAGGGTTTCTCTGTCCTAGAACTTACTCTGTAGACCAGGCTGGCCTTGAACTCAGAAATCTGCCTGCCTCTGCCTCCCAGAGTGCTGGGATTACAGGCGTGCGCCACCACCGCCCAGCCCATGGCTTAATTTTTTAAACATTTTGTCCATTTAGTACTTGCATGCCATATGTCTGTGTGCATGCAGATGTCAAAGAGCAACTTACTGCAGTCAGTCATCAGACTTGACAGTATCTTTACCCCGTGAGCCAGGTCGATGGCCCTCCTCCTCTCTTTAATTTTGATATTTGTTTTTCTGCCCTGCACTCGACTCCCTTAGAATCCTTACCAGAGCTGGTGGTGGTGGCACACGCCTGTAATCCCAGCACTTGGGAGGCAAAAGCAGGCAGATTTCTGAGTTCGAGGCCAGCCTGGTCTACAGAGTGAGCTCCAGGACAGCCAGGGCTACACAGAGAAACCCTGTCTCGAAAAAAACCAAAATCCAAAAAAAAAAAAAAAAAAAAAGAATCAAAGAATCCTTACCATACAGGGGTGATTCTCACTTTCATAGCAGTTATGTTTTACAAGGTTACTATGACCAAGAAAGCAGATTTAGATTTCTGTGGGCCTCTGGTCACAATATTTACATCAATTACCTATATGCATTTCTATTTAAAAACATTTTGGAGCAACTGAAAGCCCTGGAACAAGAAGAAGCTAATTCACCCAGGAGGAGAAGAAGACAGGAAATCATCAAACTCAGGGCTGAAATCAATCAAGTAGAAACCAAGAGAACCATAAAAAATAAAAAATAAAAAATAAATAAAAAAATAAAAAAAAATTTTACTTACTATATGCTGTTGATTTTTTTTTTTTTTAAAGTATAGAATAGAGTTTATTCAGGGCAGAGGATGGGAGTTAAGGGGTAGTAGAGGCAGAGAAAGACAAAGAAAGGGAGAGAGTAGAGAAGTGGAGGCAGGCCATCACCACGTGGAGAGAGGGGGAGGGAAGGAGAACCCAAGAGGGGCGAGAGAGGTAAGAGGAGCAAGCAGAGAAAGAACAGGCTGTTGATTTTTTACCGTGGGTTCGTGGCACTGCAAGCCATGCCTAAATGAAGATTTTTAAGCAATCTCTGTTCTCTCTGTTAGGTGTATAACATTCTTGCTACTTTTAAAGATGCTGTACACGGAGTTTAAGAGCTGGCTCGGTGGTTGAGAGTGCTAGCTGCTCTTGCAGAGGTCCTAGGTTCAGTTCCTAGCACTCACAAAGTAGCTCACAACTGCCTATAATTCCAGCTCTACGGAATCCAATGCCCTCTTCTGACCTCCAAGGGCATATCTATGTATGCAGGCACACATGCATACACATAAATGAATATAAATAAATAAATCACTCAAAAATAGGATACAAATGTTAGACATTACTTTAAAGACTTTTTTTTTAATTATTAGGGATGTAATAAAGGCCTTCTGTTACGAGAGTTTTGGGGTCAGAGCCTGGGCCCTGGTTACCCTACAAGCAGGGCTCGCTCAGTCGTGTGTATGAAATTAGTCAGCTAAAGGGTAATGGTGAAAAGGAGACTTTTCAACATGGCCACATCCTACAAGAGGAACAAACAGAGGTCCAGTGGCCGGTGCTCCCAAGTCTATCTTTGAGGGTCTGGACATGAGGTTTAGGTTCAAATAATAGGCAAGAGTTAACTCAGTAATATTGATCCCAATGCAGTCCCACCCATCACCGGTCCACTGCTGCTCTCTCAGCTCCAGTCTCTCTTGAAGGTGAGTCTCCTCCAGGTTGTCACAACTGTATGATTTGGGAGACAATCCCTCCTCTGGCTGGCAGTAGGGCCTCAGCCTTTCTCTTCTCTCAGCATGAGAATCCTGGGAAATTCCAATTTCTTGGGACCTATTGTCTCAGTAATTTGATAGCCAAAGGGAGGGTCACAGGTATTCTTTCAGGACAGTGACACCCCCACAGGCTACCACTCCCACCCCTGGGCATCATTTTAAAGATCATAAATAGGGCTAGGCTTATGAGGATCTGGTTTAATCCACAAACAAATAAACAAACAAAAATACCAAAAACAAACAAAAAACCCCAAAACACACCCCCCCTTAATTATCAACCAAAAACATAGAAGAAAGGACAAAGTATAGTAGGAATAAAGGGGTGCTTGTCTCCAGCACGGAGCAGAACAGCCTCACTTTGTCTGGCCCCAGCGTGCACTACTATGCTCTGATGACTCAGTTTTCTCATTTCTCTGTGACTGTCGCTGACTGGCTGGCTGCAAAGGCATCCTGAGGATCGACTTGGCAGTCACAGCTAGATTTTTGGGAGTAATCAGACCTGTAAATACTGAGCCAGGGAGGATGAAGATTGATTCTGACTATGTTAAATACTGTGAAGGCAAAATCTATGCGGTGGAACCAGATGTCAAGAAGATGTGCTTCAGGCTGCTGGGGTGGCTCTGTAAAGAAGGCCATTGCTGCCAAGCCCGAGTTCTACCCCAGATTCCACATGGTCGGAAGGAGAACCAGGTCCCATACATTGTCCTCAAGCTCGATACACACCCGTCCACACAAATAAACAATTAAAAAAAAAAACGAACAATAAACATAAAATAAGCCATGGTTCTATGAACCCTCGGAGCAATTGACTCTGTTCTAAAGGCATTTTGGTATGGTCAGCCTTCATACACAGAAGTGTCACCACTAGCACTAGAAAGTGATTTGGAAAACGCTTGTCCATTGGTAGAGCTATATTAACTGTAAGCCAGCTGATCTCAATGTCTGGAAGCAATAGTATCAAAATTTCATTGTCAAAAAAGACAATTCAAAGCTGGATAGTGATGGTCCATGCACTCAAGAGGTAGAGGCAGAGGCAGGCAGATCTCTCAGTTCGAGGCCAGCCTGGTCTACAGAGTGAGTTCCAGGACAGCCAGAGGCTACACAGAGAAACCCAGTCTCAGAAAAACCAAACCAAACCAAACCCAAACAAACAAACAAACAAACAAAAAACAACTGGGAGTGAAAGTGGAGCACCTTCTGGATTTTAAAAGCTGAGACTCAGCATGCCAAGGTTGAGAACTTACTTAAGCCCCAGGCTATCCCGGAATGCATGACTGATTATCCTTTGTTATGGAAAGAGCGATGGCCGGCGGCGGCCAGAAGAATCTCACTTCCACCTTCTACAAAAAGGAAACATTTAAGCTACTTAAACCCTCCGAGGGCCCAGTTTCCTCATGTGTAAACATGGGGAGCTTCGTAAAGCAGTGGCCAAGAAAGTGCCCAGCATGCAAAGGCCCTTCCTTGTTTTCTTGCTAGCTCGCTTTGTTGCTTCCGGGTTTATTGAAAACATTACAGAACAGATACAAACAGCTCCACATGGTGTTTTGAAATTCACCCCAACTGTATGCTGAGTAATCTTGCAGTTTGGTGAATGAAAAAAAAAAAAAGAAATAAAATGAAGAGTGTGAGTGTTCCTAGGTATGGTGGAAGAGAAAGTTTATTGTAGATAAAAGGGAGAGCAGAGCCAGAGGCAGAGACAGCTGGGAAAGTCCAGAGTAAACAAGACTGGACTGGGCTGGGCTTTGTAGGGACTTGATGGGAAGGGAGAGGAAGAGGGAGGGGAGGGAAGGAGCCAGGAGCACCAGTCAGAAGGCCAAAGGCACAAAAAGGATGGGCAACCAAAATGGCTGGGTTATATAACCCAGCAGCCTGGGCTGGAGAGTTCCGAGTAGGGAGCAGGGTATGCCAGCCAGAAGGCCCTGTTAGGACTGAGGACTGCAGGGAGGACGGGCAGCCCGGCATGGCATCTGCTTTGTTGTGTTAAATAGGCACCGCTGCCATTTGTACCAAGTTTGAACCAGGATAGTCAGAGAGACTGCATTAATCCCACCAGATAAGAATCAACCAGTACTACAATTTTTTTTTTGAGACAAATTTGAAGTAAGTTTTTTCAAATCCTGGCCACGATGTGGACACTGGCCAGGTCCACACCCAGGATTCCCGGAGTATGACACCAGTTTACATTAGTCAGAAGCCTATAAAAGCAAAACCTATACGACCCTCGTTCGTTTGGGGGCAAACATGCTTCCTGCCTACATACCTCCCACCTAGGTATGATCAAGCAAGGTCTACGCAGTAGGGCGACGAAGCTTGTTTACAGAAGTAAACTAAGAGGCTTATGAACAACAGCCCCCGGCATTCCAGGAAGCTATCTGTCCTTCAGCCAGCGCACCGGCCTACAGGTTAGAGGCATTTCTGTTTTACAGAAACTGTGAGGGTGAGGGGCTCGACTTGCGGGCTCACTCGCAAGTTCATGCTTGACTAACCTAATGCGGCCCAGTACCAATTGCTTAGAGAATGACGTTGCCCACAGTGGGCTGGGCCCTGCTACGTCTGTTAACAATCAAGACAATTCCCCACAGATGTGCCTCCAGGCCACTCTAATCTCCATAATAATCCATAACACAGTGATTGAGATTCCCTTCTCGGCTGGCAGGGCTGTCTCACCGTTGACACAATTTTACCTTCATTTAAAATTTATTTATTTGTTTGTTCGTTTGAGACAAGTCCTCGCTATGTTGCCCTGCCTGGTTTGGAATTCTCTGTAAAACAGGCTACTCTTGAACTCAGAAATCTGCTTACCTCTCCCTGGTGAATGCTGGGATTAGAGGTGTTTGCTACCATACCCAGCCCATTATTTTAATTTTATTTTTAAGTGTGTGTGTGTGTGTGTGTGTGTGTGTACACATGTATTCAAGAATGTGAATACAGGTGCCCACAGAATCCAGAATAATGCCCTGATCCCCTAGAGCTGGTGTTACAGGTAGTTTTATTTATTTATTTATTTATATTTTTATTTATTTATTTATTTATTTATTTATTTATTTATTTATTTATTTATTTATTTATTTATTGGTTTTTTTCCGAGACAGGGTTTCTCTGTATAGCCCTGGCTGTCCTGGAACTCACTCAGTAGACCAGGCTTGCCTCGAACTCAGAAATTCGCCTGCCTCTGCCTCCCAGAGTGCTGGGATTACAGGCGTGCGCCAACACCGCCCGGTTTACAGGTAGTTTTGAGCTGCCAGATCAGAGTGCCAGGAACTGAACCCAGGTCCTCTGCAAGAACAGTAAGTGTTCTTAATTACAGAGCCATCTCTCCACTCCCACTACCTCCAACCCCTTTTTGGATCTGATCTTGAATTTACTCTGTAGCCCACAACAGTCTTAAACTCCTGATCCTTCTGCCCCAGATTCTCAAATGCTGGAATTACAGGCAGAAGCCACCACACACAGCCAACTATTACAATTTTCATTATAGTGTCTTTCTTTATATAAGTAAGGGCTAATAATGTGTTTCCAGTGTTGCTCTAGGGAAAGAAACACACACTAAAGCCCTTCAAAGAGAATTTTCACTAAGTTCCTTCACCAAGAAATACAGCAGAAAAGCAAGTCCTCTGGACTCATCACACAAACCTGATTCCTTCTGCTTCCGCATCCACCCAATATCATCTCCCATTTGTCAATTAGCTTAAGAAATTTAGAATCCCTTTGTCTGAAAAGTGGGTGAATACAGGCTATTGCCAACTAGCCATTAAAAATGGCCCCAGTTCAGGGAAAAGGCAAGTATTAATTTGCTGGCCTTTGATCATGAGCCACACAGTCATTAAAAATCCAAATACAACCCAGTAACTTAATATGCCATATTCTACATTGGAAGGCCTTTTCATTTAGAAATTGACTGCATTTGTTCCTGCTATAGTTTAGATGTGGTTTGAATGTAACCCCTCCAAGTCTATGTGTCTGAGGTTCAGTCCTCACCTGAGATGGGGGGGACCTTTAAGAAACCAGGCCTGAAGTTGGTTGAGGTGGTGCTGTTATGGGACCCCAGTCTTTGTCTGGCCTCTGGTTTTGAGAAGGGGGTCTCTGGTTCCCCATCATGGTAGTTTCATGCCCTTAACCTCCAAAAACCCTAATCTACATAAATCTTTTCTTCATAAAATATTCCCACCTCAGGCATTTCATTATAGGTTTGGAAAGCCTATCAGTAGAGTTCCTCTGTAGGCTTATAGCTTGCCTTCTTTGGTTACATGAAGGAAAGAGTTTTCCTGTGTTTGAACTTTGCTGGGGCCACCCTGCAGACCTGCTGTGAGCACCGCTGCACAGAATGCTGTGCTCTGATCTTAACTCCTTCCCCCTGAGCAGTGGCCATATCTAGTGGACAAGCAACATTCACAAAGAGGAAGAAAGGATTGCAACCTTGGATTTTTAGTGGTAAAAACCGAAGGGATTTTAATGGTAAAAACCGGTTCTGAGGAGGGAAATTCCTCAACACAGGTTTTGGGGAGACTCGCCAGCCTTGCCTGGATCTCTTCTCATTCTGAGCCACCTTCATTTTCTGTTTTACTTAATGGTGGGCTCTGCTTCAACTAGAAAAGCTACCTCGGCTCTTTCGCGCCAGCTCCCTTCTCTTTCCTTCCCGCTGATGGATGCCACATTTTCCCTTTTCTCCAGCACAGCTGGAAGAACTGAAGCCTAGAAAAAGGAACTCACCTATCCAGATCACATTTGGGTCCAGTGTACTTCTCTGTCTTTTCAAGTTACCTCTGTACTCGGCAGCCATTATCCTTAGCCTCTCCTATGTCCCCACACCTGACCGTTTCTCATCCTACAAAGCCAGGCCTGAGATTTCCCTTGAAGATTTGCTTCCCCTGAGAGGCCAGACCCTCCTCATCTTCACCTGATTGATTCCAAACCCCCACTTGATCCAAGATTCCCTCTCTCTTCTAGGTATAAAATTGTTGACAGAGGATCATTTAATAATAACAGGTTTCTGTCCTATTATTTATGAGGATGGATGGGTCACCAGTTAAGAATACTTGCTGTTCTTGTAGAGGACCCAGTTTGGTTCCCAGCACCCAAGTTAGGTGGCTGGAAAAAATGCCTGTCACTGTAGCTTTCAGGTATCTGGTGCCCTCTTCTGGCCTCTTCCAGAACCTGCATTCATGTGCATATACCCACCCTTATATATCCATACGCACAATGAAAAATAAATCTTCTGGGCTGTACTTGGGAGGCAGAGTCAAGCGAGTCTTTTTGAGTTCAAGGCCAGCTTGGTCTACAGAGCAAGTTTCAGAAAAGCCAGGGCTATACAAAGAAACCCTGTCTCAAAAAAAAAAAAATCTTTAAGAAAAAAGAGCCCATAACCAGCTATTTAAGAAGGAAATCCAACTCTAGACTCAAAGTCCCTAGCTCAAAATTCCTTTTATGGCATGGAAATAACTATTTGTATTTATGTTCTCTATTTTAAAGATTTATTTAAGCCAGACAGTGGTGGCACACATCTTTAATCCCAGCACTTAGGAGGCAGAGGCAGGCGGATTTCTGAGTTTGAGGCCAGCCTGGTCTACAGAGTGAGTTCCAGTACAGCCATGGCTACACAGAAAAACCCTGTCTCAAAAAACAAAACAAAACAAAACAAAACAAAACAAAACAAAAAAGATTTATTTAGCTGGACATGCCTTTGATTCCAGAACTTGGAAGGCAGAGGCAGGCAGATCTCTAAGTTTGAGGTCTGCCTATTCTACATAGTGAGTTCCAGGACAGCTAGTGCTACAAGGAGAGACCTTGTCTGAGAACTCTTTTATTTATTGTGTCTGTGTGTTTGCCTTCACAGATGTATGTATACTCCATATGTGCAGGAGATCACCAGAACAGAATAGGATATGGAATGCTTTGAAACTGGAGTTCTAGCAGGTTGGGAGCTGATCAACCTGGGTGCTGGGAACCAAAGCCACGTCCTCTTCAAGAGCAGCATATCCCTAACTACTGAGCCATCTGCCCTCTGCAAGAGCATCATACCCCTAACTGCTGAGCCATCTTGGCATCCAACCTTCTTTATGTTTTAACCTCATGCTTTCCATGAGCCCCATTCTTCAGTTGTTTTCTTTTTAAAAAATATTTATTTGATTTTATGTGCATGTGTGTGTCTGAGTATATGTATGCGTGGCATGTGCATGTAGTAGCCCACAGAAGGTCAGAAGAGGTGTTGAATTCTCTAGAACTGAGTTACGGATGGTTGTTTGCAGATATTAAGGACTGAACCTGTGCAGGGCGGTGGAGGGGGAGCCTGGTAAAGCCAAGTAAAAGGCTTGAAGACCCTGAAGGAACAGTAGAGTAGGAGCCTTCCCTGCTCCCAGCTCCAGGCCCCTGTCACAGGGCCACAGCTCCCATAGATTTGTGGCCATCAGTCACGGAAGAGCAATGCCCCAAGGCCTCCTGCATGGAGATGAGGCATGCCTAACATCTCAGACCAAGACAATAGGAGAAGAGAGGCACGCACGCACGCACGCACGTGACCACAGTCAAGTCGGCTCAAAACAGAGTTCTCCTTGCCCTAGAGGCCCAGAGGGCATTGCCAATAAGCTTCCCTTCCCAGACATTCCTCCCTGCAAAATATATTTAATCTCAGACCCACCCTGATAAATGGGGTGTGGCTTTATTAATCCACTTTCCACCACAACAATAAACTGTTTAGAACCATGAACCATCTCTTTTCATTGAGATCCACCATGAGAAGCCATGGAGAAGGCCTTCACCTACAGAGCTGCAGCTTGATCCCCGATAGAAGGCCTCTGCATTCCCAGCCACAACTGCAGCCAGCCTGCCACCTTCAAGCCAAGGACAATCCCCATGGGACCAGCTAGAGCGCCTCTTCTCCCTCAAGCCGGAGCTAGATGCATGCAGTCCTCGGCCCCCGACTCCCAGCGAGTGGCCCCTGGATGTCCAAGAGCCTAAAAACTGAAAACCCATGGCCCTGGCCCTGTCGTAGGCCGGGGAACCCCAAGCCTGCTCTCGCTTTCTCACATCTCAAACTGAGCTTTCCTACCCACAGAGTGGTGGCACTCCTACAGCCCACCCAGCCGAGGCGAGGGATAAGTGCAGTCAAACTCGCTGCCTCTCAACTCCTCAAGCATCAGTGCCCCGTGGTGGAGCAGACACGGCCCACAACCCTACAGACCTGGGTCCTCTACAAGAGCAGCAAGTGCTCTCAACTACTGAGCCATTTCTCCAGTCCTTAACTGTTTATTGTCATCACCACCATCACCACCTCTATTATGGTCACCATCATCTGCTCATTGGTTCCCTATCTAGCCATTAGTAATAGTACTCTATACTGATGTCCCAGCCCCTTATCTCCTTTCGTTTATTATAGAGGAATTTTAATCCAGAAACATGGCTGATCTGGCAGGAGATCACATCCAAAAACCTTCTAGTTCTATGTGATCCAGCTGAAAGGCAGACACATCTTGGATTACAGTATGATCTGAATGGAATTCAGACATGTCCTGAGTATACACCTTTAATCCTTAACAATGAAGGTAAGGTTAGTTTGTAAAACGAAGCAGCCATGTTTGAAAATGATGTCTAATTGACGAGCAGACAAAGTGACAAATCAGAAAATATCTGACAGCCGGGTAGTGGTGGCACGCGCCTTTAATCCCAGCACTTGGGAGGCAGAGGCAGGTGGATCTCTGAGTTTGAGGCCAGCCTGGTCTACAGAGTGAGTGCCAGGACAGCCAAGGCTACACAGAGAAACCCTGTCTCAAAAAAACAAAAAAAGAAAAAAGAAAAGAAAAAGAAAAGACAGAATGAGTCAGAGACAGGATATGCCTAACGCTATTGAGAACAGATAAGGAGAGGCTACTTTAGAGGAGGCAGGGAGAGAAAGGTGTGTGTAGCAGTCTTTAGCAAGACAGTTTTACAAAGACAGGTGACAGAGAGAGAGAACAAGCTAGACACAGGTGAAGACAGAAAGATCCAAAGAATGAGAAAGCGCCAGAAGATTACAACATATTGCCAAAGTCAGTATGAGGCAAAGCAGAGCAATTCAGTTAGAAGCTGAGAGAGGCCAGACTGAATCAGTTAGCTTGGAAGATTAGAGCGTATGGAGGCTTAGGAATAGTTAGAACAGAGACACTCTGAGCTCAGCCCAAGTGATGTAGTCACACAGCTTGGGTATGGCTCTCATCTCCTCTCTCCATCTGAGGAATAAAAGCAAAATTTACACTTTATATTCTAGATGTGCACAGTTTTAGATTCTTGGTGTTCTTCATATTCGAGCTCCAAAGAGAACAGAGTTGATATAACAGGATAGGACTGGAGATGCAATTTAGTGGTATGATATTTGTCTAGCATACATAAAGCCATTGGCTTGATTGTAGCAAAATACACCTTGTGGAACAAAAAGGAGGACAGCTGGGACTGTAGTGATGTTAGTGATCCCCAAGAAAACAGTCAAGAGCTGATCTGATGCAACTCACAGCAGGGTCTTTATTCCATTCAAGCTAGCTTGCCCCCCCCCCCATCACGCAGGATGATTTCGGTGGTGGAGGACCCCTGAATGTCTATGGGGCAGGGTTATAGTAAGCAGCAAGCAGGGGCTACATGTTCAAGCATCTAATTGGAAAGCTATTTGCCCTTTAAAATAATCAGCTGGTGCAAGGGAGTCATATCATAAACTTAATTTCTGCTCCCCTCTGTACTAGAGTCATTAGGCAAGGGGTGGGTTTATAACCTGGGGGTGCAGGTTTGTCGGGGGAATAACCTGGAGACACTGGTCTTGTTGAGGGTGTAACCTGGAGACATTGGTCTTGTTGGGGATACAACCTGGAGACTGGAGCTAGGTTCTGGTTTTGTTGAGAGAGACAACTTGGAAACTAATGCTAGGTACCAGCCTGTTAGTTTACCTGAGTTCAAACTTAGGTCAGGTTCTCTAAAATAAAGTCTGAAATTAGAAGATTTGGTCTCTCAGAACCACAGTTACTACAAGAAACTGCCCCAACCCTTGCCTAAGAGAACTCATTAGGAGCCAGGGACTACGGAGACACTCACTGGACTTCAGATAGAGCTATTAATTGCTGTTGCCAAGAGTGTACCATGATGACCTTGGCTACAATGAACTACACGCCAATGACCTGCCAACCCCATGGGCCGACATAAATTTCGTTTTTGTTGTTGTTGTGGTGGTGTTTTTTTTTTTGTTTTTTGTTTTTTTGGTTTTTTTTTGTTTTTTTGGATTTGGTTTTTTCGAGACAGGGTTTCTCTGTATAGCCCTGGCTGTCCTGGAGCTCACTCTGTAGACCAGGCTGGCTCGAACTCAGAAATCCACCTGCCTCTGCCTCCCAGAGTGCTGGGATTACAGGCGTGAGCCACCACCGCTCTTTTTTTTTTTTTTTTTTTTGGTTATTTTATTTATGTTTCAAATGCTATCCACCTTCCTGGTTTCCACTCTGCAAACCTCCCATCTCCTCCTCCTGCTCCCTTGCTTCTATTAGGAAGTTTACACACCCACTCACCCATCCACCCCCACCTCACCACACCACCCTAGCATTCCCCTACATTGGGGAATCAAGTCTCCATAGCCAAGGGCCTCTCCTCCCACAGATAATGCAATGGGTCCCTCCATGTGTACACTTTGGCAACATAAATTTCTTATGTCATATATTAGAATTGATCTGGTTTTTTGTTTGTTTGTTTTTGTTTTTTTGGATTTGGTTTTTTCGAGACAGGGTTTCTCTATATAGCCCTGGCTGTCCTGGAACTCACTCTGTAGACCAGGCTGACCTCAAACTCAGAAATCCGCCTGCCTCTGCCCCCCAGAGTGCTGGGATTACAGGCGTGCGCCACCCCCACCTCCCTCTCTTACTTCCTGAACCAGTTGAATAGGTTTCTTTTGCAACTAAGTGTAGACTAAGACCCTCCCCTTGAGGACGGACCTTGTTTCCTGCTTGCAGGTATTGCTCCTCCTTCAGTGACTGACAGTTGACAGGGCCAGTTGTAAAGACCCAGCAATGCAGCCGCTTTGAGTTCACGTTTGCAATGGCTGCGTCATATCTAGGAAATGGCGTTCATTTCTCAGCCCTTCTCCCTTCCTTCTAGAGGAGGAGATAGCTATAAATGTCTTACTTAGTGGGCAACATTCAACTACTACTTATTCTCAGCACCCTGAGCAGCCATGAGTCTTGGCATTCACTAATGTTCACCTCAGTAAGCCCCGCTCCCCTCCTCACCCCATTATGAATTATAATGAAAATATGTGATATGCAGGATATCTGATATGTGACCCCTGATAAGGGTCACAAACCACAGGTTGAGCATGGCTAAGCATCTCATTGAATGGATAATTTGTTTTAAGATTTTGTTTTGAGTCAGGTGACAGGGTCTCTTGTTTCTAAGGCTAGCTTTAAGTATAGCCAAGGGTGACTTGGAGTGCTGAGTGTCCTGCCTCTACCTCTCAAATGCTGGAATTATAGAGATAAGACTCCTGGGATGCCTGGCTCTTGTTCCCAACAGATGCTGTCTTCATTTCTCTTTCTTGTTGCTATGACAAAACATCTGCTTAAAACAACTTAGGGAAGGCAAGGTTTATCACAGTTGAGGGGACAGGCAGTCATGACAGGGAAGGCATGACAGTGGGAAGAACACAAGGCAGCTGGTCCCACTGTGTCCACAACCAGGATGCAGAGAGAAACGAATGCTGGTTCTCAGTTCATTTCCTCCTTTTTGGGTAGTCTGGGGCCTTTGCCCGTGGGACATGATGTGCATAGTTGTGAATGACCTTCCCACCCCCATCACCCCAGTCTAGATGCTCGGTAGTACACCTCAAATTTTGTTTCCACGATAATTTTAAAGCCAAGTTAAGACAAACTAACAAGATATTATGCCCTGTATATATTTGCAGTCTATTTCTCTCTTTGAAAAAAAATTGTTTTATATGTACTGATTCCTGTTTTGCCTTCACCTGTCTATGAGGGTGTCAGATGCCCTGAAACTGGAGTTATAGACAATTATAAGTTGCCATGTGGGTGCTTGAACCTGGGTTCTCTAGGAAGTTCAGCCAGTGCCCCAAACCACTGAGTCATTCTCCAGCCCCTCCTTTTCTTTTAAATTTTTATTTTATTATGATTACTCTGTGTGTGTGTGTGTGTGTGTGTGTGTGTATGTGTGTATGGGCATGCACACACCACAGAGCACATGTAGACATCAGGGGACAACTTGGGGAGTTGGTTTTCTCTTCCCACTGAGTTCTGAGGATTGACCTCTAGGCTCCTGCGGAAAGCACTTTTACCTGCTGAGCCATCTTTCTGGTCCTCTGCTCATTTTCATCTCCCTTCTTTCCTTTGCAATCTGTTTAAAACATGCACTAGCATGAAATGGTTTGTTTACTGAAGTATTGAGAATGAATATAAATCCCTTCAGGGACAGAGCATTGGTGTGGTACATCTGCTCCCCTAGGTTTGTGGGATCTAATGATGGGCCTTATTATCTACTGTTGCTGAGATAATGGCATTGTTTCTATAGAACCTCGTTTCCAAGGTACACAGAACCCTTGTGTACATCATCTAACATCTCTACTATGTGGTGATCATTGTTATTACCACATTTTTTTATGTGTGTGGGGGGGGGTTATTTTTCAAGACATGGTTTCTCTGTATAACCTTCTCTGGCCTGGAACTCCCTCTGTAGACAAGGCTGGCCTCCAGCTCACAGAGATCTGCCTACCTCTGCTTCCTGAGTGCTGGGGTCAAAGGCATGGGCCACCAGTGCCCAGCATTATTGCCACACTTTAAGGTTTGGGCATCAGGACTCTTATGGATCAGACCAGAATGCCCAGCAACACCCAACATCAGCCACAGAAGAGTCAGGACAAGACACTGCTGCTGTGGAAGATGCCCCTCATGCTGACCTGCAAAAGGTCAATAGAGATAAGCAAGAAGGTGTTCTGTGCACAAATCAATTCATAAACTCTGAATTATAAAGAGTCAAAGCAGCTTTCTTTTTTGAGGACTTCTCAATATTTAATAAATAATGTCCACTTTACTTCCTGATAAAGAGCAAGAGAGCATATACCAGTTTTCAACTTCGGCCATTATGTATAACTATTAAGAAATTCTTTTTTTGACTTTGTTTCTCATTTTCCACTTTTATATCTTTTAAGATATCGTCTCGGTCTATAGCTACAGCTGTCCTGGAACCCACTGTGTAGCCCAGGCTGACTTTGAATTTTCGTCAAGTCTCTGGCCTCTGCCTCCCTAGCGCTGGGATCAGAGCATGTACTACCGTGCCTGGCTTGTGTTCTTCATACCATGTTCTTTAGAGGACTAGTTTGGGAAACAGAACCATATATATATATACATATATACATGCACACATATATATTGTGTATCATCTAGGACCATATATATAATCTATAATACAAATTTTTATATAAAATCATGCCAACATGATTTATACTCCTTTTTTCTAATTTTCTTCTATTATAAATACAAACTACTTATATTTGTAACTATAAGAACAGAACAAAAAAAAAATCCCATATCTGAAATAATTCTGTTCTCACATTACCTTAGGCCCATCCTGAAAACTAATATTCAGCTGGGCAGAGGTGGCACATGCCTTTAATCCCAGCACTTGTGAGGCAGAAGCAGGTGAATTTTTGAGTTCAAGGCCAGCCTGGTCTACAGTGTGAGTTCCAGGACAGCCAGGGCTACACAGAGAACCCCTGTCTCAAAAAACCAAGAAAGAAAAGAAAAGAAAAAAAAAAAGAAAAGAAAACTAAGATTCACTCCTGTGTGGCTCACGGCAGCTTGCCTGAGGAATTGGTTTCCTACATCTGTCTTTAGTCACATGTTTGCTGAAGTATGATATATCCATGTCTTTTTTGGTTCTTAGGTTCTTTTGGTTTTGTTTTCTTTCTTTCTTTCTTTCTTTCTTTCTTTCTTTCTTTCTTTCTTTCTTTCTTTCTTTCTTTCTTTCTTTTTTGTTGATTTGTTATTTTTATTTTTGAGACAAGGTTTCTCTGTGTAGCCCTGGCCATCCTGGCACTCACTCTGGAGACCAGGCTGGCCTCAAACTCAGAGGTCCTCCTGCCTCTGTCTTCTGAGTGCTGGGTTTAAAGACGTGTACTACTGCCTGGCTTAGATTCATTTGGGAATTTTTTTTTTACTTTGGGAACTTAATAGTAGAAAATAATCATCTCTAATTTTTGTAAAAGTAGATTATCGCTGGGCAGTGGTGGCACATGCCTTTAATCCCAGCATTTGTGAGGCAGAAGCAGGCTAATTTCTGAGTTCGAGGCCAGCCTGGTCTACAGAGTGAGTTCGAGGACAGTCAGGTCCACACAGAGAAACCCTATCTCAAAAAAACAAAACAAACAAAAAAACAAACAAAAAAGCAGATTATCGAAGCCAGACTATTATGATACATGCCTCTAGTCTCATCACTCGGCAAATGAAGGCAGAACGATCAGGAGTTGAAAGTCATCCCCAACTACACAGAAAGCTTCAAGCCATCCTGGGCTACATGAGATCTTGTCTTAAACAAACAAGAAAAAGTAAGCTCTTGATAGAAAATTAGATTTATAAGAAATATTTACTTATCCAGAACTGAAGTCAAGCCACTAAGTGACAAGTTTTCTCACAATGAAATAAAAGCCTCCTGCTCCTTAGAGCAAGTGATTTTTCAGTATTAAAGTGTTTCTTCTGTATGTCTGCTGCTGCTGGTGGTGGTTTAGAATTCTGTTGCTGGGAGTAGAAGCCAGGATTTCACACAGGCCAGGCAGGCTCTGAGCTGCCTCAGCCCTCACTGTTTTAATGTGCTGGAGTGATGTTCCAAGAGCCCTGGGATTATCCTGTTTCTTCTCAGATGCACTCAGATTGGAAGTTTTGGGAAGAGAAAGGATGTGGCCTTGATGGAGGCATCTGCTTTGGAAATAATAGCCCTGACTACATATTGCAGACAGAACTCATTGAATGTGAGAGGGTCAGATGAGACGCAGTCCTAGTTACACGCCCAGCTGTTGATGCCAAGCTGCTGTCTGGTAAGGATTGATAAGCAGGTCTCCCTTTCAAGTGACGTTTTCATATGCTATAGCAGAAATGAAACAAAGTCAATGGGAACGATCTGAGAGGAAGACTCCTGTGTCATTCACTGGTTCTGTGGAAAGCTTTGAGGTAGCTGACAAATGAAAGGGCAGCCATGCTGTACTGCTGATGACAACACTGAAGTAAGACAGAAGCAAACCAGAAAGGTTGGCATTAAGTGTGTGTTTATCTCGGAGTCTCGGTCACTGTGAAGCCCTGGGTAACTGCTGCCTGACTAGCCAGCCATTTTATGCTGTTACGACTGTTACAAGGAAGTTTTCTCAGGTGCTGTTACTAGGAAACTTTCTCATGCCTGAGTTGATTGCAGATCTGTTATGTTCTGTGCTTTGGTGTTCTTGGAAACCAACCACAATAGAGCTCAGTTAGAACTGCTGTGTATAGTGGCTACAATGAGCTCAGACCCGAACCAACTGCCCCACAGCACTTCCTGCACCTATAAGCCACCACTGGGATGGACGGCAACACAAGGGAGAAAACTTCCAGTGTGAGTAGGGGTTGACTGAAGTTTTAAATTCCCAAGACCTCCCTGGATAACTGACATCCAGGTTGGCAAGTTAAGACGTCAATGTTAGGCAACGCAAGTCCCCTGCCGCAGTTGAATACCCCAACCAATGGGAGCAGGATAAATGTACAGCAAAGAAGACATGTTCCTAAGGAAATCTGCCATCCCTGAATCCTGCTTAGTGAAATAACTTGACATAGATGTTTGTGGACTCCAGGCTTAAAGGTTCTCTGTAGGATCCTGGCTCATTGTCACAATCAACTCCCAAGTCTGGTCTATGACCCTGATCAATCAGTCCTGGGGCAAATGCTCAATAAATTATCCCTGTCTGTGGTTTGTGGAGTGACCCCTGGACCCCAAGAGTAACCATGTAAAAAGGGGGAGGGGCTATAGAGAGCAATGGGTGCCTGTCAGTGACCCAGGACTGCAGCAACAACAGAAAGATTTTTCCAAATTAAATCTCTTTTTCTTTCGCACAAAGGCTCTTATTTTAGGGGCTGCTCTACATTGTAATAGACAATATCCCCAGACAATAATTACACAATAAATACTGAAAAATTTTACAAGACTGTTACATACACCGAATTTGGATTAGATTCAAGGTAACTCTAGCAAGGTGTGTGACCGTATGCTAGATTGTTTGAAGGTTTTGTTGAGTTAATTGAGACAAGGACTCACCATGCAACCCAGGTTGGCCTTCAACTGTCATTCTCCTGCCTCTAGCTAGATTATTCTCTGATGAAGAGTAAAATAATAAAAGGGAGCCTCTTTTTAAGTGCCAGGAGTGTTGGTGCATACAGTCTGATCTCTGTGAGTTCAAGGCTAACCTGGTCTACATAGTGAACTCCAGGGCAGCCAAGAATACATAGTGAGATCCTATCTTAAAAAGGGGTGGGACTGGAGAGATGGCTCAGCAGATATAAGAGCATTGGCTGCTCTTCCAAAAATCCTGAATTAAATTTCCGTCACTCACACGGTGGCTCACAATGGTCTACAACCGTAGTCTAAGGGGATCCAAAGTGCATTGATGTTTTGACTGTCTGTGTGTTTGTGTCAGGGTGCCAGATCCTCTGGATTCAGAGTTACAGACAGCTAGCTGTAAGCTGTCATGTAAGTGCTGATAACTGAATCTGGTTCCTGTGGAAGCAGTCACTGTTCTTAACCACTGAACCATCTCTGCAGAAGTCCCAAAGTTAAAAATAAACAAATAGATTTATTTTTCATAAAGGAAGAAATATCAGAACCTAAGAAATTAATCTGGGAAACTATTTCAGAGCACACACTCTTCCCACATTATCTCTGCTCCTTGGGTGACTGTTGTGAAACCTTGGCACATGAAGTTTTTAATTTTAAAAGGACTACAGAAAATTGAAAAAAATATATGCGACTAGTATAACATCAGTGTACTCCCCATTCAAGCTAAACAAACAGTAACAATTATAGCCATGAGATTGCCTAAGAAACACAGATATTCACATTATGACCCATTACAATGGCAAAATTACAGTTTATGAAGTAGCAACCAAAATAATTTTATGGTTGGGGTTCAACATATCCTTAGGAACTGTACTAAAGGGCTCTGGCATTAAGATGGCTGCAAACCACTGCATTATAAGACTTGAAACGGGAAAATAAGGGATGCATGGGTGTGATTATGCCTGAAGTCCCAGCACGTGGGAGGCTGAAACAGGAGGATGACAACTTTGAGGCCAGTTTGATCAATAGAACAACCCAGTCCTCCCCTGACCCAGGCCCTTTGCTTTCTTTGCTTTGCAGGGCAGGGCTCTGCAAATGGTCCCCATGCTTTCTTGGTATAAACAACAACAAATCTGTTTCTACTATTTTTATTTCCCATTATGCTTATTGGCCCTGCCCCACCCCCAACCTTGTGACCTCATTGCATTTCTTTGTTAATGTTGGGTCTAATAAGACACACCCTAAAGTAGCAATAGGACCACTGTATGGTAAGTGAACCTCTCTACCATACTTCTAAAATGATACTAAACATGAACCATCCGTGGAAAGAATCGTCCAGCTGTATCCCCGTGCTCTGTAGCTCAGAAGGGAATCTGTTAAAACATCCCCGAGACTGTAACCTAGAAGAAGATTGCAAGATCTTAACTGTGGGACATTTTCCGCTTTTCTAAATATTGTCAATGACTCTTCAAAATGGATCTTCTAGCTTAATACTTGCTCCAGGTATGGCTCTTGTGTGTGTGTGTGTGTGTGTGTGTATATATATATATATATATATATATATATATACATATATATATAGACAGGGTTTCTCTCTGTAGCCCTGGCTGTACTGGAACTCAGTCTTTAGACCAGGCCGGCCTCAAACTCAGAAATCTGCCTGCCTCTGCCTCCCACATGCTGGGATTACAGGTGTGTGCCACCACGCCTGGCTTATATATTTTTATTTAATTTAAACTCATTTAAAGCTGAGTGGTGGTGGCAGTGAATACCTTTGGTTCTAGCATTCAGGAGGCAGAGGCTGGTGGATCTCTGAGTTCCAGCCTGGTTTACAGAGTGAGTTCCAGGACAGCCAGCACTATATAGAGAAACCCTATCTTGAAAATCCCAAAGGCAAAAAAAATCCCTTATTTATTATTATCATATTTGTGATGTCTGTGTGGGCATGTTCCCCACGGTGCACCTGTAGAGACCAGAGGATCCCGCCGTCCTGGAGGACTTCCATCCAGTGAGTGACAGGACTGTTTCACACTGGCTGGCTGTTCCTTTAAAGAAGACTTGGCTTGTGGACACCATCTAACACACTGAGATTGAGAGTCAATGGTACCTGTACCCATGAACCGGCAGTCCTGCCTGCAAAGGGTCATTAGCTTAAAAGACGTCCTAAGTGAAAAAAAAACAAGGCAGTATGGGACTATGAGTCAGAATACTTGCCGCCAAGCCTGCCGACCTGAATTCCACGCCCAGGTGCAGAACAAAACAAGGAGCAAAAGTTGTCCTCCAGCCCCACACAGGTCCGAGGCGCCTTGCACAATTGTTATATGACAGGGTTTTCCTGATGAGGGACACAACACATGGTCACACACCACACACACACACACACACACACACACACACACACACACACCACACACACACACACACACACACACACACACACACACACACTATAAATAAGTGAATGTAAAAACAATAAATGCAGTAATTATAGGAGTGAGTGGGCTCAAAGTTTTCTTTAAACATCAACTAAAGGGGCCTCAGAGAAAACAGTGACGATCACTTGCTGCCCTTCCAGAGGACCTAGGTTCAGCCCCCAGCACCTCCACGGTACCTCACAACCATCTGTCACTCAGGTTCCAGGGGATCCGATGCCCTCTTTTGGCCTCCAAGGGTACCAGGCATGTACATAGTGCACAGACACATATGAAAGTATAAAAATAATTTAGAAAATTAGAGAAAGTGTGGGCTATCACACAGTGGGATATCACAAAGTTATTTGTGATATCTTCCTTCCTCGTTCTCCCAATATTCTATATTAGACCTATGCAATGCTATATTAATAATCCAAAATCACATTGAAACTCCAAACTAAATGTAAGCCACTGAAATGATAAGGACGCAGAGTTTCTCAAGAAGCGACACTCAGCTCAGGTGGGGGAAGAAACCAAGCACACACAAGCAGAAGGGTCTTCCTCCACTGTGTGCTTTTCAAAGTCAAGTTCATAGGCCTAGGGAACTGCAGGCTTCCGCAGGATGGCAGAGGAAGTGGCCAAGAATGGAGGTTGAGAAGTGCATCATCACAAGAGCGAAGGAGGGATGCTATGGAGTGAAGTGTTGGTTCAGCCGAGAGAGCAGCTTGTGTGAGGTGCTTACGTTCTGCCTGTCAGCATAGGACGTGGTTACATACGCCAGGCGAGCTCTTCCAAGATGTGCATAGCCATCCATTCCTGCCTTGGTTTATCTGTGTGTTGTGTTTAATATAATCTCACACAAGGATTAGTTTCGATGTGTTTTCATCTTATGACTACCCTGTTGTATGTGTAGCCGCCATTTTCCTCTTGTATTAAATGACATAGGGAAGAACAAAGGACACACATGGTATGAAATGGAAAAGACTGTTCTACAAAAAAAACGTCTTAGTGAGTTGTGTGAGCCAGTGAGAAAGCTAAGTCTGGCAATGATGCCTTACTCTCAGTATCAAGGCCGTTCTCCACGACAGATGGAGTTTGAAGCCAGCCTAGGCTGCAGTCACACAACAAACAAAACTAAAATCAAGGTGCAGGTGGTGAGGAATGTGTTATAAAACTAACAACTGGCCGCTTCCGCCTTCCAAGATGACTACAATCGCTCTGAAACTCCCGTCTTCCTGTGCTGTACACAGTGAAAGAGAGGAATTTCCTAGTGTTGGGTAGTTAGTGCTCTCCACTGTAAAAACTACAAACTTGCAGTCAGAAGGACCAAGGTGTGTCACCACATTGAGAGCTTCTGAAACAAACTCAGAGTTAAGTTTCTTATCTCCAGTTGTGACTGTAAGGCAGGAGAGTTGAAGAATTATACTTATCTTATAGAAATAGACTTAAAAGACATGTATTTCTTTTTTGTTTTGTTTTGCTTTATTCTTTTGGTTTTTCAAGACAGGGTTTCTCTGTGTAGCCCTGTCTGTCCTGGAACTCACTCTGTAGACCAGGCTGGCCTCAAACTCAAAAATCCTCCTGCCTCTGCCTCCCAAGTGCTGGGATTAAAGGTGTGTGCCACCACTGCCGTGCTTATATTCTGTTTGTGGTGCTGTTGTTGTTTTTTAAATAATGACCTTGTATTACTTTTCTGATCAGAAAAAAAGTGAATACATGTACATTTACAAAATTTTCTCCATATTTTGCAGATGAATGAAACCAAGGTAGCAGCTAGGAAATGACTCACGGAAGATCATGTGACTCTCAGTGGCTTTGTGACGGAGCTCAGGAAACCACACTTCCATTTCGTACCCTGATCACTTAGGTCTGCCTTACCAGTAGTTTTTATAACATGAATCTTCTGAGCATCGGTTTTGTCTGGGAACTCTGAACTGTTCTATAAGGAAGGGAGTTTTCTTCCAGAGCCTGGGGTCAGTTATGTATACTTTTCAGTTGAGGCTGACTACTAGGGGAGCTTCCAAAATCAAAGCCCTGCTACAAAGGAGGCTTCCAGTAAGTTCTTAGTGTTCCATGTAGGCCAGTGCATCTATGTCTCAGTGCCCGACTCTAAATTTGAGAACTGTGGTGGGGGCAGGAGAGGGACTGGTTGTCAGAGGAACACGAGGCACAAAATCTTTGTCCTGGAGTTGTTCACAAATTAAAAAAAAAATTCTCTGCCCCTTTATTTCCACCCAGCTATCCCCTGGTAAAGTGTCCAGAGGCAGAGTGGAGAGGAAGAGGAACCTTGGGACTGCTCTGCAGTTGGTAGACTGCATTTCACAGTGCATCAGGGCTTTGAGGAGCCCGAGGAAAGTAACTTGCTTAAAAACACACCTAAGGTCTGGAGGGGGGCTCCATGGAAGCTGCCCAAGGTCCAGGGTTTGATCCTCAGCTAATCAGAACCCACAGGAAGGAGTCTGGGGTATAAACTGGTGTGAGAGCATGTGGTTAACAATGCACGAATGTATGCAAGGTCCCAGGCTTGATCTCTAGCAGAAAAACCCAAACCCAAACAAAGCAATACAAAACCTCACAGCAAGAACAATCCCAAGAGTGAACCCTCATGTCTGCTATAGATTTGAGGTGGTAATGACTCCAGTAAAAACAAACAAACAAACAAACAAACAAAACAAACAAACAGTCCATTGCTGGTCCTGGATGCTGATAGCTGAGTGTAGGGAGCAGAGGAAAGCCAGAATGGGCACTGCTGAGTAAAGGGCCCCAATCCCTCAAACCCCTGGGAGTGGCAACACTTTCCTCTGGTCAGGCTCAGAGACATAGCAAAGCCTTTCTCCCATCCATGTACACGAGTTTACTAAAGATTGATAACATGTACAAGAACTAAAAACTGATAGCTTCCACCTTCCAAGATGACTATATAATCCTACTGAAACTCCAGTCTTCCTGTGCTGTACACAGTAAAAGCGATGAATTTCCTACTGTTGAGTAGTGGGTTCACTCCACTAAGCAAGTACAGTCCCTCCCATGCCAGCTTCTCTGTATCCGTCTGTGTGTCTGTCCTGCCTTCTGTCATCC
This sequence comes from Apodemus sylvaticus, assembly GCF_947179515.1. Classification (NCBI taxonomy): domain Eukaryota; kingdom Metazoa; phylum Chordata; class Mammalia; order Rodentia; family Muridae; genus Apodemus; species Apodemus sylvaticus. The sequence goes on from NC_067473.1 coordinate 151,929,709, forward strand.
ACCTAGGCCAGGTTTCCAGGACCTGGAAACTATGAAGGGCAGGGAAGTAGATGGGTGTGTCAGACCGGAAGGAGGGCTACATGAGAACTCTGAATTTTCTGCTCTAGAAAACAAAGTCTTTAGAACAACAGTCGAAACTAGGAATATGTCCAACGGTTGCAAAGCCTTCGGTTTTATCCACAGCACTGGCAAACACGAATAGCAAACAAAGAAATCCTCACCACTCCCCTTCCCTCCACACCCCACAATCACACCAACAGGCAGAAGGACCCAGGAGTTAAAAGTAGACTTGCTTCCTTGCATGACTGTGAGTTATGACTATCAATAGCCTGTTAAACACCACCATAGCTGTGTCGACTGTGTATGTGTGCCTGCCCCAGTGTGTGTGTTGGAGTTAAAATGTGGAGGATAAGGAGGAACATTTGGTGGGAAGAGAACTGGAGGGAAGAAGTCTCAGGTGAATTCTGGTCTCATCAGTGAGGATCTTGGACTGCTTTCTCTCTGCATTTAGATTCCTCAATTGTGAATTTTGGCTGGATTATTGCGAAAGCCAAAGGAAACCAAGTACATGCAAAGTCCTCAGGGACTATTCGAAGAGGAGTTGTTACAGGCATGATTACCTACATGTACAGACAATACATCCAAATGATTCAAAGTGCAACCGGCAAACTATGCTTGGGAACGGACAATTCTACCATCACCAATAAACTGCTGTCAATTGCAAGATGGTTGGACAGGACTCTTTGAGGAGTTTTGTTTTTTTGTTTGGTCTCCAATCTCTGGTTTCTATACTCTTTTCAGAATTCCACTACTGTCCTCACCGAATCCCCAGAGACTCGTGTTTAAAGGCCTCAGCTGCACCACCACCCCCTGGCTTTCACCCTCCCACACCCAGACCTGAGCATCGGCGCCCTTGGGGAAACAGTGCAACAGTGACATTAAGTTGCCCTCTCTCTGAGGAATCAATAGGATCCACTGTGGGACAGTGCCCAGTGTCCCTCCTGCAACTGCATAAAGGGCCACGACTGAATTGTGGTGTTTAAATCCTCATCTTCACATATATCCATGTCACTTGAAAACTGCACAGAACGTGTGATTCCCAGTTTAACACAATCAAAGACCTCCCTTGGAGAGATAAACCATGCCAAGGCCAAGAATTCTACTGGTTCCCAAGAGGTGCCTTAAAAGATGGCTCGAAAAGATAATGAGGAGCAATTGAGGGAGATTCTAGCAGCTTCTCTTGGTTCTTTTCATTAACTTCCACCCAAGAGCCCAGTTACTAAAGGGTTTGCCCCGGCTTACAGTCATTGAAAACCACAGACTCCCTTCTACTGCAGAGATTGGAGTGCTCCCCCTGAATGCCAGAATACCACCAGAGCTCCGTCATCCCACTTTTGTAAGACAGGGTCTCTCTTCATAGTCCTGCCTGTCTTGGAACTCACTATGTAGGTCAGGCTGGCCTTGAACTCATAGAGATGGGTTTCTCTCTGCCTCCTGAGTGTAAATGCTGGGACTAAAGGCGTGTGCCACACGTCTTAACTCTGTCACAGAGGTGAAAGGTGAGAAGCATTCCACATCAGTCTCAGGAAGGCTCTGTCACTAACCATCAACTCTAGAGTGAGTCACAGCTAAAATCCCCTGTTCTCAATTTGAAAGACGGGAAATTTTGTAGCAATAAAGAACACCCCAGGGTCTCACGGGGCACTCCAGAGAGCTGAGTGCCTGAGTTCCTATTAATGTCAAATCAGACTTTAGACAGAAGAACCTCACTGGCCATTATATTAGCTACTAGCTATTTAAATGTAACTGTTTTCTAGACCTAGTGGGTCACACTGTAATCCCAGCACTTGGGAGGCTGAGGCAGGAGGGTCATTTTGCATTTACACTCAGGAGGCATTTCAAGACCAGCCTGGACTATACAACAAAACTTTTACTTAAAATGCACACATACAAAATGAATGATTGAATAAATCAATAAAACTATTTAATGGATATGGTGGTATGCTGGAGGCTGAGGCTTTGGCATTGCAAGTTTAGGGACAACCTGGGCTACCCAGGAAAACTCCTCAGAATTAGATAAATAAATAATAAACAGATAAAAAATAAATAATAAACAATAAACAAATGTAACTAATTAGGGCTCACCACGTGATTCAGTAATAGAGCAATTACTTAGTATTCAGGAGTCCAGTTTGGTTGTAATCAATGCACACACACACACACACACACAGAGCTATCTAAATGTCAGTTTATTTATGTTTTTGTAATTACACATTTGTGTGTGTTTATATTATGTGCTTTTGGGTGCCCTTGGAGGCCAGATGAGGATATTGGAGCTCCTGGAGCTGGATGGAGTTAAAGGTGGTTGTAAATCTCCCAATGTGGATGCTTGGAACTGAAATTGGATCCCTCAAAAAAAAAGCAGTATGTGCTCCTAACCACTAAGGTATCTTTCTAGCCCCCTATATTAATTTGTTATTTCATTTATTTATTGAAACAAGATCTTGCTATGTAGCCCCGGCTAGTCTAGAACTCACTATGTAGACCTTGGTGTCCTTGAACTCTCAGAGACCCATTCACCTGCCTTCACCTCCTGAGTACTGAGATTAAAGATGTATGCCACCATATCTGGCTTTTTTATTATTAAAATAAATTAAAATTAAAATACTCAGCCACACCAATCACATTTTGTTTGCTTAGTACCTACATATGGCTAGAGGTTGCTCTCCTGAACAGTGAAAATGAAGACGTCCTGTTACTTTGGTCACTATGAAAAGTTTTATTAAACACACAAAGGTCACTGAATTCAATTATTGTTCATCTATTTGAGCTGTCTGGGCCTCACAACAGTCTCTGCCCCATCAGCTCCTACCATGGGCCACCAGATCATTCTTTTGATATCCATTCTGGACCCAGATTTCCTAATAATGAATTTGGAAATGAGTCTGTAAGCATGTCCCAAAGTTTGCTTTTATTATCACATCTGCATCTTGTTAGACATAGGTCTCCACTAGCAAAGGTGCCAGACAGAGGCCATGTCCCCTAAGGTTTCTCTAATACATAGATATTCTATTAGAGGCAATTTGGTTGGTGAAAGTAAAGCTAATGAATTTTCTATTTAAATTTTCTTTTTTCTATTCCAATCTACTTATATACATATTTTTCTTTCTCTTCTCATTTTCTCCTCCTCCTCCTCCTCTTCCTCTTCTTCTTCTTCCTCTTCCTCCTCCTCCTCCTCCTCCTCCTCCTCCTCTTCTTCTTCTTCTTCTTCTTCTTCTTCTTCTTCTTCTTCTTCTTCTTCTTCATCTTTTTCTTCTATTTTTTTTTTGAGACAGGGTTTCTAGAGGTGGGTACCAGCATGCCGTGCAAAGGGACACTCTTATTGTAATTCTGCCTCTTTACAACCAAATTTAAGGCTTCCACCCCATCATTGTTTTGAGTTGGTGTGAGGGTAAATTCAAGTGTGTTCAAACAAAAACCTTCCCCAAGAGAGTTTCCCTAAAAATCTTTTTGAACTTCACCCTACAAAAATCACCCACACAGTAACAAAAGATGAAACTTTTCCCATGTGTGACAGGTTCAGTCCCTACAGCCAAATGTCAGAAGTCTCATTCACTACAAGTCTCAGGACCGTCCTTTACAAGGTAAATGTCCCCAGAGAGTTTAACACAGTATCAACTCATGAAAGATATCAGTAATCACACCCATGAAAATTAGACTTGAAAGACGTTTCTATTTAAGGTTTTGGTACAGGGTTCAGCAGACTACAATTTGTGGGGACATACCTGGTCTTGGTTCTATACTCTGTGACCAACTGTTTTGTTTTTGTTTTGTTTTTGTTTTTGTTTTGTTGTTGTTTTTGGTGGTGGTGGTGTTTTTTGGATTTTGGTTTTTTCGAGACAGGGTTTCTCTGTATAGCCCTGGCTGTCCTGGAACTCACTCTGTAGACCAGGCTGGCCTCGAACTCAGAAATCTGCCTGCCTCTGCCTCCCAGAGTGCTGGGATTACAGGCATGCACCACCACTGCCCGGCTAGTGTTTTTGTTAATAAAATTTTATTGGAATGCTACCCCTGTCATTCACTTACACACTGCCTATGGCTGCTTTTATACAACAACAGAAGGGCTGGGTAGGTGTGACAAAAGCCATATGCTCTACAAAGGCCAAAAAAATATTTACTTTCTGGCCACAGAAAAAGTGTGATGACCTCTGGCACAGGGTCACCGTGTGACAAAGAGATAAAACACTTTCCAAATCCTGTTTCTTGTTTGTGTCCACATGACGCTTATGAGATAGGGTACGGTTCAAATCCAGGGTGAGCTTGGCAACCTGACCAGGTCCTAACCAATCACAGCTGTTTCCTCTTAAAGCCAATGGACTCATTACTAAGGAAATTTCTTTGGAAATATATTCAGTGCTTTTCTCTTTTGTATTTTCTTCTGGTTTCCCCTCTACGCAGCCAGATGCATCTATGGAGTTAAAAGATAATGGGAATTGTCACAACAGGAAGGCAAAGGGTGAGGAAATGGTTAATATTTTGTTTCTGATCCCCACAAATAAAAAGTTCTAGCTTTTAAAATTCTATAATAAGCAAGAATACCCATCTGCTAAATTAAAAAGTTCTAGTAAGACAAGTTTCTTAAACATTGTTATTTATTCTATAATTAAAACTTTTATTTTTTTTTCTGTGCACACACACACACACACACACTCACCACAACTTGGAACTGCTTCTCTTCTCTACTCTGTGACTGTCTATCAGGGGTCTAAGGTGGGTTGTCATGCTTGATTATAGAATCCTGTATCCTCTGACGCATGCACTATACTGTTCCAAGACAATATTTTTTTGTTTTGTTTTTCGAGACAGGGTTTCTCTGTGAAGGCCCTGGTTAGCCTAGAATTTATTCTGTAAACCAGGCTGGTCTTGAACTCAGAAATCCGCCTGCCTCTGCCTCCCAAGTGCTGGGATTAAAGGCGTGCCAGGCCCAAGACAATATTTTTATAGGTTTTATTGCTAAAGAGGATTTCCAAGTCTCTCTATCTCTCCCTTTGAGTTATTATCCTAGAATTCCACAGAAGATGATGAGGCAAAGACAAAAGAGCTGGGCTTCCCTTTGTCATCCTAAATTATGAGGGAAAGCAGACGTCAGGGAGAGCAGATGCCAAGCGCCAGAAGTGCGGATGGCTCTCCTCTTTAAACTAAATGTGTGCCTTATCTCGATCCAGATTTCCGGGGTTCTAATCTTTGGTCGATCTTGGCCTCCTGTGCTTCTGTTTCTTCTGCTATAAAACAGTGGTAAGAATGGAAACGAATTTCCAGAATGATTACAAAAAGTAAGCATTGGGGATAATGCTTATCAGACGGAGTCCTGCAATGCTCCCCACAGTCCGTATATTGAAGGTTTGGTCATCACGGTGCTATTGGGAAGCAGTGGGGTGGGAGCCAGAGGGAGGAAGCTAGGTTATTGGGGGCCTGCCCTTGAAGGAGTATTAGAACCCTTCCCTCCCTCTCCCTTTCTCCATTTACTCCCTGCTGCCAGGAGGTGTACAGACTTCCTTTATAACATTCTTACATGATTTTGGACTGCTTCTACAGACTCCAAAGAGCAGGACCTGCCAACCATGAACTGAAATCTCTGAACCCATGAACCAAAGGTTGATTGATTGTCCCAAGAATGTTGTCACAGTGGCAGAAAGCTGACTGACACATATATAGCTGTGGGAGGTAGGGTATGATGGGTAATTTTGTTCACTTGACACAACTCTCATGTATCATCTAAGCTGTTCATACCCTGGTAGCAGGGTAGGACTTAGATCTATCTCTTTCTTTCTCCCCCCTCTCCCTCTCCCTCCTCCCCCTCCCCTTCCCTCTCTCTCTCCCTCTCCCTCCTCCCCCTCCCTCTCTCATTCCTCCCCCTCCTTCTCCTCTTTCCCCCTTCTCCCCCCTCCCATTCACATGTGAGACTGAGAAGGATAGACACACGACTCTGCCCCGCCCCATTCCCACCTCCCATTACCCTGAATGGAAATTCTCCCTGGCAGCCACACTCACAGATGCCCACCACAGCAGTTTGGGTCTAAAATAGATCTAGGAACAAGACAGAAGTGTTTTTAGGTTCTAAGGTAAACAGGAAAAATGATCAGTTTCCAAAAAAAAAAAAAAAAAAAAAAAAGGTCTGGCTGTTGTAGCTCTTTTTCTGGTGTGAGGGGAACTCAGCTGGCCTGGTGAAGAGGATTTGAAGGTGCAGCATCCTGTTCTGGTTCCCCTGAGCTCAGTTTTGCAACCTCTCTCACATCAGGCTAGAAAGGTATCAATTTGTATTACTTACCTTGTAGCTTTGCATCCTACTGGATAAGCTACTCCCCACCGGTAAGCTACTCCCTCCTCCGTCCTACTCTTAGGAACTGAGGGCACAAACAGAACAAGGGAGAAAAAGGGAGAAACTTCTGAAACTCATGTCTAGGGATTGTGCTGAAGCCATCCCACGACTGGTGACCAGAGACCCTACTTTGAGCGACTAGTGTCTGTGTGAAAACCCTGTTAGAGCTGTTCTCCAATTTCCTTGGTAAACACGCTGAATTACTTTTTCAGTAGCAACCCTTACTGCCTCAAAGCAGGCGCCGTCACCTCAGATGGCCTGGCTGGGACTAGAGGGTCAACTCAAAAGGCCACCTATCAATATGCCACATGCAGGGCAGACACTTGCACACATGTGCGCCTTCCCCCAGGGGCTGAAGCCAAGCCAAGCACCCCGCATCCATCCGCGGATGAATAGCTGTTCTGTCTTGCAGCAGCGCTGTCTCCCACCTCAGAAGAGCTGTAAGCCCAGACTGCCCAGCTGCAAAGCCCACGCAAACTACAGCCTCTCGGAGGGCGGCAAGGGGTCCCAGGGCAGCAAGATGGAGTCAGACCGGGAAATCATGCACCTTCAAGTAAGTTCTGTGGGGGGGAGTTAAGAGAGGGGGGGATCCTGGGAACGATTGTGAGGGCAGCATCCGGCCACTTGATAGCCACCCCCATCTCTACGCTCTCTCTCTCCCTCACCCCCTTCTTTGACGAGCCACTGGCCTTTGCCCCGGCTGGTTTCCCCGGGGCTGGTTCCTCACAGGTCATTAGATATGTGAAAAGTGGATTGTTTCGATTCCTCTCGGCCTCTGCTTCCTCTAGCTGAAGAGCTAATAAGATCTGTGTTTTCAGAAAATGATTTCATATTTGGTGCAGTGCTTTCCCCAAAACCTTGGGACAGTGACACGAGAGCTGCCCAGCTAGCTGTCTGTCCTCTCAGAGACAAGGAACTGTAAAGCTGAGGTGTGTGCGTGTGAGAGAGAGAGAGGCAGGTGGCCAACTCTGTATTTTCATAGGTTGGAAAAACCTAAACTTTTTTTGAGACCTGAGTCTCTAAGGCTCCCTTGTGTGGGGCACACAGTGTCTCATTCAGACAGCGGCAGCATGAGGTAGGCAGCCGTGTACTAGGGAGAGGCTGTCAGGTGTCCTATCTACCCTTGATGCTACAGGCTTGGAAGGCACTAGAGGAAATGGAAGGTTCTAGCAAGGGCAGAAAGCCAATCAGGCAGAGTAGATCAGCTATGAGTTGCATACTAACTTTCCAAGAGTCAAACAATTAAAGGGCAGAAAAGGACTTTTTAAAAAATTTCTTTTTAGATTTATTTTTGTGTTTATGAATATTTTGCCTGTATCTATGTATGTATCTGCACCGTGTGCATGCCTGGTGCCTGTGGACATCAGAGGACAGTGTTGGATTTTTAGGAACTAGAATTACTGATGGTCGTGAACCACCTTGTGGTTGCCAGCAACTGATGGGAACTGATTCCAGATCCTCTACAAGAACAGCAAGTGCCCTGAACTACTGGGCCGCCTTTCCAGCCCTCAGAAAAGGACTTTTAAGACCAAAAATGATGGCTACTAAAACATGATCTGTAGACTAAACACAAGCTCCCTAACTAGAATATACTTGATGTGAGCTGGAGAGGTGGCCAGCCCCTGCTCTTGTGGAAGACGTGAGTTGGCCATCTTTGAACCCCCAGGGGCACCCGGGCTCAGCACACGCTCGCTCGTACACTCTGCTGCAGCCTCAGCCCCTCTACTTTCAGAATGCATCTAGAGCTGGTTTAGGTTCGTAGCACACTTGAAGGACTAGGGAACTCCCGTAAAGTCCCTGCCCTCGCGCATGAGCAGTCCATCCCCCGACCAGAACCTACGGTCCATCCATCAAAGCGCACAGTGTGAGTCAGCACAAACGCAGGGACCCATTTCCACCCCTAGAGTGCCACAGTTACGTCCCCCACCGACCCATTTACCCTTCTCAGGCCCTGACAATCACTAGTCACATCTCTTTCCCAGCTTTACCTCTTCCAGACCGTCGTCGTACCGTTGAGATTAAACAAATTAGGCTTTTCAGATCGGCTTCCCTCGCTTAGCAATCTATGATTTCTCCGGGTCCTGACAGCACATTTGTTTGTGTATGAATCTGGCGAAGTTCACATATGTATGTGGTTATGTGTGCACATGTATGTGAGTGCGCATAGAGGGCAGAGGTCAACCTCTCTGGTGCTGTTTACTTTTTCTTTGGAACAGGGTCTCTTGTTGGCTGGGCTGGCTGACCAGTGAGCCTCTGGGACGCGCCTGTCTCCATCTCCTCAATGCCGGCATTCTAAGCACATGCCACCCTGATAAGGCTTTGTTGTGTGGTTTTGATTTTTGTTTTTGAAGTGAGTTGTGAGGATTGAACTGGAGTCTTCACGCTCGTGAGGCCGGCACCTTCCCAGCTAAGCCATCCTGAAGCCCTAGCAGATTTCTCTTCAGGACTGGGTAACAGTCCCGTGCCTGGATTTACCGGTTTAATTCCTTTCCTTTTCTTTTTTCTTTCCTTGTCCTTTATTCGTTGCTTTCCCCTCCCCTCCCCCAGATCACCCCCATCCCAGCTGTTTCCTTTTTACATAGCCCAGGCTGGCCTTAAGTTCCGGCAGTCCTTCTGTATAGGCCTTCTGGGTTCTGGGAGGACAGGCATGGAGCATCATAGCTAACAATTCATTTACTTTTAGATATTTTCATCAGCATACACTAATTGTATAAAATAATGAGTTTCACTGTGAGATTGCTATATATATGCAGTATGTTTTGATCATACTAACTCTCATTGCTCTCTGTACCTACACACACACACACACATACACACACACACACACACACACACACACACACACACACACGCTGGCTCCCAGCCTCTTTCCAAACATAATTGACTGTATTGCGTATATTTATTTGTGGGCACCATACATCCCACTGATCTATTCTTTTGCCAACAGTATATTGTCTCCCTCTCTATAGATTTGTAGTGACTCGAGTTTCCTTGATATAAGCCCCTCTCTTGTTTTCTTCCAACGTTGTATAATTAGCTGTTCTAGACCTGGGCGGTTACCTCTGTATATAAACTGTAGAGCCATATTACTGATAGCCAGAAATGTATTTTGATTGGGATTGTTGTGAATCTGCAGCTCAGACTGAGAAGAACTGACATGTTACAACAATGAATCCATCTTCCTGTGTCGATTCTGATTTCCTCAGCTGGACACAGTAGCAAATAACTGAGGTCAGCCTGGGGCAAAGGACACACCCTGCCTGAAAAACAAAGCAAACGCTAAAAGTCCAGCTTAGTGGCCATGCATGTGTGAGGCCCTAAGTTCAAGAGTTAGCGCCAGGGAAAGAGGAAACCTGAGCAGGAGAAACGGCTTCATGGGTAAAGAGCTTGCTGTGCACGTGTGAGGACCTGAGTTCAAATCCCCAGACTCCACAGAAAGCCAGTCATAGTAGAATTCTAGTGCCTCTAGGGTGGGACGAGAGACAAGAGACAGAGACAAACTCATCCCTGGAAGTCCATGGGTTAGCTAACCCCATGTGCAGTCCCAGATAACAGAGATCCAGCTTCAAATAAGGTAAAAGGTGAAAACCCAAATCTAAGGGTGTCTTCTGACCACACAAGTGCTACTGCTCACGCGTGCACACGCGCGCGCGCGCACACACACACACACACACACACACCCTTGCACACACAGAAAGAGACAGAGAGACAGAGATTTCTGCTTTGTTGACTTCTACTCTGTAGTTTTTTATTATTTTTTTCAGCTTACATTCATTTAATTCTCTTATTTTTTTATTTAATTGGAGAGTTTGTTGTTTTCTCTTTTTGCTTTGTTTTGTTAAGATGGGTCTCATATAGCTCAGGCTGTCATCAGTCTCACTGTGTAGCTAAGGCTTGAGCTTCTGATCTTTCTGGTTCCCGAATTCAGAATGTTTTGTTTTAATGCATGTGCACATGTGTGAGTGTGAGTGTATGTGTGTGTGTGTGAGAGAGAGAGAGAGAGAGAGCTCACATGATTACCTTGAAACCCCTCTCTCCCTGTCTTAGCTTCCCACAGTCTCGGCCTAAGGGAGTTTGTCATTAAGGATCACTTGCTTTTGTTTTCTTTCCTAATGTAGAAGTGTAGAATGTCTTCATTTCAGCTGGGCAGTGGTGGCGCACACCTTTAATCCCAGCATTTGGGAGGCAGGTGTATTTCTGAGTTGGAGGCCAGCCTGGTCTACAGAGTGAGTTCCAGGACAGCCAGGGCTACACAGAGAAACCCTGTCTCAAAAAATAAAAATAAAAATAAAAAAACGAATAAATAAATAAATAAATAAATAAAAAGAATGTCTTCATTTCTGTAGAAGTGTAGAATGTCTTCATTTTGAATACATTTTCCAAAAGTGTGCTGTTTAGTTTCTAATTAACTTTCTGGACTTTTCTGGAATTTCTGTAACTGATTTCTGGTCTGTTTTCACTTTGGTCTAGTAACAGACATCACATGATTTTTGTTTTTGTTTTTTGATTTTGTTTGTTTTTGTTTTTGTTTTTGTTTTGTGACAAGGTCTTTCTACATAGCCCAGTCAGGCCTGGAACTCACTCTGTAGACCAGGCTGGCCTTGAACTCACAGAGATCCACCTGCTTTTGCCTCCCCAGTGCTGAGACTAAAGACATGTACCACTATGCCTGGCCCATGGCCTATTTTCAAATAATTATAAAGATGTACTTTACAGCTCAGAATGTGACCTGTGTTGGTGAGTGCTCCATGGGACCCTGAGCAGAGAATGTAATTCTGCTGTTGTGATGAAGTCATCTGTAGATGCCAGTCCTATCCAGCTGCTGCTGGTGGTGGGTTTAACTACCCCCACCTGTTTCAAGCTCCCTGCTGAATATGCCCATTGCTGAAAGAGGACTCTCAAATCTCCACTATAAAATGAGCACCATCCACTTCCCTGTGCACGTCTGTGAGCTTTGCTTCACATAGTTTGATGCATGTGAAGGGTTGCTCTACTCACTGGGCCTGGTGGCCTAGGTCTACTCAGACAATGAAGTAGGGGTCACTCCTCAGGCCTTGCTTTTTGAGATAAGGTCTCTCCTTGGTCTGGGGCTCACCACATTGGCTAGGGTGGTTGGCCAGGAGGATATGCTATTGTTTCCTCTCCAGTGCTGTACTGTCAGTGTGACACCGACATCAGCTTTCAAAGTAGATTCTGGGAATTAAGTACAAGCCTTCATCTTTGCACAGCAAGTGCTCTTTACTGACTAAGCTGCTTCCAGGCCCTCTTTGTCTTTTAAGTGATGCATTTAGACTTTTTTTTTTTTGATTTTTGGATTTGGGATTACAGGTGTGTGCCACCACCGCCCGACTAGACTACTTTTTATTAGATATATTCTTTACATTTTTATTAGATTAGACTATTGATATTAAAAATAGTTTTTAAAAAATGAGGTCAGGCAGTGGTGGCACACACCTTTAATCCTAGCACTTGGGAGTCAGAGGTAGGTGGATCTTTGAGTTTGAGGCCAGCCTAGTCTACAGAGTGAGTTCCAGGACAGTTAGGCCTATACAGAGAAACTCTGTCTCAAGCCTGCCCCACACCCCAAATTTTTTGAAAGATTATAAAAGTGAAGTTTCATTTTACCTTCCTTTATTTCTTTGGCATTGTTATATTTGCTTATATATTTATTTTTCTTCCCATCATGCTGAAATCAAACCAAGGATCTCACAAGTACAGTAGGTCTGAGCACTTTAGCCCTCTACTTAATTTCAATAGATGTGAGCTTTTGGCCTATTTTTTTTTCCATCTAAATAACTTGTAACATTGTCTGGAGTCAAGTCTAATGCAACAAACTCTCTCAGTTTTGTGTATCTGAGATCTGAGACAGCACCTTTTCCTCAGGCCTTCCCTGTGCTAGCCAAGTGCTCTCTCAGTGAGTCGAACCACTTAGCTCCACCCATTTTTATATTAAACTCTTTACTAAACTTGTGTACTCATTCTTCAAAGAGATCACAGAAATGATGGCATTCAGAAGTAAAATCCAGTATATTCTTCAGGCGGTAAACTGTCTCGAGTTTGGCAATAAAAAGATATTTCTTTCTACACACACTCATCAGCTGATTCAAATTTGGTTTCTGCTGACACTGTGTGGAACACCCAGGACGATTAATTGCTCTGCAGCCTGCTTCCTTGCCTTTTTAGTAATTGACTGGTAATCATCGTCTTGACTCTTAGCTGCTATGAATTCTTTCATCGGAAGATTATCCTTCCTGTTCATGGTGTTGCTGAGAATGTGCATCGCACTCTTGCTTTCGGTGTTACGTATTCTGTTTACCTTCTCCACTGTGATCTTTTTCTTTCTTTCTTTCTTTCTTTCTTTCTTTCTTTCTTTCTTTCTTTCTTTCTTTCTCTCTCTCTCTCTCTCTTTCTCTCTTTCTCTCTCTCTTTCTTTCTTTCTTTCTTTCTTCCTTTCAATCTTTTTTTTTTTTTTTGGTTTTTTTGGATTTGATTTTTTTCGAGACAGGGTTTCTCTGTGTAGCCCTGGCTGTCCTGGAACTCACTCTGTAGACCAGGCTGGCCTTGAACTCAGAAATCTGCCTGCCTCTGCCTCCCAGAGTGCTGGGATTACAGGCATGTGCCTCCACCGCCTGGCCCTTTCAATCTTTTTAAGACAAGGTCTCAAGTATCTTAAGCTAGCCTAGAGTTCACTCTGTAGGATGACCTCGACCTTCTGTTCCTCTCCAACTCCTTGAGGGGTAGAACTACAGGTGAGCACCACCACATCTGCTCTTATGTGGTGCTGGGGAACCTGGGGCTTTGTGCATGCTAGCCAAGCACTCTACCAACTGATTCACACCTCCAGCCCAGCCACCGTGTTCTTAAAGGCATTTCTGCAGGCTGCTAATGCTGTTCCTTTGCTGGCATATTCCTTTTTCCTGTCCTAACAAACCACACATTTCAGATCTACTGTCATTTGCATATTTAGAGAATGTTCTCCCTCTCTCCCTCATCTTGCTTTCCAAAAATTCTGTTTCCTGTCCACCAGATTGTAGACACTGACTAGAGTCAAATTCCTTCTTATAGTTTAGATATTCACGTTTGGTGGTCTTAAAATTAAGCTCATACTGTGTAATCTTTTTTTTATAAAGGTTTATTTCTTTATTTTATGTGTATGATGGTTTTGTCTACATTTATGTATACCATATGCATGCCTAATGTCCAGGGTTTAGAAGAGGGAATCGGGCTGGAGAGATGGCTCAGCAGTGAAGAGCACTGACTGCTCTTCTGAAGGTCCTGAGTTCAAATCCCAGCAACCACATGGTGGCTCACAACCATCTGTAATGAGATCTGATGCCCTCTTCTGGAGTGTCAACTACAATGTACTTACATATATAATAAATAAATAAATCTTTAAAAAAAAATAGAAGAGGGAATCAGGTCCCCTGTAACTGGAGTTACAGTCAGATGGCTGTGAGCTGCCTTGTGGGTGCTGGGAACTGAACCTCAGTTTTCTGCAAATGCAGCAAGTGCTCTTAACCATAGCGCCATCTCTCCGGTGCCATCCTGTGTCATCTTTAGCTGGTGTGGTCTGTGGGAGAAGACCTTTACCTTAAGCAGCTGATACTGATGGTTGGTTTCTCTAGAACCTTCTGTTTCAGGCCTTGACTCTGAGTTTCCTCAAGTCTCTAGAAAAAAATGTTTTTATTTTCATTTTTTATTTTTATTTTTTAACCTTTTACTCATTTCACCATGGCGGTTCTCTAAATCCGTGTCTGGGTGTCCAGTTTCTTCACTAAGCTTAGATTTCTTGTGTCTGTTGACCCTCCCTCTCTCCATGTGGGCTGTCTCCTGGTTCTTTTGAAACCAGCATTTTTAATGTTCCTTTCTTCGGCATTGTCTTCTGGGTCACTTGGTCTTGACGACACTCTCCCAACCAGGAAAGCCTCTCCCACAGCAGCATGGCCTCTTACGGTACTCAGGAGCTTGCTACCCCACGGCTGCCCAGTTTTAACCTGAAGGAAGCTAGTTGTATCTAATTCCTTCAACAGGTTGTGGTTGTTACCGATGGTTAACTTGTTTCTCGGGGCACACATATTTTGACAATGCAATTAGCTTATTCGTTTTCTTGTATAGTTTATTCTTCTACACTTCTAATTTTTTCATTTGTCATTCAGCAAAAGAGTATGACATCATACTTTGTGTTTCTCAGTCTTTTGAAGCTTTCTTTGTATTGTAATCATTCACTCTCTGCTTCAGTGTCGGTGTTCAGCTTATTTATACTAATGTGCTGTAGTCTGCTGGTTATTTCTGAAACTCTCATTACATTTAAAGTTTATTATTTTTTATGTGTGTGCATAAGCACGTGCTCCGTGGTGTATTTGTGCAGGTCTTAGGACAGCTCTGTGGAATTGGCTTTCTCTTTTGCCTTTACTTGGGCCACAGGAATTGAATTCTGGTGGCTAAACTTTTGAGGCAAGAAAGTGCCTTTACCTACTGAGCCATGTTTGCTCACCTTCCTTTCAGAGCCAAGAAGAGAGGTAGACTCTTCAGCCATGTAACTATTGTATGTTATTATATGTTATTGATGCAACATCAGAGTGGTGCCTTCCAAGTTTCTTATATGAAGAACTAGAAACAAGAATCTTCTCTATGAGTGTTTTCAAGTGGGAGCTCCAGAAAACAAATTTGAAATGTGCATTCATTTAGAGACTCTAACGTGCTGGGTGGTAGTGTGCACACCTTTGGCCCCAGCACTTGGGAGGCAGATCTCAGAGTTCAAGGGCAGCCTGGTCTACAAAAGTGAGTTCTAGGAAAGCCAGGGCTACATAGAGATATCCTGCCTCAAGACACAAAAACAATAACAAATAACAAACAACAACAAAAACAACAAGAGAGAGAGAGAAAGAGAGGGAGGGAGAGAGAGAGAGAGAGAGAGAGAGAGAGAGAGAGAGAGGTTTCTAGGTTCAGTCTAAGAATATAATAGTTGCTCAGCTATGCAATGCAAGGATGTTGATTGAGATTTATAGGGGTAAATAAATGGTTAAATATAGATTGTTTCAACTATGAGTAAATATCTAAAAAGATTTGTGAAGAGTATTTAAATGAATACTGTTGTAGTTTGGTTTCTGTTGCTGTAATAAACACCATGAACAGAAGGATCTTGGGGAGGGAAGACTTTGTTTTAGTTTATAGCCTACAGTCCATGGTTGAAGAAGGCCAAAGTAGGGACTTGAGACAGGAACTTGAAGCAGAAACTACAGAAGGACTAGACTTACTAGCTTGCTTTCAGGCTCATAGTCAATTATCTTTCATATCCAACCCAAGATTATAATGGACTGAGTCCTCCCACGTCCATCAACAGTCAGGAAGATGTCTCACAGGCACGCAATGCCCACAGGTCAACTGATGGCGGCAACTCTCAGTTGACGCTTCCTCTTTGTACATATGTCAAGTCAACAACCAAGATTACCCATGGCAAATACCAAAAAGCTAATTGTACATTAAGGAAAATAAGGACATAGAACTGGACAAACATTTAATCTTGAATGCCTTCAAAAAATCATGAAGAATAAATATGCATGTCTTCGCATTGGCCGGAAACATACCAACATGTTCCCTGGCTATTTCTGGACTGTGGGTTTACAAGTGACTCATTTTCTTCTTTTATTTTACTTATTTTTTTTTTTTACTTTTTATTTCATTTGCAAATTTTCTACCAACACATGAGTGTTACCTAGACCAGAAAATAAAAGGATTTAGTATTAAAAGGGTTAGAAAAGCAAATGTGTCCATATATATAAATCAGTAGATTCATGAATATGGGTCATAGTAAATATACATACATGTACATACAACTTTATTACATATTTATATGTACATATTTATTCTGTCTCTGATTATCATAAAAAATAATCAGTTGACTAATTCTGTAGATAAGAAGCCATCTTCTTTTCAATGGCTTTTCCACTTTTTAACAGTTGTACATGGCACAACTTTTGCATACACGTGTGTATATGTGTGTGTGTGTGCCTCTTTTAGTACACATATGTGTGGAGACCAGATGATGACACTGGATATCTTCTTCAGTTTTTTTCTATACTTTTAAATTCTTATTTTTATTTTAAATTATTTGTGTATGTAGCACTGTCTGTGTCTGTGTGTCTTTTGTGGGCTTGTATATGTGTGTGCAAATGCCCACAGAGGCCAGAGGTATCAAATCTTCTGGAGGTGGAGCTGCAGGTGTCTATGAGGTGCCTCACATGGGTGCTAGGAATTGAATTCAGGTCCTTTTGAATTCAATTCAGGACCTGAATTGAAGAGCAGCGAGCACTCACACTCACGTGCACACACATTCACACACAAGCACGCACACAATTTTAATTGCTGAACCTCCTCTGAGACTTGCTACCTTAGTTTTTGATACAAGATCTCCCACTGAGCCCAGAGTTTACCTCTTTGGCCAGACTGGCTCTCTAGCAAGTCTTAGGGTTTCTCCGGTCCCTGCCTCTCTCTATACTACTGGGATTACAATCATGCACTGCTGCACTCAGCCTTTCTAACAGGGGTTCTAGGGCCTGAAGTCATGTCCTCAGGCATTTTACTAACTGAGCCATCCCTCTAGCAGGCAACTCTTGTTTTACACACACACACACACACACACACACACACACACACACACAGGAGTAGGCTCAATGAATAGACTTTATTTAGTATGCAACACAAGTCTGCAAACCATTGAGTTTCTTCTACATCACACCTACAGAGAGGCCACATAATCCTGGAGCAATACGGCATGAGTGGTTGGCACCTTGATTTTAGCTCAGCCTTATACTTGACAGTGTTTTACTATCACCTAAAGAAAAGTCACTCAGGGATGACGACTGACTGAGAGATGAATGGATAAATGGATTATCCTTGAAGACCCAACATAGACAGACAGACAGACAGAAAGACAGACAAGATTAGATTTCTCCCGACATAGAATCATTTGAGATAGATTGTTATAAAAGGCAGCTTTTATTGTGTGCGCTTCGAAGAATGAACACGACTTTGAATAGGGTCAGGGTGTTCTGTGGTCAGAACTGTGAGCAAAAGCTAGAGGAAGGAAATTAAGAGGCATACCATGGAGGAGAGAGTGCTACTCTCCGTGGAGAGCTGTAGGCTGTACGTGAGTGGAGGAGAGGTATGTGGGAATATTATCCTAAAGTCTGCTGAGGAGCAGGAGAAATGACTCAGCAGCCGAGAGCATGTACAGACTTTGTAGCGGACCCAGGTTCTGGCTCCCAGCACCCACATCAGACAGTTCACAAACTCCTGGAAACCCAACTATGGGGGAGCCTATGTTTCCCCGGGCACTCACACTCACGTGCACACACATTCACATGCAAGCACGCACACAGTTTTCTTGTGTTGTTGTTATTTTGTTTTTTTTTTTTTTTTTTCAGAAAATGACATTTCTGTTCTGGCTATCCTGGAACTCCCTCTATAGACCAGGCTAGCCCTGATCTCAGTGATCTGCCTGCTTCTGCCTCCTGAGAGCTGGGACCACCACTACCTGGCTATAATTAAAACAGACAGACAGACAGACAGACAGATGAAAAACCTGGTTGGAAACAATCTTTGAAAAGCCAATTTAGTGTCATGGCTAAGTGCCACTCTGGGTGTCATGTGTAAATCTGGACAAGGGGGAGTGGGTTAGGTTGGGAAGAACATATGTCGCTTTTATTCTTTCTACATTCCTTTCAGGACCTCTACCTGAACCTTGTACATTCCTTCCAGGAATACAGTTTCCCACCTGCTCTTTTGGTCTTTTGATACAGGGTCTTGCTGTCTATCTCGTACGGTTTCACACATGCAATCCTACCAACTAGGCCTCTGAGTGTTGGAGGCTTGTTCCCACCATACCTGACTAAGAGGCAGGATGCTTAACTGGGCTTCCACATGAGTTCTCACATACAATCTGTCTCCCATCAGCCACAGCGCTGGGCAGGGTATCTGATATGCAAGAAACAAACCAACTTGATAAACAATGTCTTGGTGACTTGTTTGCTATTTTTTTATGGTGCTTGAGATTGAATGCAGGGGTTTGGGTATGTGAAGTATCTGTTCTGTATCTGAACCACATGGCAGTCCAGATGCTCTATTTGCCATGGACAATGAAAAGCTCTTTCAAATCCACATGCGGTCTAATTCCCTGTCTTGATTATGGTTTCTTTTGCTAGGATGAAACACTATGGCCAAAAGCAATTTGGAGAAGGAAGGGTTTTGGTTTTTTTTTCACTTGTACTTCCATATTGAAGTTCATCGTTAAAGACAGGGCAAGAACTCAAGCAGGGCAGGAACCTGGAGCAGGAGCTGACGCAGAGGCCATGGAGGGGTGCTGCTTACTTGTTTGCTCCTCATGGCTTGCTCGGCCTGTTTTCATACAGAACTCAGGACCACCAGCCCAGGGATGGCACCATCCACAGTAAGCTGGGTCCTTCCGCATCAATTACAAATGAAGGAAATATAGTATAGGCTTGCTCGATCTCACGGAGGCATTTTTCTCAATTTAGGTTCCCTCCTCTCAGGGGACTCTCCCTCATGGCTAAGGAACTGAAATTCAGTAAGCTCTAGTTACAAGCACTCAGAGTTACAAAGTGGCAGGCTGGGACTTAAGACTAAGTTTTCTGTTGCCACACGTGGTTCCTAGACAGCACCATCCTTTCATGTAAGGCCTGTTAGAAATGTCAAAGCAAGTGCCAGACACAGTCCCACACTCCTTTAATACTAACACTTAGGAGACAGGGCCAGGCAGGACTATGAAAGAAAGACCCTGTCACAAACAAACAAACAAACAAACAAACAGAAGGAGGAGGAAGAAGGAAGAAGAGGAGGAAGAAATGCAGAACCAGAAACCCTGGAAATGTGTTCTAGGCTTTGACCCTCCTAAAGGAGATTTTTGCTTTCCTAAGGTTTCTATAAACCAAGATCAAGCATGAACTGAAAATATTAAATGGAATATTTCAGAAGTTAACAATCCATATGGTTTGAACGGTGCCCCCTTCTGAGGATCATAATGAACCCTCCACTGTGCTGCCTGGAGCGTCAGTCATCGCTTTGTTCCCCCTTCTGCTCATCCTACCCAACCACACCGGCTACTGCAGTGTTGTCACGATTATGCCCAAGGGACCCAGGTTTTACTTAATGGGAGAATGGAGAGCTCACGGCCAACCTGGGATATAAAAAAGCAAGACTCTCTCAGTCAGCCACCCACACATGCAAGACCAAAAGTAAGGCATACACACCTATCACCCCAGCACTTGGCAAGCAGGAGGATCAGGAGTTCAAGACCAGCCTTGCCATAGAGCAGGTTGGAAGCCAGCCAGCATACTTGAGATCCTCTTTCAAAAGGAAACAACAAGCAAAAGTGTAATAGGGTTGGTGCTTGTGATCTGAATGGATAAAGACACCACATAAAGTGTGCCCTTTAAGTGAGAAGATAAATGTTTAGTACACACACACACACACACAGAGAGAGAGAGAGAGAGAGAGAGAGAGAGTTAGTTACAGGACTTGAAGCCAGAGTTTCAAGTATTAGTAGAAGTCTCAGAACACAACGATAAGACAGTAGTGACAGTGTTTTAACAACCCCCTGGTGACTCTGAGGCACAGTGAGGTTTCAGAAGCTCTGCTTAAGTTCATGACTAATTGACTGTGGGGGGTATAGGAACTTCAAGACGGGCCTCTCTTCTCAGCTGTCTAAAGTGAGCCTAACTCTGGCCCTGGATGAAGCAATCCCACTTAGCAACAGACAGAGAGGGGTCCATTCCACGCCCTGTGCAGCGGCAGATTCCAGGGAACTGGAGAACACAAAAGACATACATTTTACAAGTCTGAACGTTTTGTTTTAGCACAAGGCACCCCCATCCGAGCACTGAACTTACCTGCCTACCGCATACCTGTGGGGATTTACACCCACTCTGATGAGAGATGGCTGGAATTCCTCCAGCCTGGGAATGAGGTGTGTTTGACAAGTTTGCCCCACTAGGGAGATTAAGTATAATGAAAGACCCAGGTGTAGATGGAAGTCTCTCTCTTGACACCCAGACTGCCTCTCAGTTCCTCTGCGAGAGTGAGAGTGACTGAAAGCAGGGGTGGACTTTCCCACCCACGGGGCATGTGGGAACAGACACCCAAGGGATGGGGGATACTCCCTTCTCCAGAGCAGAAGAGCCGAGGTGGTCAGGGGAGGGATATCATGGTAGGAGAACGCTACACCCCTCACAAAGTCATCCAGCAGAGACTGGACGGGAAAGCCCTTAGGTTAGACACAGTAAAGAAGTCAGTAGACCCCTGTAGAGTTGGACTTGGGGAAGCAGATGTGTTTCCTCAGGCTGAAGGTCAGGTTTTTGTCCTTTTGTTCTTGTCCCTTGTCTTAAACCATAAATGTAAAATTGGGACACTGTTACATGGTCAATGTCAGTTTTCAGTCCTGGTCAGCACACAGCTGCCCTCCACAGCTGGGACCTCCCCAACAGTTGCATTTTCTTAGAAGTGGGACCCCAGCACTATAACTCCAGCAGAACTCGGCTAGGGGAAAGGATCTACTGTAGGGTGGGGAGAGTTGTATAGAGACAGGCAGGGTGGTGGTGGAGGGGTGTCTTGCTGCCCTGCAAAGCCTCCTCTACCTGGGTTCCCCACTGCCATCCACCTGGCTGTGGGATCCTCCGCTGCTCTGGTTGTAGACCAAAGGCAGGACTTGACTGCATTGTCACAATGCTCTTGGTAACCAGGACCCAGATCTGGACAGGACAGGGTGCTGCCCCAGGCGGTCAGGCCAGCAAGGGGGAATATTCCTTCTACAATCCTGGGCTTTCTCTTCTCCAATGAGGAGAAAAATGGAGCTGGGCAGTGTGAGGGTGTCTGCAGGGAGGTATGTGGGACAGGGTGGGGTAGGAGAGCAAAGGGGACACAAGCTTGCTGCACAGTACCCTTGAGCTCAGCATTGCTGGTGACCTCCGAGGTCACCAGGACAGGAAACACTTTCCTGGAGGCAGTGGCCTACAGGCAGCTGCCCCTGGGAGACTGAGAAAGCAGGAAGGAGGAAGAAAGCCGGTTATTCTGTCTCCCATTTTCCATGTGACCTGAAGTATTTTTGCCTCCTCCCATAGCAGCCTACCCCCGCCCCCCTCCGCCCCCAGCATCCTGATGTGACCTACTTATCTGATCCCTTAGAAGGGAGGCTCTCTGGAAGGCATCCCAGACAGGCGTTCCCTCTGAGTCTCCCGACAAGCTCTTTAACAAGGGAAAGGCAGAGGCTGTAATGGGGGTGGGGGTGGAGTAGGGATGTCGTGAGGGGTGGGGGAAAGGTAGATGGAGGCCAGAGGGCCAGAGGAGAGGGACCCAGGTGCCATGGGTTACTAGGCCCATTTCCGGCCATGACTGATGGGGTGGCCCCAAAGGGACAGAAGCAGTAGGAGACCAAAGAAAAACAAAACAAAACAAAAAAAGAGTCCTATATCTTTTAGGAGTTGTCTATCTGTGGCTCACTGAGCATTTATCTGATCTTGGAGCCTTAGTTTCCTCATCTGTGAAGTGGGGACAATTTTTACTTCAAAAAATTTATGAAAGTACCCACCCTACCCTCTGTTCCGTCCTACAGACAGACAACTTGATGAGGGACAGGAGCAGCTGTGTGTAGCTGACAATGGCTTACAGCTTATTTCTAAATACATAGTCTGTGGTGGAGCTGTATGTGAATTTACCTCCCTTAATTCCCCCTTAATTTCTCTTCTCTTCTCTTCTCTTCTCTTCTCTTCTCTTCTTCCCTTCCTTCTTTCCTTCCTTCCTTCCGTCCATCTGTCTGTCTGTCTGTCTTTTTGAAGTTCAGAAAAGTTAGGTCATTTGTGCAAAGTCACGAGGCAAGTAACAACAGAGTTTGAACGTCTATGTGGATCGAGTGGGCTCTAGTCCTTCCCTGGAATACAACTTTAATAGACTTAATAAGAAAGGATTCAGCAAAACTGGGCTTGGCTCAGGCCAGTGATCTCAGCATTTGGGAGACTAAGGCAGGAGGATTGCTATGAGCCTAGGGTCAGCCTCAGCTGTAGAGTGAGACTCTGTCTCAAATCGCGCAGGGGTAGATTTGGCAAAACCCACACTCCCAGGTCTTAAGTAAATTTAGAATGCTGAGTCAGGTCGGAGATGGAGAAATCAAAGAATAATAGGATTGTATAATGCTATCATGTTATGCTAATCTTGGCTCTGAGGAAAGATTCCCTTCTGTGTGGAAAGCAGTAACAGAGAATGTTCCCTGATTCTGCTGGTGCCTCCCCATGCCCTCGGGAGTACATGGCAACCCCAGCGCCATGGCTGCTCTGCTTGTTCTATTTGTTTTTTTAAAAAAATCAAATGTATTAAAATGCACCCATATTATTTGCTAAATAAAAATTTGTATATAAACCCCTTTAAATAATTTTTGCTTTGTTTTTTTTTTCAATTTTTCTAAACAGTATTATTTTTTAAAATTGCAAATAAATGCAAACGACACACACCAAGATTAATTAGCTTTCTATTTTTGATAAAATCTCTCAACTGTAGATCAGGCTGGCTTCAAACTCTCAGCAATCCTCCTGCCTCAGCATCCCAAAAACTGAGGTTACAGGCATGCACCTCACATTGAAAAATGCCTCATTTGAATTCAGGAATTAATTGCGGTGTTCAGTTCTGGTCTGGAGATGTAGCTCGGTGACAGAGTGTTTGCCTAATGTGTGCAAAGCCCTGCGTTAACATGCAGGCAGCAATGTTTTTCTTTCAGGTTTCAAGTAGACTTTGGGAAGCTCATAGCTCAAGACTTGAGCACATTTGCCTAGCAGGCAGAACGGCCTGTAAGTAACCCCTGTCTACCTCCTCTGCATGCTGAGCTCCTATAAACACTGCTTCCTCTCTCTAGAAAGTTCTCTCTCCTACAGCTGGGTCCTATCCACTGTTTGCCTTTGACATATGAGCCACAGGCAAGAGTGACCTTTCAGGGTCTTCCTCTGTGAAGGATCCACAGGGGAGCAAGGTTACCTTTCATAGGTATTTAGAGACACAGCAGGAGCTTTCCCCCACCAGCCTGCCTTTAACAAACTCTCCTCCAGGTGCTGGAGCTGTGGTTGTCTTCTTAGAAAA
This sequence comes from Apodemus sylvaticus, assembly GCF_947179515.1. Classification (NCBI taxonomy): domain Eukaryota; kingdom Metazoa; phylum Chordata; class Mammalia; order Rodentia; family Muridae; genus Apodemus; species Apodemus sylvaticus. Next base: position 151,953,224 of record NC_067473.1, read on the forward strand.
CTGCCTTTTATGTGAGGAATACTCAATAAATGCAGTTTTGTTTTTGAGATGGGGTCTTTCTGCCCTGCCCTGGTTGGGCCAGGGGAGACATTCAGTGTCCAGGTTCCAACTGGAACACGGCCCCTCACTCTGGTGGCATCCTCCACCACAGAGGACAACCAATAGAAAAATGAGTAAATGTGGGTCTAAAGGGGGAACTAGAAATGCTCTAGGAAACTTTGGGCCAAGAGCAAGCATTATAAAGCTTCGGAATGAGTTGGTAATTCAAAAGCCATCCCCAGAGTGACAAAAGGGTCTCTGACATGGGACTGTCCCCATTATCTGAGAGGAAGGGGCTCCAGAGGGGATATGGCAGGGGAATCTCCTCCTTTGGTTGATGGCATTAAATAGCTTGTGGACTCAGGGTGCAGCTCAGTGGTAGAATACTTACTCCAAGGACCCTGTGTTCACACCTTCAGCCTCCAAAGCAAAGACAGCAAAAAACAAACAAAACAAAACAAAACAAACAACAACAACAAAGAGTTTCTTGTGGAAAGAGGTGGCTCAATGTATACTAATATATGGGGGACTTAAAGTGTGAACTTCATATCCAAAGGCCGCCTCCCACCCACTTCTGGAAAGTCTTTAGCTTTGCTTCAGGGAGTTTGATTCACCCTCCATGATGGCCTCCAAGCAAACAATGAAGCCTGTGGGCGTTTTTGAATGGGTGCTTTTTATCATCCTAGTCTGAAGCTGAATTATTGCGGAAAAACCCAGGCCTTGTAATCCGGATGCTTACTAGGTAAGGACCCTGCTACTGAGGTGTCCATAACCCAGTCACAATAGAGCCTTGGTCCTCCTGCAGGCCTAGAACGACAGTACACACTCCAGAGGGTTCTTGTGAGGCTTAATGGAGGACGTTTTGTGAATACAGTCTAGGGCTGAACCTAGTTCTGAAGGCCTTACAGCAAGCAGCTGCACAGATCTAGGTGTGAACTTTGGAAACTACCAAGCATTTCTAGGGTCCCTAAAAGTCACACTCCTTTCCGCCTCGATTGGAACCAGGCAGGGAGGGGGGGGAGGGGGGACGAGTGGGGGCGGGGCGGGGGTGGGGCGGGGCGGGGGTGGGGGGTGGGACAGCTCAGGGGCAGGAGGGAGGGGGAATGTGCACACACTGTCTGCTGACTGCAGCCACCCCGGGAAGCGCTCCCTGGCCTGCCAAAGGTCGATGACTCTTCCTCTCCTCCAGGGCGAGGCTGAAGGCCCCCAGCCCCTGCACAGCAAACTCCCGGAGCTCAGCCCTGCTTGCAGGACCCAGCCGGGTTGTTTCAGTTCCTTTTTTCGCAGAAGAGGAGTTCTTGGTTTCCTGCTGAGTTTCCCCCAAGGCTTCCCTTCTTATACAGCTAGCACAGTCACCTCTGAAAGACAGCTACTGCTTTCTGTTTTCTGAAGGCCCCATGTTTTGTTGCTGGGATGTTTTATTTTGTTTTTCTTCTGGTCAGAGAAAATCCAATTTACAGATGAGAAAATTTAAAAGATGGGAGACGTTCGTTTGCTTACGGTCACGTGAGCTTATATAGAGAATACAAAGACAAGTTAGCGAGGGCTCACAGATGCTGCCAGATCTCTGGGGGAGGCCTATGCAGGGCCATTTTGAAGCACGATATTGTTAGGACATTTTCTACCTCAGCCATCCGAGGACAGTACTTAAGAATTCTGCTAGAATTTACCAAGTGCAGAGTCAAAGGTGTGTGTGGAATTCTTACCCGACTTCCAAGAGAAGCACCCAGGGTTGGGGCTTCTTTCTTTCCCCACCCTCTCTGCCTGCTATAGAGAATACAAGACTAAGCTACAGTTGAGAGCCCCTGCAGCCAGAACCTTGCTACACAGCCCTACAACCTGAAGACGCTGGTGGCAGTTTGAAGGTCCAGAAAGCTTGGTTGTTTGTGCAAGGCAAAACTTGGGTTTTGCTAAGATACCAGCTAATAGTTTGTTTTTATTATTTGAAAATCAGTACAAGCAGATCGTCAAATGGTTTTATCTCATAAACATAAGTAGATAAGAGAAAGGGCTACAGACCACCGGTAGGACCTGTCTCTAAGGTAGGGTGTACAAATGATTGAGGAAGGTCTGACCCCATCTTCTAACTGGCTGCCCCTTCAGGGACTAGAGCTGAAAGCACTCCAGTGTGGGAACCACAGGGGAAGAAGACTGGTGTGCTAACATAAACAAGACAACTAGAATGGGAATTTTAGGAACTGAAATGGTGCTTGATTCTAGAGTTGGAAGTCAAACCAAAGTGGGGGGGGGTGCATAATAAAACTGGCTGAGGGTACAGCTGAATAGTAAAGCCAGGTTTCTGTACGTGTTAGAACCCAGGCACTATTCCCAACACTGAACAGAACTCAGCAGTTAAGAGCATTGGTTATTCTTGCAGAGGACCTGGGTTCAATGCCCAGCACCCACACAGTGGGTCTTAACTATCTGTAACTCTAGTTCCAGGGGATCTCATGGATACATCTAGGCACCAGGCATGCACATGATACTCAAAAGGAGTTAAGTCTTAAAAAAAGAAAGAAAAGAAACAGCTAAAAAGAAAAGGGAGTCACCAGGCACCCAGGATGAATTAAGAACCGCACTAGAGACCCAAGGCTGCAGGTCTTGCAAGGAAGGGAGGCTATAGTGGAAAAATTATACTTTTCTTGAGCCAGAAGCTCTGATTGTTTCCCCCCACTTTTTTTTAAAGTGTCATTTTAGCTGGGCATGATGGGTGCGTATGCCTGTAATCCCAGCCAGCACCCCAGGGAACAGAGACAAGCAGATTGATGAGACTTCCTGGTCAGCCTGGTCTATATAGCATGTTCCAGGGCAGGGATGCATAGAGATCCTGTTTCAAAAAATACAAACAAACACACAGACCAAGAGTCAGTTTCCATATTAACAGAGCAAGGACTTTAGATGTGATGAGTTTCTAAGCTGTCGCCCAGCTTGGAAACTCCTGCGTCTACAATGATATTTTCATTAAATGACACCCCGCTCCCCCAGCTCAAAAACACGTTAATCATCTGACTAGCTGCTCAGATTTCCTGCTTTATGAGATCATCACTGCCTGTTCCAAGTGCTTTTGGCTGCCAGAGAGCAAACATTCCGCTTGTGGACTGGAAACGTCTTTCGCTGTGACAATAGATCTGGCAGTTTGAGGGCTGCTAACTTAATCCCAAACAGTGCTGAGCTGGGGTCATCTCCACCCGGCTTTCCTGGATCTCAGACGGCAGTTTCCTACTTTGCTTTCTGACAGCTGCAAACTTGATCCTTAAAGGTTTTGCCAAGGGAGAACCAGGGTCCTGGAAACCTCATACCTCATGCTCCCAGCATGCCTTTCTCTCCTCCAGGCCACTGTTACTCTTGTCTTAAGCAGTGTGGTTCTTAGTGACTTAGGGCTGAGGCTGAACCTACCTTCAGGAGGCACTGGCTGGGGATCTATGTATATTGTATGACTACAGTCTGGATAAATGGCCATGTTCTGTCAGTTACAAACCACGAATAGTTTCCAGAATGCATCAATAGCTCCTTACAGGTTCTTCAAACCTTGAAACTCATAGAAAGAACCAGGGGTGAAGCTCTGTGTGTGTGTGTGTGTGTCTGTATGTTTGTGTGACTATGTGTATGTCTGTGTGAAAATGGCTGTGTGTGTGACTGTATATGTGTGTGTGTGGCTGTGAGTGTGTATGTGACTGTGAATGTGTGTATGTGGCTGTGTGATTGTGGCTGTGTGTGTGAGTGTTTGTGTATGCTTCCGTGTGTGTGTCCATGTGTGAGTGTGGCTGTGTGTGTATATTTATGTGTCTGTATGTGAGTGTAGCTGTGTGAGTGGGTCTGTGTACATGTGTGAGTGTGTGTGTGTTTGTGTATGTTTCTGTGAGTGTGTGTGTATGTGTGTCTGTGTGAGGATGTGTGTCTGTGTATCTTTCCAGAAAATTCTCACATAGTACTCTGACTACCCTCATGGAGGTGCATACATGATGTAGAAACAGGGAGGGGATTGGGAAGGGTTAGAGTCACTAATCACCTTCAGAAGTATGGTTAAAGGCCAAGGCTCTGGCACTGAACTGCCTGGGTTTGAATCCTGAACCCATCACTTTTTTGCTGGGCTGTCTGCTCTAGGGAAAATTATTTACCCTGTCTGTGCCTCATTTTCTTAGAAGATTGCTGGTTACATGAGTTCTCTTAGGGTACTAGGAGCAAGATCTGCCGGGGTAAATACTCTGAGGGCATGAGGGTTGCCGTTGCAGGTCCTATGCTAGCTGCCTTTTGAAAAGGAAAAAAAAATCTACTGAATTCTACACTAGCTTGCAACAAATGACTGTGACTGAGAGTCTATGAAGAGAAAACTGATGTAAGACCAGGCCTTTGTTTTGTCCATTTCCTTCTTTGTAAAAGGTTTTGTGCTGTGCCTAATTGTGTGGTTTTTCTCCTCCTCTTCCTCTTCCTCATCCTTTCCCTTTTAAAGACAGGATCTCATGTAGTTCAGGCTGGTTTCACTCTCGCTGTGTAGTTGAGGAAGATTGTTAACTTGTGATATCTTCTTCCTTCTGGTATCACCATACCTGGTTTCATGTGGGTACCAGAGGACTGAACCCAGGACTTCATCCATGATAGGCAAACATTCTAGCAACTGAGCTACATCCTCAGCTCCAGTTCCATTTTTTTTAACACAATACTGTGGATTAGAAACGTCCATGCGCCGGGCAGTGGTGGCGCACGCCTGTAATCCCAGTACTCTGGGAGGCAGAGGCAGGCGGATTTCTGAGTTTGAGGCCAGCCTGGTCTACAGAGTGAGTTCCAGGACAGCCAGGGCTATACAGAGAAACCCTGTCAAAAAAACCAAAAAAAAAAAAAAAAAAAAAAAAAAAAAAGAAATGTCCATGCTAGACTATATAGAAGATGCTAATGGTGGTTTTAGTGATGAAGGTTGAACCTAAGGTCTTGTATATCCTGAGCTGGTGCTCAATAATACTTATTTCTACCCACTGTAGAGAATTACATGCTATGAATATGTACCAAACTGGTCTTCACATATTTAAAATTGCATGTATTGATTATAGGCACATGTGCCTGGGGGCATGTGTGAGAAGGCCAGAGCACAATATCTGGAAGTCAGTGCTTTCGTTATACCGTGTGTGTCCAAGGATCAAACTCAGGGTGTCGGACTCAGTGGCAAGTGTGTTTGCACACTCCAACACCTCACTGGACCTGTCCTGGACTGTTTATACACCCTACTAGTGACTGCCTGTTGAAGAGTTACTGTATACTCCATGTGGAAGGGAACAAAGATGGTGAAAGCTCATAGAACATGGCTCCCAACAACTTCACTTCATAGAGACCCATGAAATGACCAAGGACCAACACAAGAAGCTATGTAGTGATATCCTAAACTGAATTTAAAACTAACAAATACCCGCGATGGCTCACAACTCGAAATCCTATTCTTCATAATGGGATGAATTAATACAGAAGAGTTGTGAATTTGAGACTAGCGTGAGCTATATAATAAATCCAAGGCTAGCCAGGGCAACAAAAATGAGGCCTGCCTCAAACAAAACAGAACCAAAGACAACCTAAAACTGAGTTTCAATGCTAGTGTGATACTTGTGGCCACTGAAAGACTCAATTTAATAGCAAGTAAATACTGAGCATGTGCTGGAATTGAAGCCTGGGTCCCAGGAGCCCGGGTCCCAAGGAGCCCTGGCTGGAGGACAACCTACCCCTAGGACATCCAGGCTCACAGAGAAACCGCTCAAAACAAGCCAAAACACAGCCAGACAGGGTGTATCAGCCAGAGGAGGAATGCAGCCCGCCTGGCCTGCGTAGTTGCCTGCAGCTTGCTTAGCACATGGGTAGCCCCTGCCCTCCAAAGAGGGCCGTAGATAGTTCTTCTTCCACCCCGGGGCAGAAGCTAGACTGCTGTCCTTGAGTCACTACTGGTGCAGGTTTTCTGAGGCACAGAGCCCATGAAAACACGGTTGGTCAGGGCCTGCTTTGGCCCGATTCCTTGGGGTGTGAGGATGGTTACCCCACAGCCCCAACCTAGGGACGTGGTATACACAGCCCACAGAAAGCCCTGCAGTCAAAATCTACACTTGCCGTCTGTCTTTGACGTCCTACCTGACAGTGTCCTAAGGCCTTAGTTAGGGAAAAACTCGGACGCCTGCTTTGACCACTTACACTTTCAAAGACAGGCCTCTTCTCTTTGTTGATGGTGTAGCTAATAGTCAATTACAGGACAAATTATACTAAGTGCCTGCTATGGTGCTCAGGTCTTTTGAAAAAAAAAAGGTGGGGGGGGAGGTTGCATGTCTCTAAGATTTTTCTCTCTTTCTTTTTTTTTGAAGAATAAAAGACATGGTTTATTTTGGAGACCATGGCATGGGGACATATATTTAGGTCTCCCCAAGACAATGTTTTAATGAGGAAGGCGCTTCACAAAGATTATTTTTTTAAATATAGTAATAGAATAAAAAAGGTTATAAAATCAAGGCATTTAAAAATATATTGATGGGGCTGGGGAGATGGCTCAGTGGTTAAGAGCACTGGCTTCTCTTTCAGAGGTCATGAGTTCAATTCCCAGCAACCATAGGGTAGCTCACAACCATCTGTAATGGGATCTGATTCCCACTTCTGATGTGTCTAAAAGCAATAATGTACTCATATGCATTAAATAAATAAATAGTATATTGGTGACCCATCTGAGAAGTGGATACTATATTTGCCCTTCTACTAGTGCAGAATAGGGTTTTGTTAAGTTTGTGCATTCTTTATATATACATATGTATACATAGTGACATTCCAAACACTGCCCTACTCCCAGTCCCCCCTCACAGGGACGCTCCTCCCATCCCCCTTCTCTTTTGAGATGGTGTTCAACCCCATATCTCCCCACCATGCTGCATCAAGTCTCTGCCAGAGTAGATACATCCTCTCCTACTGAGGCCAGACAAGGCAGCCCTGTTGAGGAACGGATACTACAGTCAGGCTAAAGCTTTAGGGAGAACCTCTGTTCCAGTTGTTGGGGGGCCCACATAGAGACTGAGCTGCACATCTGCTACATATGTGCTGGGGGCCTTGTTCCAGCCCTTGTGTGTTTGTTGGTTGGTGGTTCCGTCTCTGAGAGCTCCCAGGATAGACGAAACAATCCTGAACAATATAAAAGAACTTCTGGAGGAATCACCTGATCTCCCTGATCTCAAGTTGTTCTACAGAGCAACAGTGATTTTAAAAAAATGCACACTATCTGTACAGAAACAGACAGGTTGATCAATGGAGTCAAAATGAAGACCCAGAAATAAACCCATACACCTATGAACACTTAATTTTTGACAAAAGAAGCCAAAACCATATAATGGAAAAAAGAAAGCATCTTCAGCAAATGGTGCTGGTCTAACTGGATAGCTGCATGTAAAAGAATGCAAAATAAATCCATTATTTATTACTCTGCACAAAACTCAAGTACAAGTGGATCAAAGGCCTCAACATAAAACTAGATACATTAAATCTCATAGAAGAGAAAGTGGGAAATAACCTTGAGCACACTGGTGCAGGAGACAATTTCCTGAACAGGACCTCATGAAACTGAGAGGCGGCTGTAAGGCAAAGGACACTGTCAATAGAATAAAACGGCAGCCTACAGATTGGGAAAATATCTTTTTTTAGATTTCTAAGGGGCAGGGTTTCATAAGTGTATGTGTGTGTGTGTTCGTGTGTGTGTGTGTGTGTGTGTGTGTGTGTGTGTGTGTATGTGTGTGTGTATGTCTTGGAATTTGCTCTGTAGACCAGGCTGGCCTCAAACTCACAGAGAGCCACCTGCCTCTGCCTCCTAAGGTCTAGGATTAAAGGTGTGCGTCACCACAACGCAGCTGACATTTTTTTTTTTTAAGGTTAAGAGAGAAACAAGGGCTGGGGATGTAGCTCAGTGCTAGGGTACTGACCTAGCGTGTGAATTCTATCCCCAGCACACATAAAGCTGGAAGTAGGAGCACATCCTATAATCTCAGTACTCAGGAGAAGTGTGTGTGTGTGTTCGTGTGTGTGTTTGTGTGTGTATGTGTGTGTGTGTATGTGTGTGTGTGTGTGTCTGTGTGTGTGTGTGCATGCATTTGCTTATTCTGGCTCCGAGGTCTCAGTTAATCTGAAACCCACCTGTCTCCTCATCATACCTGACATGGACAATGCTGAAGGTCAGTTATTTTGGAAATCATTTGGATTTGTGTGATTTCTCTCTCTTATCATTTAACTCAGACTCAATTAAGCTGCAAATCACAATAACCAGTTTTATCACTTTAAGGGTATAGATTAGTGATACCAAACACTTTAATGGTAATTTTGTGCGGGGTGAGAGTGAGCTAGTTTGCCTGCATATGGGGATCCAGTTTTGACACCATCGTTGTAGAAAGGGCTCCCTCTCCCTCCCCCTCCCTTCCTTCCCCCTCTTTCCCCCCTTTCCTCCCTCCCTCCTTCCCTCCCTCCCTTCCCCCTCTCTCCCTCCCTCACTTACCCCCCTCTCCCTCCCTTTCCCTCCCTCCCTCCCTTTCCCCTCTCTCTCCCTCCCTCCCTTCCCCCTCCCTCCCTTCCCCCCTCTCTCTCCCTCCCTCCCCCCTCTGTCATAGATTGTGCAGCTGTAGCTCCGCGGGTAGGCTTCTGATCCTCTGCTCTATCTCATTGCTTGATCGCTCCTGTTTTGAGTCAGTATCTCGCTGTTTTGTTGCTCTGGCTCTGTAATACAATTTCAGAGCAAACGTCATAATACTTCCAGCCTTTCTGCTAGGGATTGCCTTAGCTTTGGGGGAGGAGTCTTCTGTGCTTCCATTTGGATTTTTAAAATGTTATTTCTATTACTGAGAATAATAACACCATTGGGATTTTGATGATGATTGCCTTAATCATGTAAGTCATTTTTGGGATTTTTCACATTATTAATCTAATCCACAAGCACAGGTAGTCATTCCATCTTCTAGGTCTTCTTCCATTTTTTGTTTTAAAATAGGGTCTTGCTATGTATGCTTGATTAGTTTGGAACCCTATAAAGGCCAAACTTACATCAGTCTTCCTTGCTTGCCTCCTGAATGCTGGGATTGAGGCAGACCACTAACAATGCTCAACTCAGTGTCTTAAAATTTCAAGGTGAAGGAGAAAGAGAGGAAAGAAAGGAGAAGGAATGGAAAAGAAAGGGGAGAAAACACAATGGGAACCCCTCCATGCTGTTGTCTTTGGCAGTGATTTTTTGTTTGTTTGTTTGTTTGATTGATTTGGTTTTTTTGAGACAGGGTTTCTCTGTGTAGCCCTGGCTGTCCTGGAACTCACTCTGTAGACCAGGCTGGCCTTGAACTCAGAAATCTGCCTGCCTCTGCCTCCCAGAGTGCTGGGATTAAAGGTGTGCACCACCATTGCCTGGCTTTGAAGATGTTTCTTAAATCTCAGCATTTTCAGGGAGAGTCTTGGTTCCTACCTTATATCCTTGGCAGCTGAGCTCAGGTTATCAAGCCTTTGCCTGCTGAGCCTTCTCACTGGCGTCAGTTTGGTTGTTTGAAGACTGTATCTTGCTATGTAGTCCAGGCTTGCCTAGGGCTCACTACAACTTCAAACTCTCAGCAGTCCTCCTGCTTCAGCCTCTGAGCACTGCTGGGATCACACGTGTCACCACACCCTGCTTGTTCTTCCTTTCCTGTTTTACAAACCAGTTTAAGGAACATTGATGGTGGCTTTTCTTTAAGGTTTGGCTTAACTCTGTCATTTGGTCCCGGCTCTCAGTATCACTGGTCTGTCACAGGACTCTTAGGATTGTTTATATCCTTTTCTTCTAATTTTAGTAGGTCACGTGCGCCCAGGAATGTATCCATTCTCTCTAGGCTTTTCTTTTTTATTCCAACATAGGTTTTCAGATATTCCCTGTGGCCTGGACTTTGCTGGGCTCTCTTGTAACATTCCCTCGCTCATCACTGATTTAAACATCTCGGGTCTCCCCTCTCTTTCTTAGATTGGTGAGGGATTGCCAATCTTTTTCTTCAAAGCACCAGCTCTTTGTTGGGTGGATTCTATCATCCTTTTAGCTTTCACTTGCACGAATTTCAGCTCCAATTTTTATTATCCTTGCTTTCTTCTTCTGCTTTAGGGTCTGGCTTGAAGTATATCATTTAATTATTTGCTTCTGATCTTCTGACTTTTAGTTTTGTTTTGTTTGTTTGAGACAAGGTCTTTTAATATAGCCTGGGCTAGCCTCCAGCAAACAATGCTTCTGCTTTTGCCAAGTATAGGGATTGCAGGCATCTGACCCTTGCCTGTCCTCTCTTCTTTTTTTCCCTTTTCTTTTTGTTTTTGTTTTTTTTTTTGTTTGTTTTTTTTTGTTGTTGTTTTTGTTTTTGTTTTTGTTTTTGTTTTTGTTTTTGTTTTTTTTTTTTGAGACAGTGGTTCTCTGTGTAACCCTGGCTGTCCTGGGACTCTGTAAACCAGGCTGGCCTCGAACTCAGAGAACTACCTGCCTTTGCCTACTGAATGCTGTGATCAAAGGGTGTCCCACCACCACCCATCTCTCTCTCTCTCTCTCTCTCTCATAAGCACTTATAGTCAGAAGCCTTCCTCTGTGCACCAACTCAACCATGTCTAGGAGGTTCTGGTGAGCTGTGCTTTCACGTCATCTGATTCTAGGAATTATTCTATGTCTTCACTGATTCCTCAGTGACTCAAAGACTGTTCAAGAGGTATTATTCAAGGCAGGCAGTGGTGCTGCATGCCTGTGATTCCAGCACTTGGGAGGCAGAGGCAGGCTCCACTTGGGAGGCAGAGGCACATGCACTCATGTGTGAAGATCAGAGGACAGTTTCAGAAGTCAGTTCTCTCCTACCATGTGAGTTTCAGGCCTACAACTCAGGCTGACAGGCTTGCTAGCAAGGGCTTTTACCTGCTGAGCCATCTCACCAGCTCAAGAAATTATTTCAATTATTGAACTATAACAATTGCATTTATTAAGACTTGATTTGTGTCCTACAGTGTGATCTGTTTTAGAGAACATTCTATGCACTGCCACAAGAATATATGTTTTGGCTAGGTAGTGATGGTGCATACCTTTAATTCCAGTGCTCAGGAGGCAGAGACATGCAGATCTCAGAGTTGTGGTATAGTTTTAAAAAAATGATTACACTTTTAGTTTTTGAGGGGGATACTCCTAGACCACAGGGTATGTGTGTGGAGGTCAGAGGACAACTCCCAGAAGTCATTTTCTCTTTCTGCCAAGTGGGTCCCAGGAGTCAAACTCTAGTTGTCTGGCGGGTCAGAAACACATTAAACCTGCTGAGAAATCTTGCCAGCACCATGATGGTTTTAACTCTGAAATTTTTGTTTTTGCTTTCTAATTTGGATGCCCCATCTGAAAAAGGGATGGGAGCCCTGAAGTCTTTCCCCATTACTGCATGAGTACCTGTGTGGCTTTTCATGCTTAGTAGTGTTGTTTTTTTTTTTTTTTTTAGTTGGAGGCCCCAGTATTTGTTATATATTATTTACATTTGGCATAATCCCCTTTATTAAAATATAGTGGTCCTGAAATTTTTATGATTAATTTTGAAGTTTGCTTTATTAACTATCTGACTAGCTATGCTGACTTGTTTTTAGCTTCTGTTTACTTAATAGAAAAACTGACTTGCATCTTGTTTGCTCAGCTTGTGGGTCTTTGTGAGTGAGTGTGTGTGTGTTTCTGGGGGTCTTCTTTTTAGATGTTAGCCTGCATCTTTTTACCGGTGATTTGAAGATATTTACAGTTATGGTTTTATTGAGAGGCATTTGCTAATTCCCGTGATCTCATTGGTTTTGCTGGTTGGCTGGGCCCTTGTTTGTTCTTAACTTTCCCCAACCACTATCCAGGGTTTTCTGGTGTACCATCCTGAGCATGATGGAGCCCTCCCTGGTACTTCTTTGATCATATAATCCTCTCATGGGAAGTTTTTCTTCCCGTGCTCTCAGAATCAAGACTGTCTTCCTCGTTTGTGTGGTTTCCTTTAAAGTATCTGCTGTAGAACAGGCGTGGTGGTCATGCTGCCTCTGTCTGGGCTTGTCTTGCAAGGCCCTCATTTCTCTGTATTACTCTATAGAGCAATCCCAGTAGGCAGTTATTTACTTTCAGGGTTTGAGATACATTATAACATACTTGGCTGTTACTGCTGCTGATCGAGAGAAGTCTGGTATTATTATAGTATGCTTTCCTCTCTAGATGAGTTGACTTTTTTTTTTTCTTACAGTTTTTAATGATGTTTCTAATGTCTTGGCTTTGGGTTATTTGTATCTGATTTTTGTTTTTTGTTTTTTTTTTTTAAACAGGGTGGCATATACAGCAGTTTATGTGTTCTTTTTTGTTTTGCTTGTTTTTGTTTTCCGTTTTGTTTTTGAGGCAGAGTTGCATTCTATAACTAAGGTATCTAGTTTGGGCTAGCCTCAAACTCACAATGATCCTGCTTCCTTAGTGTCCCAAATTCTGGGACTACTGCTGTGAGCCACCAGCAATATGTGCTTTTATGTCTGGGTTATTTTTTATTATGTTTTATTTATTTAATAATGTGTGTCTGTGTGTGTATACAGTACATGTATAGAGATCAGAAGACAATTTGTAGGAACTGATTTGCTCCAGTAAGTATGTGGGTCCCAAGAGTCGTCAGCCTTGGGCAGTAACTTCACCTGCTGAGCCAGGCTGTGTGTTTTTGACATTTAGCTGGCGTCCTGTCGTGGAGAGATGCTTCTGTGGTCATATCTATTTAGGGTTCAGAATATTCCTTGTGTTTGGGTGTCGGCTTCTGTCTCTACATTGGGAAATAGCCTGTTGTGGTTTCCTTAAATAGGTTCTTTATGCCTTTAGTTTGTATCTCTGCTGCTTTTCCTACCCTGTGCATCTTAAGTTGGGGATCTTGGTTGTATCCTAGAGTTCTTGGATGTTTTGGTCCTATACAGATTTTCTTTTTGTTTGTTTTTTGTTTGTTTATTTTTATGGAATTGGAAACTGAATCTACCTTCTTGACCATGCAAGGTAAGTACATTATCATTGAGTGATATCCCCAGCTCTTATCTCACCCTAAAGTTTGAAATAGAATCTTATTAAATTGCCCAGGCTGGCCTTGAACTTGTGACCCTCCAGCCTAAGCCTCCCAAGTAGCAGGGATTATCACCCAGCACCACTAGCGCTGGCTATTTTGTTTCTTTCTTGTGGTGTATGTGTAATAGTTCCTCAGCTTTATCCTTCATGTCTGATGTGCTTCCTTCCTAGTCATCTGCTTCCCACTGAGTCTACTATTTGACTCTTCAGGCTTTTCATTTCTACATTTCTATTTTATTTCTCTGGTGACTTTCTCTTCCATTCTGCTGACTTTCTCGTTTCTTTTGCTGACTCCTCGCTTGTTCTGTGCGCTGGCTTCCCCTCCAAAACTTGAACTGGTTTCTTTATTCGTCTGCTTGTTTGTAGCCTCTTGAAGGTCACCGATCTTTTTCCCTACAGCAGTTTAAATCTTCGTTTACCATTTTACTCATTTCGGTGTCTCTGAGGTCAGTGCTGGAGGACTCTGCACCTCTTGGCATGTCAACTTTTCTGTGTATTTGCTTATCTTTGCTTGTTTTGTTTAGGGATCTTCTTAGGGAGTAGCCTACTCGGGGGCTCAGGCCCCAGCTCCACCCGGTGGGAAACACTGCTTCCACGGGAGACCTTTGTCCCCTGTCACCTGACAAGGTCTTCGCTCAGTCTGACTCCTTCTGCTTCCCGGCTCTACACTTCCGTCTCACTACACTTTGGGGCCGATCTAGCCTTCCTATTACACATTTCTACAGCTCTTCTCCTCTTTCTGTCTTTGGAATACAGTTTTGTCTTTTCTTTCCTTTGTTTTTGTTTTTTGAGACAGAGTTTCTCCATGTAGCCCTGGCTGTCCTAAAACTCACTCTATAGACCAGGCTGGCCTTGAACTCAGAGCTCCACCCTGCCTCTGCCTCCTGAGTACTAGGATGAAAAGCGGGCATTACCACTGCCCTGCCCGAGTCTATGGTTTTGTATTTTGCCACTTGTCCTTCAGCGATCACAGAGGCGTCTTGCCCAGAAGTCTCAAATAGGTCTCTAGTTTATTCTCTTATTAAGTTGCAGGAATTCTTTCTTCTTTATTGCTACGTTTTCCCTCCTTCTTCCTCCCTCCCTTCTTTTATCACTTCATAACCCAGGATAGCCCAAAACTTGCCATCCCCCAGTGTCAGCATCTTGGATGCTACAATTTCAGACAGGTGCCAATCCAAAAGTTTTATTATCCGTTCTAATACTGATCCTTTATTATATATCTGATTAGAGATATTTTCTTCTAATTATGAGTTGTCTGTTCATTTTCTTACACTAACAGCATACACAAATTTTTTTTAACTTTTTCTTTGTTTGTTTGTTATTTTGAGATATGATAGCTATCTATGTAACCCTAGTTGCCCTGGGACTTAACCCTGTAGAACAGGCTGGCCTCCAACTCAGAGACCATCTGCCTCTGCCTGCCTCTCGAACACTGGGATTAAAGATGTGAACCACAACTGCTCAGCTAAAATTAATTTTGATGAAATTTAATTTATCTTCCCATTTGTAATTATATTTGCTAAAAAAAAAATCACTGCCAAAGCCAACAGCATGGAGGGGTTCCCATTGTGTTTTCTCCCCTTTCTTTTCCATTACTTCTCCTTTCTTTCTTCTCTCTCTCTCTCCTTCACCTTGAAATTTTGCCTCCACCTTCTGAACACAGGGACCATTTGCATGTGACACCACCTTCTGCCCTATGGTGCTTGGGACGGAACCTAAGACTTACATTAGACAAGCACTTGACCGACTAAGCTGTGTCTGTAGCCTCCCACTTATAGTTTTAGTTCACAAATGTAGGTCTTTATACCATTTGTCCCTGAGATGTTGTCTTGGGGACCCTAGCTAACTTGGTACTTATTATGTAGCTCAGGCTGTTCTTGAACTCGTGGCAATCCTCCTGCCTCAGCCTTCCTGAGTGCTGGGGTTACAACAGTGCACTAGCATGCCTGCTCCTTGCTCTAGTGTATGTTTTCTCTTGTATATGACACCTAGGTTCATTTTCATTCTTTTATGTAAAGGGATAGCTAATTTTTTTTCTAGTGCTGCTTATTGGAAAGATTGTTCCCGTTTAATGATCTTAGCATCCTTGTCAAAATTAACTGATCAGGAGCTGGAGAGGTAGCTCAGCAGTTAGGAACATTGGCTACTCTTCCAGAGGACCCAGGTTTGATTCCCAGCTTTTAGACAGTGGCTCACAAACATCTGTAACTACAGTTCCAGGGTGTCAAATACCCTCTTCTGGCTTCCACAGACAGGTATGAACTTGGGACATAGACAGATATGTAGGCAACACTTCCTACACATGAATATATATGAAATAAAGATAAATCTTTTAGATTATATTTTAAACTAAGTTCATCCTATATAAGCATTTGTGACTTCTGTTCTGTGTCACTGGACTTTATGACTGCTCCACACCATATAGAGAAGTACAGATGGGACCTCGCCTTATTCTTCCATGTGTAACCAGAGAGGAAAAGGGCTAACACAAAGACATTTTGTGTTGTGGAGATCTGAACATGAATGATGTGAAGGGAGCAATACTTTACAAGTGCCCAGTTTCCAGATAGGCATTTAAATATTGAGGTTGAGCAAGCCTTTGGTTCTATTTGGAATGCATTCTCTCACTGTCTTGTGTACAATCAATCCTTTTTTTCTAAACTCAGAAGTCCTGTGTTGAAATCCATAGGACAAGAACGAGAGTAATTGTTTGCTTAGGTTTTGACTTGTAAAAGAAGAATTGCAATAAATTAACTCTTTATTGAGCACAATGTATGTGAAACATTATATCACACAATTCAAGGTGACTTTCTGTCTACTTAGGATATGTGTGAAGGAATGAGTTAGTAATTACTTGGAGATGGAATTTCAATTCAGAGGGGAAAGGGAAGCATGCTAGGCATTAAAGCAAAGGCCAGAGTGAGTAAGCGCTCTGAGAACAGAGTAGCCGGTCTGACGCCGCAAGGGTGGGGTGGGGAGGCACTCGTGTGCAGGCATAGACGTGGTGTAGCTAAGCAGAGGATTGAGAAATAATCAGTCAAAAGAATGCGTGCCGACTTAGCAGATAGTAGCAAACTCTTAAAACGTCCTAAATGATTAATTGATTAATTTATTTGTTTATTTTAAGGTAACTCTCATGTTGCTACCTGGCCCTAACATTGGTATGTAGCTGAGGCTGCCTTTGAATCCTGATCCTCTGACTCTACCTCCCAAGTGCTGAGATTATAGACACTTACCCACTCTGCCCAGTCATGACCAGTTTTGTTTAATAAAGGACTGTTTAATGAGGTACTGTTCTACAGAGCATGGTCTAGCAGGGAACACAGGATTAATTGTGACACAGGAAAATGGGTCTCAAGGGATTTCTCTGGAAAGGAAAGTTCCAGATCTTTACCTTATGACCAGTGTGGGCTCTGATTAGAGTCTATTACTGTCAGGGAAGAAAATGGATTTAAAATTCCCAAGATCCTACCCTTCTTCCTAGTGACCTACTAACCTTTTGTGCTAATGGCATGGCATTTCCAAGCTTGGTATTGGTTTGGGTTTGGCATTTTCCCCAGCATGCCTTGCTTCTAAGCTCCAGGCAGGACTATAATTTTAGTTTCTTCACTGTTGCAAAGGTCAAGTTTTCGAAAGCTCTTGGTAGATCCGCTGGAATTTGCCTCTGCTGGTGACAGTGCCTGAGCATTGAGTCCAGGCCACCTGGAGTCTCTTCCCCACTATGCCCCTCCCCACGCAGCAAGCGAGGTCCCTGGAGGGCCTGCTGCTCTGCTGCTCTGCTTTCCTCAGTCCTGCCCACAGTAGTTGAAATTACCTGTGAGTCACACCAATGGCATCAGCTACTCAGTCCCAGATAGCAATGCTAGGCCTCACCAGTTAATATTTTTGGGTCACAGGAAAGAGAGAAGAGGCAGAAAGTCACTTGTGGGCTTGACTCAGAATCTGGGGTGCTGCGCCGACCACAGTGAGGATTCCAGGGTGCAGAGTGCAGATGCCTGTTTCCACTGTGGTCAGGGCCTGGCTTCCTTCCGCCCTCCCTTCCCAGCCTGGGCCCTTGACATGGCGTTTGTTCTGCTGTCTTCTTTTGTTGAACACAATCTCTGTTTTTGTTCTTTTCTTCTGGCTGTGCTTTAGACACCTACAGCTGGACAGGTCACTAACCTCTGAGCACATGGAAGTTTGTCTGTACTGAATCCTTTTCCATATCCTAAGCTTGAAACTTGTCTTCATTCCCCTCCTGTCCCTTTAATTGATGATTAATTCTGCAGTCTGCTAATATTCCACCCACAAATTGCTACTTCAGCTGGCCTTCCCTAAAACTCGATCATCCTTGCTACACATCGTGTTCTTTCTCAGGACTTAGTTATATTCCCAGCTGTGTGCCTTTCTGGAATAGCTATAAAGCAGTGAAAAATAAAAATCTCTAATTTTCAAGGTGCCATGAACTCAGCACACAAAGGAATAGTGCACAAAGGGAGCCCCACCCTGTCCACGCTTCACTTCAGTCTTTCAAGAGTTTCAGATAACGTTTCTGGAAAGCGTGTGTGCTTCATTTTCATTCTGTTTCTTTTTTTTTTAAATTTTGTTGTCACTTTTACCTTCTTTTCCACAAATGACTGAAACTAGAGTAAAGATGAAAAAGGGGGGCTTGTGTGTGAACCAGAATGATTAAAATAATAAGAATGGTTGAAACAGGCATGTGCACACACGCGCGCTCGCACACATACACACACACAAACACACACACATATATACACCTATATACATACAACACCTACACACATACACTCATACATACACACAGATACACATATACTCACACATACACACATATACGCATATACACACACTTGCACACATATACTTACACACAAACACATTCACACATATATACACATGCCCAGTCATACACAGTCATACACATACACACACTCATACATACACATACAAATACATATACACATACACACACATACATATACACACATTCACATCTATTCAGACATCCACACACATATACAAACATACATCTATACATATATACAATATATCCACACATATACACATATACATTCACATATACACATGCATACACACACACTCACATATACACACGTCATACACACACACACACACACACACACACACACACGTTTTTAAACTTCCCATTTGTAACTTCCTAGGTGCCTGCACATACCCAGAACATTCCTCAGAGGTATGGGGCAGTCTTCTGCTTTGTTTTTTGTTTGTTTTTATTGTTGTTTTGGTTGTTTTTTTCTCTAAACTTTTGTCCAGAGAGCATCCTGTTCTGCCACTCACACACACACACACACACACACACACACACACACACACACACACACACACTGTCATCTCCAAATTGCTGGTTTAGAAATAGAACAGGAGCCAGTAGGCCCTGGTCCAGAGGCTGAGACCAGCCTGTGGCGAGGCCGCCCCCACAGCCCTTCCAGTCTGTACCCGCTGTTCCTCCCCTTCCCTTCCAGAGCCCAAGGCCTTGACTCCTACCTCAGACAGTATGAAAGGTAATCTATTTTTGTTTGCTTTGTCTTGAGACTCGTAGCATTGGCAGCCTAGGATGGCTTTGACCTCAGGATCCTCCAGTCTAGTCTCTCAAGTGTGTGCTATCACACCTGGCTTGAATTTTCAAATGTTTCATAGATACCTTAGATTGTCACACATTTCCCAGAAGCTCTTTCTTCTGCATTAGGCAGAAAGTCTGTCTCTTCCTCCTCCCCTGTACACTTCGGCAAAGTGGACCAGGCTCCCAGTGCTGGCGCATGGTGAGGCTGAGCCAGAGCCTCTCCAGGGAGCCTAAGCTACAAGGCCACCCCAGCCCTGCAGGGGTGGAGGAAGAGAGGGAGGTTGATCACACGGAGGCTGGAGCCAGCAGGGACCCACTCTGCCTATAGTTATAGCTGAGGAACTCTCGCTCAGCAACTGTGTTTCAGGTGTGCACTGCTCTCTTTAGAAAGGGCTAGGGATGGTGAAGCAACGGGACAAAAAGTGAGGAAGGGAAGAATGAGGGAAGTAAAAGAAAGGGAAAAAGAAGACATACAAAGGAGAGAGAAGGGAAAGAGGGCTGGGGTGGGTGCCTACAGATGGGTGTCCCCAGAGCATCCTTCTGTGGGCATGGAGCTGGGAGGGGGCTCAGGATACTCCCTCTGTCCTGGTCCCAACCTGAAGCCATCAGTCTTGGGGTCCTGGAAGATGGGATTCCAGGCTGGCTCTCTGCCCTCCTTCCGTTGGACCCTTCTTGGCCTGTCTGAGGAGCTTCACGAAGCCTCCCTCCTTTGTTCCAGTCTCAGGTGACTAATAGTGTGACCTGCTCACTGCTGGGGTGAGCTCAGCAAGTTCCTCAACCCTTAGTCTCTGTTTTCTTCCATGTAAAATCGGCCACAGCCCGCAGCCCTGCCCCATACGATTGCTTCAGGGATGAGGGCAGTGACGTTAGCATGCAGGATGCAGAAACCGGTCCTCACTGGATGAGCATCGCGTGAGTGTACGTCCTCTCTGTACGGAAGGAGAGGTGCGTCGGCTACTCTACTGGTTCTAAACGCAGCTCTGAGAAGACACGGAGGGAAAAGAAGTCGTTTGAGAGAGGAGACAGACTCCTCACAGACATTCTTGGGTGGTGGACACAAAGGAGAAGGGGTGGAGCTGGAATTGGTTATGGAGCATTTGCCCTGGGTTCTATCCCTAGCAACGAAGACACAACAGCATAAGATATTTACTGTGTGTGTGTGTGTGTGTGTGTGTGTGTGGTACTCACGTGCGCGCTTGCATGCTTGCTTACATGTTCTGACATACATGTGGAGATCATAGGATAATTTGGGGATATTGGTTCTCTCTTGCTTCTTTTTTTTCTGAGACAGTGTCTCGCCATGTAGCCTTGGCTAGCTTAGGCTTATATATAGACTCACTATATAGTACATGAACTCACAGAGATCCACGTGGCTCTGCCTCTTAAGTGTTGGAATAAGGGCGTGCACGTGCTGGGCTCTCTTTCTTTATTTATGTTCATTCCCAGAATTAAACACAGGTTGTTAGGCTCTTTAAGAGCTTTGCCCACTAAGCCATCTTGCCAACCCAGTAAAATATTGTGAGACAGCATCTCACGTAAGCAAGGCTAGCTTCAAACTTCCTAGGAGTGGAAGCTAGCCTTGAACTATTGATTCTCCTGCCCCAACTTCAGGAATGGTAGAAATACAGGCATGCATCCTCTTGCCCAGCAAAAAATGTTGATTTTTTTTCTTTTTTTAAAGAGGAAAAATATTCTCGACCCCATTTTCCTCTTGAGGGTGCTTTGCTGTTGTTTGATGCTGCACTGGGGGCCCAGACCCCATCACCTTTGTTAAAGTAAAGCCATGGCCTAGAGGCCTGTCAGAGGATTGGAAACCTGTAGTCCCTTTACCTGGAGCAGTTTCTCAGCTCAGCCTGGTGGCCTGAGGGCTGTAGGGGCTCACACGTCCCGGACACACTGTCATAACTGAGGACTTCCTGTCTGCTGCGGCCAGTCCTCTCCCTGGGTGTGAGAGAGGAGCCAAGAGGAGAGACCGGATGGGGTGACCCAGCTGACTGAGCTGCCAGCCCTAGGGGCCACAGTGGATCCCAGGCATTACGGTTCCACCTCTATCCCTGTCCTCCTGGCCCTGTTCTCAGGGCCCAGGCTCTACCTATGGGTACTACCACCTGTACACATGTGCTATGCCTGTAATGCTGCCCTACCGTCCTGAACTTGTAACTTGTTCTAGGCTTTTGGAATCTGAATCCTCCTACCCAAGGATCTCCTGGTTGTCTACCCCCTTTATTTAGAAACCAAAGATGGAATTAATTATAATCTCAAAAAAAAAAAAAAGGTAAGAACGCTTACTTAATTGTAGGACACACAAAGGGAATTATGGGAGATTTACAGATGCAAAAGCAAAGTTGGGAGTTACGGTGGATGTCTATAATCTCAGCACTTGAGGCTCTGAGACAGGAGGATTGCTTCCAGTTCAAGGTCAGTCTGGGCTACAGAATGAGATCCTATATATATTGATACCCTCCTAAAGGGGGAGACAGAAGAGAGGCAGGAAGATGTGAGAGAGAGCAGAAAGGAAGGAAGGAAGGAAGAAAGAAAGAATGAAAGAAAGAAGAAGGAAGGAAAGAAGGAAGGAAGGGAAGAAAGAAAGAAAGAAAGAAAGAAAGAAAGAAAGAAAGAAAGAAAGAAAGAAAGAAAGAAAGAAAAAGAAAGAAAGAAAGAAAGTACAACTTAAGATAGCTGCTGAGGAGGGGAGAATAACTCGTAATGCCGTAGTCTTTGGGAAGATTGCACTGCTATGTCTCCCCCCAGAATCAGAGATAAAGCTTAGATTGTAACAGTTTTCAGGTCATGGGTATTATTCAGAAAGATGGGAGGCAGGGTCCAAAGGTGATCCTGAAGGAGGGGCTCCACCCCGGGGCCTCCGCCTGCTAATGGCTGGCCATCTCTTTTCAACACTAAACTGCTTTGTATACTTGGCACATTATAAAATAGTCAATACAAAAGCGTGCCATTCGCAGAGGAGTAATGCTGGATTTAGAGTCTACGTTTATTGGATTAGTAAGCAAGGTATTTATATTTACAGAGGAAATGTTTTCATAATATAAATGATGTGTTATATAACTGACAGACACACCATGGTAAAATGCTAATAGAAAAACAAAAGGAGCCAGGCAGGAGTAGCAATGCCTTAAACCCAGCACTCAGAGGCAGGAGGATGTCTGAGTTCAAGGCCAGCCTCACCTACAGAGTTGAGTTCTAGGACAGCCAGGGCTATATAGAGAAACTTTGTCTCAAAATTTTTTTAAAAAAATTAAAAAAAGAAAAGAAAAAGAAAGAAAGAAAAGAAAAAGGGAAAAAGTCTAAATGGATGGTCTGGTTGTCAGTTGAATGTTATTTTTTAACTCAATAATAATAGTTAACAGGTGCTTGCTATGTGCTGTGTTATATGAAGCCCTTGCAACAAGCGATTCTATCAAATAGTACACTTATATGATAAATAGTATTATTTTTCCCAGTTAAGAAATTAGGAAACTAAATCACAGAAAGGTTGAGCTTAGAGATTCCCAGGGTCAGTTAGTAAGAAAGCCAGAGCTAGGCCAGTAGCCTGACCGCTGTCACCCTCCACCACAGCAGGGCTCTCTTCCTCCTGGGTGTCACCTTTCATCTAACAAGAAAGACACCTATATCTAGGCAGACATGGTCTGTCCTTCCTGAAGAGCCACACAGCACAGTGTCACTGCCTTTGTAGGCAGGTGGCTTTGGGGCCTGGAAAATTCAGTTCATATTTATGGATGCCCCATATTTATGGAATCCATACGTATGGATTCTCACATACAGGCAAAGAACAGAGCGAAGAAAGCCTGGGGTGGTCGAAGTGTTGGATCCAGCTTCCAGCACTGATCCTAAGGGGAAGAGGGGTTTGGGAAAGGAAAGGGAATGAACTTGGAGACCAAGTTCCAAATTTTGTTGCCTGGTAACTGTTAGCCTCCACTGCCTCCTTACAAATCTAGTGGTTTTTTTTTTAAATATTTATTTACTTTTTTTATACATGTAAGTACATTATCATTCTCTTCAGACATACCAGAATAGGGCATCAGATCCCATTACAGATGGTTGTGAGCCTCTGGGATTTGAACTCAGGACCTCTGGAAGAGCAGCCAGTGCTCTTAACCGCTGAGCCATCTCTCTAGCCCTTAAATCCAGATCTTGATCTGGAACAATGGTTCTCAATCTGTGAGTCTCGACTCCTTTGGGGGGTTGAGTGACCCTTTCACAGAGGTCACCTAAGACCATCAGAAAAACACAGATATTTACATTATGATTCGAAACAGTAGCATAGCAAAATTACAGTTATGAAGTGGCAACAAAAATGATTTTATCCTTGAGGGTCATCTCAACATGAGCTGTTTAATTAATTAAAGGGTCACTCCATTAGAGACGTTGAGAGCTACTGATCTAGACCACGGCCACCCTGAAGGCAGCTGGGTAGATATCAGGAAGGCTTTAAGCAAAAACAGCTGCACTGTGGACATTGTCCAGTTAGGACCAGGCCTTGGCAACTTTGGATTGACACTGGAACAGTGGGCACAGAATGTTTTCTGGAGCTGGGCTCCATGTCCTGCTTTTGGGACAGACTCATCCATCCCTTGGTATTTCTCATCCTGTCTGCCAGCTTTGATCATCCTGGGGAGCAGGCACACGTGGAGCAAGAAAAACGTCAGACCTTCTTCTTGGGGACAGACAGATGTGCCTAAGCTTAGTGAAAATCTTCACTACTCACCTGCCCTGCCATCCATTTCCTTCGTGTTTATGATTGCCTAGTGGGTACTGAGTGTCCCCGGTGGTACTAGTGTAACTGAGAAGGTGTGTATGCACTCCATCAGCAGTCTAACAAGGGAAACAGTTGCTGCGGAGGTTGTTTTCAGGGTTGGAGATGGAACTCGGGCCTTCAGACATGCCAGGCAAGTGTGCTGCCATTGAGCCACATTGGCCTATGCTAGTTCTACCTACACGGATCTATAGCATGAACTGTGACGTCATTGTTACCTTGCCATCTATTTAAGTTACCCATTCCTGAACACTATGTAGTGTCTGAGCATATTTGATATCATTTAACCCTTAACAAAATATAAAAATACGATGGTCCCATTTCATATACGATGGGTCCTGGGCAGTGAGTTTGCATCAGTGCTGTCTGCCTTTTAATCCTTGGTTTGTCTGATTTCAAAAATCTGTTTCTCACAGCCATGCTGCCCTGCTCTCTGGGAAAATCAGGTGTGAGAACCATTAACGACATAGGTCAAGGCCCTGTTTAGCTTAGTTGGCTAGAAGAATCCTCCTGGAAAAGGCCCCTTACAACTGCTCCTCTTCAATGCCCTTCCGACAACCATCACCCAAGCCCTGTTGCTTTTCTATTTTCTTTCCAATCTCAGCTTCATAGAATGATCCAGTCTTTCTAAGATCAAGCCATTATGATCAGCATGTACGACCTTGACTCAGAGGTCTGTGATAAAGCAGGCATGTTGCTACAGGACTGTAATTCCAGGCCACAGAGAAGAGAATGCTGAGTTCAAGGCCAGTCTCAAACACACCATGGGCCTTCAGTCATTCCCTAAAAGACTCAGGCCTACCTGTGTCCCCCCTCCTCTTTCTGTTGTATATATGTATATATGCTTGAATGTGTTTAGATACATGAATCTAGGCATAGATATGTGGAGACCATAGGTCCTCCATAGATGTCTGGTCAACACTGGGTGCTTTCTTCAGTCTCCCTCTGTCTTGTTTTGTCGGTTTGTTTTTAATAATTTGTATTCATTACTTTTTAAGGATGGAATTTGTTTTTATTTTATGTGCATGAGTGTTTGCCTGCATGTGCATGTGCACACTCTGTGCATACAGAGTTCATGGAGGTCACAAGAGGGGATCAGAACTGGAGTTACAGACAGTTGTGAGCAGCCATGTAGGTGCTGGCAGCTGAGCCCAAGTCCTCTGCATCTAGTGCTTCTAATAGATGAGCCATCTCTGGTCCAGTTCCATTTTCAGTATTCCTAATTATGCGTATGTTGGCTGGGCATGATGGAGCATGCCTTTAATCCCAGCACTCAAGAGACAGACGCAGACTGTCCCTGTGAGTTCAAGGACCAGCCTGATCTACATAGCGAGTTTCAGGATAGCCAGGACTACAGAGAGACCCTGTCTCAAAAAAAAAAAAAATTAAAAAAAAAACCAAACTTGTGTGTATGTCTGAGTGTGACTATGCGCACATGAGTGTGCGTGTCCATGGAGGCCAGAGGCATTAGATCCTCTTGAGCTATAGTTTCAGGCACTTGTGAGCCTCCTGCTGGGAGCTGAGCTCTGGTGCTGGAAGAGCAGTAAGGGCTTTTAACCCTTAACTATCTCTCCAGTCCTTCACTTTGGTCTTGGAGACAGGGTCTCTCAGTGAGCATGGAGCTCTCCAGTCTGACTAGATTGACCAAGTCTCCAGGACCCTCCTGTCTGTGTCTCCCTAAAGCTGGTATTATAGGCACAATGGATGCACCTGACTTTTTATGTCGGTGCTGGGAGTAAAACTCAGGTCCTGATGCTGGCATAGCAAACATTGGACTGATTAAAGCATCTCTCCAGATCCCCAGATAACTCTTAAATCTGCCATTCAAAGCCATCTGCTGGCTGTCCCTACCCTGGTGTTTCACCCTCTGTCTTTCTCTTTCTCCACGTTCTTGTGTATGTGTGGAGGTAGATGGATATTCTGCCTGCATGTATGTCTATGTACGTATGCATACCTGATGCCTTGCAGAGGCCAGAAGAATATGTGTTAACTCCTGGGATTAGAGTTACAGACAGCTGTGATCTGTCGTGTAGCTGCTAGGACTCGAACCTGAGTTCTCTGGAAGACCTGATAGTGCTCTTACCTACTGAGTCATCACTCTAGCCCCTTCTCTCGGGGTCCTTTTCTTTCTTTTTTTTCCTCAGTTTCTCTGTGTAGCCCTGACTGTCCTGGAACTCACTCTATAGACCAGACTGGCCCTTGAACGCACAGGGACAGTCTGCCTCTGTCTCTTGAGTGCTGGGATTAAAGGTGTGCATCACTGCCTGTCTCTCAGGTTCTTGCCAACTGAAATTATTTGCTCTTCTGAATGTGATTCTACTTCTCTTCCTTCTGTGGCTCTTTTTAGATATTCTTTCTACCAGGAAGGTCTTTTCCTTGTTTCCTCTCCAACTTTTACCCATTGTCTAAAGTCCAGCTGGAATATTACTTGCTGCATGGTGGAATTACTAAGCTAATAACAGGGCAAACATACATGTATGTAATTTCTACCATGTGCCATGGTTTTTGTATGTCCCTGGTAGACAACAATCTCCTTAAAAAACAGAATCAAAGCCAGGCAGTGGTGGCACACATCTTAATCCCAGCACTTGGGAGGCAGAGGCAGGCGGATTTCTGAGTTCGAGGCCAGCCTGGTCTACAGAGTGAGTTCCAGGACAGCCAGGACTACACAGAGAAACCTGTCTCAAAAACAAACATACACAAAAAAAGCAAAAAACAAAACAAAACAAAACAAAAAAAAAACCCAGAATCAAAATCTCATTTGTATATTTGCCTATAAACCCGGATTTAGTACATTTTAATTTTCCCTGTTTCATTTTACCCTAACCTAATTACAGCTCTATAATGATTTGTTAGATATATTAATTTTAAAAACTGAGGGTCTGGATTAGCTAAGTAGTAGAGTTCTTGCATGGCATGTGCAAGGCCCTAGGACCTAGAACTATAGTAGAAACTATAGCAAAACAGAAACAATGAACTGAGATGGAGAAAATGGAGGGCCGGGTGTATAATTCAGGGGCAGCGCCCTTTCTTAGCATGGAAAACACACTAAGCTCAGTCAGTCCCCAGCTCTGTGAGGTGAAGAACAAAACCAAAATAACAAAATGAAATACTTAAGCAGAGCGGCTTGAACAGATACAACCTTCATAGCTGTCACAGCTCTGAAGACATCTCAGCAGCCATAGGTTTCAAGTGTGTGGAAGCTGAGGTAGACCTCAAGCCAGCAGGGGACTCTACAGGGCACAGTGAGTCATTTGCACAGTAGCTTCTGCAGAGGAAAAGGATGGGACACAGAGTACAGGGTGGGGAGAGGAAGGGCTGGAATAGCAATGAGTCTCATTCTTTGACTATTGCTCAACATCCTGGTATTTGGGGAATTTGCCTCCCTTGCCTGGGACAAATTGCCCACTGGCCTGGATTGCCTGTCCTGGGTGGACCTGTTGGCTTTCCTCTGATCTTTGCAGACCTGTTGCTGTCTCACCCCGGGACGCCTGCTGGACACAAGCTTAGTACACGGTAGATGTTCCTGGATCCACTAAGCTTGGGTCCAAGTCAGTAAAAAAAATCTCTGGGCTTTTACACTCAGGCTTTGGTGACAAGGCTCAGCAGGAGGATGGCCTAGGAAAAGGTGTCTCCACATGGGATCTGAGGTGAAAGAAGGGTTGTCAGCAGGTGTGGGCAGAGGAGAGGGAGCCCGAGGGCGTTGCCCCGAGGTGGGAGTGGCTTCCATTTCAAGGGCTTGAAAGTCTGCAGGTCACAGACACAAAACTGCAAGGACAGAACAGGTTCTTGACTTTCCAATAGACTCTGTCTCTGTGCTTCTCTTGGCTCCGTTGGCCTCTTGAAGCTCAGTTTACCCCTGTAAGGCTCCACCTTAGCTCCTGCAGCCTGCTGCTTCTAAAATCTGAGGTTTCAACATAGCTATTTGGAAGTGAGACACTCCTGGGTTCCCTGGGACATTTGGAGCTCATAAAGTTATCTATGGAAATCTAAGTCAGGGCATTTCCTCAAATGCAAACATTTCTATCTCAGGTTCCAAATATGCCCACAGAGGCCACGTGGCTTGCAGGGAGGGTGGATCCTGGACCTGGTTGAGAGCCATCAATGGTCTTATAAGTATGGCTGTGTCCTAGGAGTTGGTATGCGGGTCCAGACCCTTTACTGGGGTTTGAAAGGGGGCTGTGACTTCCTGAAAAGTTAAACGAAACAAAAAAAACATGTTGTTTTTAGAGGCTGAAGGTGGGGCTGTGTGGACATTTCTACTCCCCCTATTTCCTATGGGCTGTAAATAAACATGTGTAATAGGAAACTGTGACTGGGACAGTGCCGTGCCCAGTTACTCCAACCCTGCTGATAGGAATGCCCTTCTCTGCTCAGACAACACTAGTTTTAAACCTTACCCTTCCTCCTTCCATTTTGCTCCCAAGGCCACAGGGAGCCTAGGCTGGTGGCTACTGTGTGTCAAGAGGAGGACAGAGCTGAAGGGGAGGAATGTTCTCTTATTTAGGGCACAAGAAAGATGGAATGTGTGCCCTTCCTGTGACACAGAAGGTGCCAAACTTTGGAGTGCCTCTTAAAATTTCGAACTCAGTCTTACATTCCTGCAAGTAACTGTAATTGCATTCTAAGAATCCACACATGAAAAATGCATGCCAGTGAAGAGCTACTGTGCATTCATCTAAAACTCGATGCATAACAGCGTCCCTGAGTGTTTGAAAGAACACAGCCTCTATTGTGTGCCAAGCACTATTTGTCTGTAGGCAAGTTTTGGTGTACAACTAAATTCAGAGACCCCACCCCCACCCCAAGTCTCAAATGGAGGATCCTTTGCTCTTCCGACCAAGTAAGAAGCACTGTTCTCATAAGATCTTCACTATTTGTTTATTATTTATTACTTTCTTGCTTTTCTGAGAGTCTTATAGTCTTGGCTGGTCTCAAAGTTGGTCTGTAGCCAAAGATGACCTTGAATCTCTGTCTTCCTGCCTACCCCCTAGTTCTGAGATTACAGCTGCTGTCCCTAGCTTTTCTCCCCTGATAAGGAAACTGTGTTTTAGCTTATGAAGCTTGGTAAAGCAGAGAGACGCCCAGCTTCCTGACTATCTCCCTACCTCTGAGAGACTTTGAGAACAGCTACAGAAAGGGCATCTGGGTCCTTCCTCACCCTACCCCTACCCCTGAGCGGAAAGGTGGCCACAGGGCACCTGAAGAAAGAAAGGACTCATTCAGGCTTGTCTGATCTGATCAGCGGTCAGTCGGACAAGAGAATCAACCACACACCACACCAGGCCTTGGCAACGAAGGGCAGCACAAAGCAATGACGTCACTGTTACAGCAGAGAATGCTAAGCTGGGGGTTAACTGCTCAGCTACCCCACCCAGTCCTTCCTCTAAGCCTTCAAGTTCAGGATTACTGTTACTTTCCCTTATGGATGTGGGTATTGAAGCATAGGTTAAGAACAAAGTCACACCTTATTAAAGGAGTCTGGAGAGGAGCCCCAGGCCCTGAAATGGCCCTGCTAATGCCAGACTCAGCATTCCTGGCTTTCCTTAATCACTACATGATTTTGCCCAAGAATCATCTGGACCTCAGCTGTCTGTCTCACAGGAGACTCTACCTGGTGCAAAGGCAGCTTTGGTGTATTTCCCAGGACTAAGAGGACATGCAGTACACTCAGCTCTGTAGGGTGAAGCAGTCTTTAAAATTCCCTCCTGGCTGGGTGCTAGTGCACACCTTTAATCTCAATATGAAGGAACAGAGTCAGGTGGATCTCCGTGAGTCAGGGCCAGCCTGGTCTACACAGCTAAATCTAGGAAAGCCAGGGATACATGGAGAGACCAGTTTCAAAAAGGAAGGAAGGGAGGAAGGAAGGAAGGAAGGAAGGAAGGAAGGAAGGAAGGAAGGAAGGAAGAAGAAGAGAATGGAAGGAAGGAAGGAAGAGGAAGAGAATGGAAGGAAAAGGAAAGAAAAGAAAAGAAGAAAAAAGACATTTCCCTTCTGAACGAAAAGCTGTAACCCAATAAGCTCTTGGCCACCGGAAGACCCTCCCTCCTTCCCCACCCCCAACTACTAAGCTCTCAGCCGGGTCTTTCAGACGGTTTTGGGGCCAGTCTGAGTTTTGGAATTCTTTTTGTGACTTGTTCTCTTTGGCCTTTAACACAGCTCCTGCCTTTCCTCTCTGATTAGTGGGAACCTTAAATCCCCAGCAAGCTCTTTGAAAGTGGGCTGTGCGAATGTGTGTGTGAGTGTGTGTGTGTGTGTGAGTGTGAGTGTGTGTGTGTGTGTGTGTGTGTGTGTGTGTAGTGATAAGTGCATTCTGTTCCTTCCCCAGATGTAGACTGAACACAAACTTACCACCTAATAAATGCTCACTGAGTTCAGGCCAGGAATCCAGGGTCTGTAGACAAATGTCCTTCCTGGACTGTTTGTTTTGGGTCACTCTGTCTACCCAGTCTCCCAAGAGGCTCCTGGCCCTTGAGAGGCTGGCATCTGGCTCGCTGTCCCATCAGGAAGTGTGGCCTTTGGAGGGATCCTTCATGTGCAGGCACAGGGCCTGCCTGGAAGGCACAGACTAGTGTTTTTGCACCTGCGCAAGGCACTTGTGGAGCAGAGAGGCTATTTAAGGCTTGGCAGCTCTGCCTTCTCAAGCCTCCTGGGTCCCTACTGTGGGCTAAAGGCACGCCCCAGAGGAGGCTGTGCGCAGTTGCTCTCCACACAAGGCTTCCTGGGAACCAAGTGTTTGCCCTTT
Organism: Apodemus sylvaticus; assembly: GCF_947179515.1. Classification (NCBI taxonomy): domain Eukaryota; kingdom Metazoa; phylum Chordata; class Mammalia; order Rodentia; family Muridae; genus Apodemus; species Apodemus sylvaticus. The sequence goes on from NC_067473.1 coordinate 151,983,447, forward strand.
GCTTCCCTGGAGGCCAAGGGCCACTTTTTCTTTGCAAAGTGAGACAGAAAGTCTGGTGTGAGGGATGCTTGAGCTCCCAGTCTAACAGTGCGATCTCTCAGAAGCCCCAGACTTTGCCACTGTGACTGGGCAGTGCCAGACTGCGGTCTGATACTATGTTACCTCTCAGAGCCTCAGTTTCTTCATCAGTGAAATGGACAGACTCTCTTCTGGCTCTAACACCCCAGAACCCAAGCGTCTCCGTGGTTCCAGAACAACAAGCCTCCTTCTCAATACTCCTGCCCTCAGGGTGGGTCGGGATTGACCCCTAGCATCATCCACCCAGGATGTCCTGTAGGACCAGACAAGCCCACTGACAGGATGAATTGCCAGTGTGTGTGAGTGTGTGTGTGTGTGGTGTCTGGGGGGGGGGTGGTATGTGTGTGTGTGTGTGTGTGTGGTGTCTGTGGGGGTGGTGGTGGTATGTGTGTGTGTGTGTATGTGTGCATGTGTGTGTGGGGTGTCTGTGTGTGTGTGTGTGTGTAGTGTCTGTGTGTGTGTGTGTGTGTGTGTGTGAGAGATGAGATTGGCCTGTAATGAAGGATGAGGCCGGAGGATTATCATAAGCTCGAGGCCAGCCTAGGCTGCATAGTGAGATCCTCTCTCAAACAAACAAACAGACAGACAGACAGACAATTCCTCACGACGGGCTGGGGTGAGTAGCCATGCAGTAGCCTGGCATTTCAAGGCACTGGGGTTGACGCAACCGAGAGAAATTAAAAGACGAGCAGCCGCAGAGGCCACAGCGGCCCTGTGGGCGTGGGAAGGAGTTCTCGCTCCTCACGCAGCATGGCTGTCCCTTCACCCGATGGTGAAGCCGACAGGGAATGTATATTTTCCAAATACGGCCCAGAGACTTAAAACAGACACACATCCTCCCCAGGATTCATAAAGCGTCATCCAGAAACCCTGCATGGGCATTACAAAGAAGATCGTATGCAAATGATATGCAAATGTGACCCTAGGGCAGTGGTTCTGAATCGTGGTTCCTAATGCTGCGAAGACCCTTTAACACAGTTCCTCACGGTGTGGTGACCCCCAACCATAAAATTATTTCATTGCTACTTCATAAGTGTAATTTTGTTACAGTTATGAATCGTACTGTAAATATCTGATATGCGGACTGTCTGGTGTGTGACCCCTATGGGGTTGAGAATTTCTGCTCTAGAGGTTTGGAAACAAGAGTTTAGAGGTCCTTTGCAAGGTGACATTACATTCCTCCCCACAAGCACAGTCTGGGGAAGAGGGGAGGAGAGGACGGGGGAGATTCGAGCTGGCTGGTTCTTCCTTCTGATAGTCTACCACTGCCCTTCAACCCAGCCCACTTCTGAGAGTTTTTCTGAGAGTTGTCAGGGAGGCAGGCTTAGGATGCAGGCATTCTCCTGAGAACTAAGGCTCTCAGCTTCCTTCACAAAGCCCCAGACCCTAACTTGGGGACTGGAAGGATACAAATGTGTTTCGCCTTGGGAGAGAACAGGAGTGGCCTGCAGGCCGCAGCCTGGGGTCACAGTCTCAGGTCTCCCAGTCACACTGTCACATCCTGTTGTTGCAGAAGCTCCTTGCTAGAGCAGAAGAGTGAGATTCTTCTGGAAAAGACAGGAAATGGTGCCTGAGGTAGACTCTGTCGTCACTTGGAACTGAAGGAAGAAAAGTAAAGCCATTCATAGTCATTCATCAAGACCTTTGTCCCACAGCCTGCTTCTGCCTTCAGAGGTCAGTCAGGGAGGTCGGGCACCACCTCTGTGACTTCGCATACTGTCTCCAGGCCCCTGCTCTGAGGCTCTGTGGGAGGCACGAGAAGCACCCAAGGAAGGCTCTCTACCCTGGATCCACGGAGCGATGACAGGCCCAGGGTGACAGCTCTCACTTTGCCTGCACTTAACCAAGCCAGGCACTTAAACAAATCATCACATTCAATCTCCACATCTCCGTGAGAGAAAGAGCCATGCTGAACTCCATTTTACAAGGCCTCAAGGTCAAGGTCACAGGCTAGCCTAAGGCTGCTCCAGTGGTCACTTTTAGGGAGATGACCTCAGAGCCTGCACTCCTGGCCAGAACCCAGCACCCCCTCCACACGGGAGTTGGGCATAGATATGAACCAGAGTGACAGGACCTTTGGAGTCACCAAGACCTTCAGAAACCAAGTGACTTCAGATTGACCTTGCAGGGGAACCCTTTCCCGGGAAGCAGGGTCATGACCCCACTGCCCAGTGCTGCTTGCCCAATCTCTCTGACTAAATGAGGAAGGTTAAGGTGAGGAAATCAGAACATCCTGAGGAAAGAGCAGAGGGGACAGAAAGCCTGCTGAGGCAGAGAGAAGCTGCTCACAAGGATGCCCGGGGAGGCCTGTGGAGCTCTTGGCTGGGTGACGCAGTGCACAATCGTCCACGAATGCCCAGTGAGCCATGAGAAAAGGCATGGAGGCCAGGGGGCCTTTATCTCCAGGAGCCTGTGAACTCCCTCCTCGCCCTAATTATAAGCCTAGGTAAGAAGAGAACAAGCTGTGCTCTGGCCAGGACGCCTTGCTCACTGGCTTCTGTAAAGACAAATGCGCAGGGACAAGCAGCTCCGCACGACATAGACAGGTGAGCAGCTGACAGAAGCAAGTTCTCAGTACAAGGAAAGAGACCTCGCAAGTCCTGTCAGGGACAACATGCTGGGGAAGCCAGGGAATTATGCTCATCAGCTTTCTGTCATTATGATAAAATGGCTACGTTAATCAGTTTATAAGAAAGAAAGGATGGGACCTAGAGAGGTGGCTCAGCCATTAAGAGCACTTTCTGGGAACGGGGAGGGGGGCTGGAGAGATGGCTCAGTGGTTAAGAGCACTGACTGCTCTACTGAAGGTCCTGAGTTCAAATCCCAGCAACCACATGGTGGCTCAGGACTATCCGTAATGAAATCTGACGCCCTCTTCTGGGGTGTCTGAAGACAGCTACAGTGTACTTATATATAATAAAATAAATAAATCTTAAAAAAAGAAAGAAAGAAAGAAAAAGCACTTTCTGGTCTTCCAGAGGACCCAGGTTCAGTTCCTATGGCTCTCACTCATCTGTAACTCTAGTTCCAGGGCGTCTAGTAACCTCTTCTGGCCCTTGTAGGCACCAGACATGCCTACACACACACACACATAAAAAAAAACATTCATAGTCATAAATAAAAAAAAAAATCCTTTAAAAAAAGAAAGAAGCCGGGCAGTGGTGGCACACGCCTGTAATCCCAGCACTTGGGAGGCAGAGGCAGGCAGATTTCTGAGTTCGAGGCCAGCCTGGTCTACAGAGTGAGTTCCAGGACAGCCAGGGCTATACCGAGAAACCCTGTCTCAAAAAAACCAAATCCAAAAAAAAAAAAAAAAAAAAAATTTTTAAAAAAAAGAAAGAAAGGATTATCCTGGCTCATATTTTTTATGATTTATTTTATTTTAAATTTTAAATGATATGGGTGTGTCTTCAAGGGAGTGTATGCCTATGAAGGCAGGTGTTGGCAGAGATGAGAAGAGAACATTGGGTTCCCTGAGGTTAGAGTTACAGGCCATTGTGAGCCACCCAGTGTGGGGGCTGGGAACTAAACCGGAGTCCTGTGCAAGAGCAGTTGGTGGTTCTAACTGCTGAGCCATCTCTCCAGTCTCTGGGCAAATGGTTTCAAAGACTTGGCCTTGCTGTTTGGGGCCTGTGGCAACTCAGAGCAGTGCAGTAGGAGAATGTGAGGGAGAAGTCTGCTTGACTCTGAGGCAGGCAGGAAGCAAAGAGAGAAGGGAAAGGGATGGGGCCTAACCTCCTCTTTAAGAGGATGACCTAATGACCTAATGTCCTCCTTAGGGCGGCACTGCCTCCCGATAGTGCCTGGAGACACCACTGGGGTAAGATTCCAGGTGATGGTGCATGACCTGTAATACTTTTTACATTTTTTGTTTATTTTGACTTTATGTGTGTGGGTACTTTGCCCACATACACATGGCTGGTGCCCACAGAGGCCAGAAGGAGGCATTGGATCTCCTGGTTGTGAGCTGCCGTGTGGATGCTGGGAACCAAGCCTTGGTCTTCCGCAAAATCAGCCAGTGCTCTTAACTTCTGAGCCGTGTCTCCAGCCCCTCAGATACTTTTGGAGGGGAGATGGGAGAGGGGGGAGGGTTTCTCAGTGTAGTCCTATCCTATAACTCACTCTGTAGGCAAGGCTGGCCTCAAACTCAGAGATCTGCCCTGCCTCTGCCTCCTGAGTCCTGGGATTAAAGGTGTGTCCCCCACCAAGCCTTGTAAGCCTTCTCTAAAAAGACAAAACAAAACAGAGGCTGGAGCAATAGCTCAGTCATCAAGAATACTTCCTGCTCTTCCAGTGGACCTGAGTTTTGTTTCTAGGTTCAAAGTCAGGGGCTGAAAACTGCCTATAACTCAAGATCTAGAGGATCTGCCACCCTCCTCTGGCTTCAGTGAGCCCTTGCACACACCTTTGTGTGTGTACGTGTAGGCAAACACTCGTACACATAACTAAAACTCATACAATAAATCTTGAAAACAAAACAATAGGGCCAGTGAAATGGCTCAGGGGATAAAGGAGCTTGCCGCCAAGTCGAACAACCTGAGTTCAGTTCCCGGGACCCACATGACGGAAGGAGAGAAATGACTCCCAAAAGTTGTCTTTTGCCCCTCACACATATACCCTGATGTTTGCACCCATGTCTACACCAAATAAATACATTCTAAAAGTAAAAATGAATTTAAAACAATATTATCTCACCATGATTACTTTTATTTACTGTTTTTGGGGTGGTACATGTCCCAAAGCATGACTCTGGAGGTCTGTTCCCTTTTTTTCCTGAACTCAGGTGGTTAAATCTTTACTCGCTGGTCCATCTCAGTGGTCCAGTCTTTGTATTAGTACCACCAAAGGATCCAGTCTCCCGATTCTGTTCTCCCGAGACCAAGCCCTTGAATATCTACATTTACTCATTGGCAAAGTCCATGGTTCATCCACAGGACCCAAGAAAGCAGGAGCAAAGGGATTTGTGGAGTAGAGGCATGCAGCCTGGCTACTTGTATAACTCACCACAGTTGACCCCGAGGGCCTGGCTGCTGCTATAGGAACTTCTGCTGTAAAGTCCTCTAGTGCTGTGGGAAATGACAATATGGTCCCCATTTTCTGGCCTTAAATGTCTTCCAAACAATCCTTAAACTTCCAGAGAACCCCACAATTGGCTCACTCCCTTCCTTTCTCTTTCTCTTTTCCACGGGGTCTCACATTAGCCTAGGCTGGCCTAGAATTCTCCACCTGGTGGAATGAATCAAAAACTAAAAAAGAGGGTGAATTTAGCCTGTGGGGCCTGAGGAAGGCTAGGCAGGTGAGCTTGGCTTTGAAAGCTAAACAGACTAAGGAGAGAAAATAATGAGAATTCTCCCTGAGGCCTTAATACTTTTTAAAAAGTCTGTCTCCACTTGGTGAGTGTCACATGCGCTTGTTTATATTTCCCACCCTCCCCCACCCCATCTGATCCTGGAGGCTCTGATTTCACTTCCTTACTGGGGCCTACAGCTCTCCTCGGAGAACCACTCATTTGGGGGGAAGAATAAACACTATAGGTTATTTTTAGGATTCACGATGAGGTCAGAAGTGGTCTTCCTCATGTCCTGTCGCCATCCATTCCCTCCAACCGCCAGCTCCTGGTTCTTCACAGAGCCCATCATCAGGGCATCCCCACATGACCTCTGCAGGCGGTGTCTGCAGAGGTCCAGAGCCAGAGCCAGCATTTTCCAATCTCCTGGGAGCCTCCCTAAGCCTTGCAGCTTCCCTGTCTTGCATGACAGTTGTTTGTTTTTTCATGGAGAGCTGACAGGGCACGCTACCTGCCACCCAGCGTGTGGAGACACAGTCCTGCCCTCGGGCCTCTGGGAACCTGAGCTAGACAGTCAGCTCCAGGTACAAGCACAGCTCAAAACCCGGCCAGCTGAGGCCTGAGCTGAGAGCCCTTTGTTTCATTCTCTGTAGTTTAAAAAAAAAAAACAAATAAACTGTGGACAAAGTGGCAGGTGGGGTCAGGGGCCGCAGAGAGGGAGCAACAGACCGGGACATCTTCGTTGAGGGTTGGAAGGATGCTTAGTACAGGCACTACAAGGTTTCTGAGAGGGGAAGAAGGTGATGTGGCCATAGCAAGGGGAAATGGGGAACAGAGGACAGGCCTGACGAGAGTCAGTGGGAGGAAGGGGCCACCTGCTGGGCCTCCCATGGGTGTCCCCTCACACATCACCTCTCTGCCCACCATAACCCTTGGGTCTCAGCCCCAACACTGGCAGTTCAGATCAAGCCCTGCTGATCAGGTAGGTGCCTGTGGAGACGGCAGCAGAAGAAAGCAGGGATGATCAGGCTAGATCTTAGGAGGCAAGAGAGTGCTGTGGGCCACATCTGCTCTCCAGCCCGGCCAGCCTGCGTTCCTCCCTAGCTCTGCTCTTACCAGAGTTTCTCATATTCTTGCCCTGGAAAAAAAAAAAAGATCTTGTGGTTTAATAGCACCCAGAAGAATGCCACATACAATGCCTGCAGTGTGAATAGGGCACAGACATCACTCTTTGTGTAGGAAAAAAAAAAGCCCTTTTTTTAAATGTATAATTTAGAACTAGATAATAAATTCCAGAAACAGGGTAAGTTTATGTTCTTCACAGGTGACACAGGAATGACAGGTTTGACATGTGTGTTACAAGGAGTTGGCTCATGATCGGGGGAAGATAATCCTTAATGTCTTGGATTATAGTCCAAAACAGACCAGCCTGGGACAGGAAGAGAGGAAAGACCCTGGGGGGTCCAGTCTAGGGTCTGCCACTTGAACTACGTGCCTTTGGGCAAGTCATTAACCTTTCTGGGTATGCTTTGCCTGGTACTTTGGTCCCCTTTACTCACAATTCTCTGGTTCTACAGGGCCTACTTAGCATCTCCTGGAAACAGAAGCTAGTTATTGTTTAATTGGGAGGAGCTATTTGGGGTACAGGAAGAATATGGACAAATACTTCAGAAAGTGTGGTCAGAGTTACTTAAACTAAATGGTTTCATCCTTTTGCTCATATAAGGCATCTTAAGAAAGGCCTCTGACTGGCGCTGTCTACTTATAATCCCAGCACGTGGGTGGCAGAGGCAGGTAGGTCTCTGCGAGTTCAGGGCCAGCCTGGTCTACAGAGTAAGTCCAAAACAAACAGGGCTACGCGTGTATGCATGAGACCCTGTCTTAAAAAAAGAGGTGGGGAAGCAAGGAAGGATGGGTGCCTCTTCCCCATCTAAGAGTTTAGGGGAGGAAAAAAAGGAAGTTCTTGGGCCAGACTACAGAAGTGAACTTGATAGCGCAGAGTTCTTTAAAGAACAGATTGTCTGTGCTGTGGTTCTACTAGTCACGGCTCAGTTCTGCTAAACAGCAGGACTTGTGTCATTTCCCCACATTCACACTCACACATGTAGCCTTGCCTAGCAACCCTGCCTGCAGCTGGGCTGAGCACAGATAGGTGTTCAGGCAGCGAATCCACCAGCAAAGCTGGCTTGAGTGCTTGCTGGGCAAGTGCTCTCCCACTGAGCTGTGTTCCCAGCACAGTGCCTGCTGTGTGGACCCCACAGAGGTCAAAGGAGCACCTAACAGAAGCTGCAGTAACATAGTAGTACAGGCCTGTAATCCCAGCATTCGGGAGGTCGAGGCAGGAAGATTGCATGTTTGAGACCAGTCCAGATTGTATAGCAAGACCCTGGCATAGATAGATAGATAGATAGATAGATAGATAGATAGATAGATAGATAGATAACCAATAACAACCAGAAAATAGGACATTGTGTGCTCTGACCCCTTCCTATGAGCAAGAAGAGTCATTTTATCTCCAGTCAAGGACTTCCTCTTCTCCGGTAATTACATGGTGGGGCAAAAGCTTTAGTTCCCAGTCAGCAGATGGGGATGAGTCACGATGCCTATGGTGGCTGGCTTGGCTTGTGTGCCAGGTGGGGCTTTAGGCAAAAGAGCAGAGCTTTCAACGGGCGCAGCCGCTGTCACCTGATGGTGTTGATCCCGTGTTTTGGGGAATTAAGCTCTCAATGTATGTCCACACTTGTCAGACAGGGAGAATGAACACACAGGACGAGGTGTGCCAGCAGCTATAGGGCTAAAGACGTCAAAGTGGACTGTAGCCTATAGCCACAGTGACGTCAGGACGAAGGGAGAGAGATGCGGACAGAAAGCATCCTGCACTAGGAGTCAACCTGGGCTCGCACTCTGACTGATACTGACGGTATAATTCACGTTCATCCATCATTTTCTTCATTAAGAAAGGGGAGTTTGTGGGAATCAGGGTGTGATGGCACATGCTTGACAATCCCAGTACTTAGGAGTTCCAGGCCAGCTTGGGCTCAAGTTATAAAGAAAATAAAAGAGAAGGGATGGTGGGGGGGGGGGGGGAAGGAAGAGGGGGGAAGGAAGGAGGGAGGGGGAAAGGAAGGAAGGAGGGAGGGGGAAAGGGAGGGGGGATGCCTTACTCAATGAAAGAGGACTTACAAAAGCAGAGGCGTGTGCATCTCTGTGGCCTCTGGTTCACAGTCTAGGATTTTCTTTGCACAAATGGTACCTCTTTGGTAAGTGTTGTTCAGGTCAATTCTTTAAAATAAGAGGCTGGGGTGTAGCTCACTGGTAGGGATCCTTCTTAGCAAGACACTGGGTCCAATCCCCATTACTGCGGGGAGAAGAAAAGGCCTCCCCCTCGCTGAGTCCGTGCAAGGCTCTAGTTCCCCTCCTCAGCTGCAGCGCAACACAAAGTCCCTGGGTCACCTGGTCCTCTTAGCTTCTCAGGGCACAGAGACCCAGTGAGGAACAGCACCTTGCCTAAGATTGCACAAGATAGCCAGAAGACAGAACATAGAAAACGCCCATGATGTGACAGGTTCTCAGGGGCCACTCTGCTCCACTGCCCTTCCTTTCTAAGTGACAGCACATGGGGAGGGGGTCCCCAGCTTTTCCCCACCACCTCTGCTTTTTGGTTTTTCTTTTCAAGGTACTGCCAGGCAGCTGCTCCCTACTGCAGTGTATAGCCAGCCCCTTTTCAGTTTTTGTTTTGAGACTGTTGTCTCACTAAACTGCTCAGGCAGGCCTTGGAAGTGTGACTCTCCTGTCTCAGTTTCCCAAGTAGCTGGTATTACAGGCCTTGCTACCAGGTCTGGATGACGCCTCTGCTCTTGTCCCCGTCCATATGGCCTCTGAGTTACTTAGCTGAAACCAAGCTGCTAATTAAGACCAGAGTGGGGTTTACCAGTACGTGCTGCCGTTGGCATCTTGCCCACCACACTGTCCTGGATTGAGCAGCTGGGTAACACTCTGGGGTCAGACTATCTGGATTGGAATCCCAGTTCTACAGGGGTTGTGCTTTGGGTTGTAACAGCCCCCCAAAGGGCCTGTGTCAAAGGCTTAGTCCTCAGTCTGTCATAGCAGAACATTTCGGAGGAATCTGTGACAACAGGTTTGGTCACTGAAAAGGACTGTGGGACCCTGACCCCTTGCTCTCATTTTGCTCCCAGGCCTACGTAAAATGAGCAACCTTGTAACACCTGCACCTCACAGTGATGTGTCCAATGTGACAAGACCAAGCCATGACGGGCTGAAACCGCAGAAAGTATGTGCTCAGTGTAATCTTTCTTCCTCTAGAGTGGTTTTGCAGTATTTGTCATGGTGATGAAAACTGACAGCCATTAGCACATGACCATCTCTTCTCTTGGACACTTCAGCTTTCTCTGTGGAATGGGGACCAATTGCATTTACCCCCAAGAAGTTGTTCTAAAATTTAAGTGAATTAGGATTTATACTTTAGGGGCTGGAGAGATGGCTCAGGGGTTGAGAGCAAGGACTGTTCTTCCAGAGGTCCTGTGTTCAATTCCCAGCAACCACATGGTGGCTCACGACCATCTGAAATGGGATCTGATGCCCTCTTCTGGTGTCTGAAGACAGTGACAGTGTTCTCATACATAAAGTAAATAATATATGTATGTGTATCTGTATATTATATCCTATCATATTGGCAGGGCTTGAGAGGTGGCTCAGTAGTTAAGATCACTGACTATTCTTCCAGGTGACCCAGGATTAATTCCTAGCACCCACATGGCAACTCATAACTGTCTATAACTTCAAGATCAGATACTCTCATACAGACATGCATGTAGGCAAATCAGCAATGCACAGAAAATAAAAATAAATTTTAAAAAATCAGATAGTGATTGTTCCTTCTCTCTCTCTCTCTCTTTCTCTCTCTCTCTGTGTGTGTGTGTGTGTGTGTGTGTGGTACTAGGGTCTGAATTTTGGACTTCACATAGGATAGGCGGGCACCCCACTATGGAGTCATACCCTTGGTCCTCTTTATACTTTTCATTTGGACTCAAGAGCCTTTAGTCCTACTGCTTCAGCTTCGTTAGTTTATGGGATTACAGGCCGGTCCTAGTGCAGTGTTAAGTGTTTGGTACTTTTTGAAGTTTGTGTTTGACTGTTGATTACATTGGTGGCTCCAGAGTTGACACCGAGCCTTCATGAGGACAGACATTCAATGGGGGAGTTTGTTACTGCTGAATAATGTAAGATTCCAATGATACTTTAAAGGGCTCTCGCATGTATAATTTGGGTGCTCTAGGGTCTTCTCCTCCTCCTCCTCCTCCTCCTCCTCCTCCTCTTCTTAGCCACAGCACATGGAGGATTGAGCTGGGACCTCAGCCGTCCACAAGTCCATTTCCTCTTGCCTGTGCCATCTTCACAACCCTGCCTTCCATTCTACCGTGCTCGTGTTGGAAAGGGGGTGGCTCCCACAGCACAAAGACGGTGGCTGACTGCCAAAGGACCTCAACCAGGAAAAGTGGTGGGAGGCAGCCAGCTCCTGCCAAGAATGGGAATGTGATTTCCTATCCCACCCCCACAGGGGGCCCCAGCCTCCTTTCTGTTCACTTCTCCTTTCCCCTAGTCCTGTAGGCCACAGGTTTCTATCTGAAAAGGCGATTAGCAGCAGTTAACTCGGTTTGTCTCCTCCTGCCAACTTCCTGAGCACAGGGGCAGAAGGCTTTCTCTGCCAAGAAGAGAGCCTTAGCCCAGCACCCAGCCTGTGTCAGCGGGATGTTGACAGCCATTGGTCATTTATTCACAGCCAATTGCCACACTTGAGAGGTGATTTTACTTAATGGTTTCCATTGTCACCTGACCTGACTAACCTGCTGGGTTCCTGCGCAGAGCTGAAGTCCTGGCTGATACAATGTGCTTTCTGCCCTTTTAGTCCTGTGCTTGCTCTAGTGCCTCAGGGCTGCTATTGACTACTGCAGTTCTCCTGTAGCCCCAGGATGGGCTAAGTGGGGGGTTGGGTAGGGGTGTTAGGTGAAATAACTGTGAACTTTAGATTCCCCTACCTTTACCTCCCCAAACCTGGGATTACAGGCCTGCACCACCATGCCTGGCACCATCAGGTATTTAGGGTCAGCTATCTCTAGTATGCCCAGGATGCTACCTTAAAAAGCAGGTGTAGCACATTGCTTCTCAGACTTTAATAGATAGATATACCGGTAGCTGGAGAGATGGCTCTGCAGTAAAGAACACTGATTGCTCTTCCAGAGGTCCTGAGTTCAATTCCCAGCAACCACATGGTGGCTCACAACCATCTGTAATGGGTTCTGATGCCCTTTTCTGGTGTGTCTGAAGACAGCTACAGTGTACTCATACATAAAATAAATAAATAAATCTTTAATAGAAGTACAGATGTCCTAGACCCTAAATCCTTTTCTGTTTTGTTTTTGTTTTTGTTTGTTTGTTTGTTTTGATTTTTGGATTGGGTTTTTTCGAGACAGGGTTTCTCTGTATAGCCCTGACTGTCCTGGAACTCACTCTGTAGACCAGGCTGGCCTTGAACTCAGAAATCCACCTGCTTCTGCCTCCCAGAGTGCTGGGATTACAAGCGTGCACCACCACTGCCCGGCCTTTTTTTTCTGGTTTTCTTTTTTTTTTGAACCTAAATCCTTTTATAATGCAAGTATTAGGGGTTGGGGAGTTGGCTCTATGGTTAAGAGAACTTAATACTCTTTCAGAGGACCCAGATTTGGTTCCCAGTACCCACGAGTGACTCATAACCATCAATACTCCAGTTCCAGGGGATCCGATACCCTCTCCTGACCTCCAGGGACATCAGGCATGCATATGGTGCACAGACCCACATGCAGGCAAAACACCCATGCACATAAAATAGGATAAATATATCTAAAAGCCAATCCAGGCTCTTGAGCTCAAGCGCATCAAGCTTAATGGCTGAGTGCGCATCCAGTTTGTGCCAGGCTGCGTTTCATCCCAAGCACTGAAACAAAAAGGGGGAAATACTCTGGTTGGATGGGTCTAGGAGGGACCAAAGGCAGTGTTTGTAATAAATGATGCTCAGGGAATTCTGAGCTTGCTGATGAGTTGTTTGAATAAAAAAGGTTTCTGAAGAAATCTTGATTGTCAATGACTAAAATCCACTGGGAAACTGTGAAGCCAGAAGAATTTATCACAGGGAGATGGGGTGTCCTAAAGCCAAAGGGTGAGAGTGTAACTGGGCTTCATAAAGAATTGAAAGCAGGCGGCTGGAGAGATGACTCAGCAGTAAAGAGCGCTGACTGCTCTTCTGAAAGGTCCTGAGTTCAAATCCCAGCAACCACATGGTGGCTCACAACCATCTGTAATGAGATCTGATGCCCTCTTCTGGTGTACTTACATATAATAATAAATAAACCTTTAAAAAGAAAGAATTGAAAGCAGGAGTTCAGATTGCCACAGACCTTTCTTAAAAAGAAAAAATAATATGTGGTGTGTATGTGTGTGTGTGTGTGTGTGTGTGTGTGGGTGAGAGGACAACTTTTGGGAGTGGGGTTCCAGAGATTGAACTCAGGCCATCAGACTAAAGGGCAAATGCCTTTACACGCTGAACAACCTTACTAGACCCACAGGATCCTCTTGGTCAGAGTTCCCATGTACTTAACTCAATGCCTATTTGTCCCCGCCCCGCCCTCGGAATGCCCGCCCCCGGAATGCCCGCCCCTGGAATGCCCCGCCCCCGGAATGCCCGCCCCCGGAATGCCCCGCCCCTGGAATGCCCCGCCTCTCCTCACCTCCTTTTCTCTTTTCCCTCTGATCTCCTTAGTGACAAGGTGATTCTGCCCAGTGTCCTGTAGGTTGCATGTCTTCCCCTCCCTTGGTTTGCCTCGATTCTGTGATGCCCTTTAGTAACTCCCTGTGGCAGCAAGCAAAAGCAATGCCGTGTTTGCATGCTGGGGTAAATAAAATCACCCTCACACTCAGCTTCTAGCGCAGCCACAGTCACACCAACACCAGTCTTCTGCCCTTTGCACTGGTTTGCTACTTGTGGGTTGCAGAGTCACACATCAGATATCCTGCATATCAGTCATTTACACTACAATTTGTAACAGCAGCAAAATTACAGTTATGAAGCAGCAACAAAATAATTTTGTGGTTGGGTGTCCCCACAACATGAGGAACTGTATTAAAGGGCCGCGGCATTGGGAAGGCCGTGACCCACTCGTCTGCGCTTTTCATGTCTGAAAGCTTTTACATTCTTCTCCCCTCCAGCTCTGAAAGGTCATCACATCTCAGCTTGGGGTGGGCACATCTTTTCCAACTCTGCGTAATGGATGGTTAGCCAGGACTTTACACCTGAACATTTATGTCCTCTGCTCTACGGGGAAAACATCTGAGTCATTTCTAAAAGTCTGAGCTATCTTGCCCTTTTCTTTCTCAGTTCTTCTTATCTGGAATTCCTGTTACTGGGCTCTTCAGCCTCTCTAGTGGATTCTTTCATTTTCTTAAACTTTGTATCTAATTCTCCCTTGTCTTTATCTCTGTTTTCCTTCTTGTGAAAATTTGGTTTTCTTTTAAGACAGGGTCTCACTGTGCAGCTGGGGTTGGCCTTGAACTTGGGATCTTCCTGCCATGGTCTCACCCCCATCCGCAGTAGCTAGAATTATGGTTGTGTGCTACCAGACCCAGTTCTAGCTAATATTTCTGACCAGGCACCTGTCTGGATCCATACTGGAGTAGGGAAGAAACCCTAAAATCTGTTTTTCTAGAGTGATAGTGGAGGGGGGGGTCACTGCTCAGAATGTAGCCTTTGGGCCAGGTCTGTCCAACTCTGTCCCAGCTACCACACAACTGCTCCTGTCTCACGTCCCATGTCCCTTCTCAAACCACCAGGGAAAAAAAGACCAGCATTTTCCCCCTTGGTTGCTTAGGACAGGGTGTCAGGTGGCCCAAGTTAGTATGAACATGTTATGTAGCTGAGGATGGTCTTGAATTCCTACTCTTCTTGCCTTAACCTTCTAAGTGTTGAGATTCCAGATGTGCACCACCAAACCTGACTAGAGCCAATCTGACAAGAGCTTGCACACAGTTAGAGTGAGCAGGATTTGTCCACATCTTACATTGTGGCATGAGAATGCTGACTCCAAACTAACCTGGATTCTACTGGATCTTAGCGGAGCATGCTGACAGGTGTCTGTCATCCCAGCAGTTGGGAATAGAGGTAAGGGGATTGCCTTGGGTTGGGGGGCTAGCCTGGGACCACACAGTGAGTTTAAAACCAACCTACTGTACATCGTGAAATGCTGTCTCCAAAAAAGCTGGGTGTACGGTAGATCATGCCTTTAATCCCAACATTCAGGAGGCAAATGGATCTCTGTGAGTTCAAGGCTAGCCTGGTCTACAAAGTGAGTTCCAAGACAGCCAGGGATCTTATACAGACCTCTCAAAAAAGACCAATAAATGAAAACAAAAACAAAAACAAAAGAAAAAGAAAGAGAAAGAAAAATCTGAGTGTGTCGTGTGAGAGAGATAGAGTGACAGAGACAGAAAGAAAGAATATATGAATGAATGAATGCTGAGTGAATGAATGAATGAGTGGTATGCTGTGGATAGGAGATATTCAGATAGTTGATTGTGGCAATGTTTGTATAAATCTGTGACCTTATGAAATGTCATCAAATTACATGCTGTAATGTGTGAATCATGGTTTGTGAGTTGTATCTCAATAAAGCCATGACAACGGAGGTGTCTCTGGAGCTGGCACACTGTGCCAAGATGCAGGTCCCCAGTGTCACTGTCCTTGGAAGCCTTTGGCATGTCTATGACACTTCTCAGTCACCACTTTAGCAGGATAAATCTGAGTGACATGTGTATTCTTTACTGAAGGTTGTTCATCTGAAGAATTGTCACTGGCTTCCTTAGGGGTTGTCAGCATCATCTCTGATAGCTATCAAGTCCGACAGATGAAAGAGCTGGCTTTGTCTCTGTGCTCTTCTTCCCATGACAGTGAGTGAGTTCTTTCCCATGGGCTGGGTGGGGGAGCAGAGGTCATGAGCGCTCGATTCTCTTGCAGAGGGCCAGAGATTTGTTTTCAGCCCCTAGGTCACAACCGAACTCACAACCAACTAGAACTCCATTTGGGGGGAACCCAACACTCTCAATGACCCCCAAAGGAGCCAGTGTGCATGCATTTATTTGGATGTGTACACATGTATAAACATGCACACAAATTTAAAGAATAAATAAAACCTTAAAAAACTAAATTATTTCTGAGATTGGAAAGATGGATTAGCAGTTAAGAGCACTGGCTGCTCTTCCAGGGGACCTGGGTTTGAGTCCCAGCACCCACCTGGTGGCTCACAGCCACTCTTGCTCCAGAGGAGCCAGTGAGCTCTTCTTGTATTCCTCATCTCCAGGCACACACGATACACATGCAGGTAAAAGACTCATATACATAAATAAAAATAATAAAATCATAATAACTTTTAAAAGGAAATAATTTCTTTTCTTCCTAAAAGTTACTTTTTAAAAAAAAAAAAAAGAACTACTTTTATTGGTGGCAAATAATACAGACCGCACAGACCTATTTTCAAGAAAAGTGAGGCTGCAAACCTAGATCATTCATCAATGTTGTTTTCAACATGCTGGTCACATGCAGCCTCCGGCTATGCACCGGGGAACCAGCTGCAATTCTGGAAGCTAGGAACAAGCATTTGGCTTTGTATGACCATGTCTTCCAAAAGACAGTGCTCTCCCTGCTAGAAGTGTGGGGGGGGGTGGTGCTGTTTTAACTATCAGAGTACTCAGAGATGTTTTATTCCCCCTTGAGAACTCAAGATTATTTTTTATGCCTTAAATATGAGGGCCGGGCATTCCTATAAATCCTAGCATTGGGGAGATGGATGGAGGATAATGGAAGGCTTAAGGCCAGCCTGAGCTACATAGCAAATTCAGGGTTAACCTGGGCTAGTAGAATCTGTCTCAAAAATAAAATTACATAAATATTAGAGCATCCCTAACTAGTACAGAAAAAAGGAAACAAGCCTATGGTTCTACTATCTGTCTGGCCATTAATCTAATTTCAAATCATGTCTCCACCCCATGATGTCTCTTTTACAACCCTGACGGCCTTCTCTTGCAACAGCCTTGAGCACTTCACTACAAGTCTCTCAGAAGGACCCACCTCTAAAGACCTCCCTCGTTTTGCTTTGAGGAATTGAGACCTGAGTGACAGCAGCCAAAGGTCCCCAGCTGCTCAGGAGGCTGGAGGAGACATTAATGTAAACCCGGATGCCAACTCGCTTCTGGCACATTCCCCAAGACTCAGGCACTAACCAGCGTAGGCAGAATGCTAGCACCCTGCCAGGTGGGTAAGGAGGTGGGAATGATGCCTGAGGCACATCAGCATTGGCACCGTAGCATGCGCCAGTCACAGCAGTGCAAACCCCGATGCCAGCAAGACCGGGAAATGAGACCCCATGCAGCATGCTGGATGCAGGGCCGTCTCTCTTCACACCTTAGTGGGCCTCACGGGCCTAGTTCTTCTAACTCTGAGGTCAGGACTCAGATCTCAATGAAGCCATCTGTAAATCATGCTGTGGGCCCCACCTACAAGACCCTGCCAGGCTCAGAGGTCACATAAAGTCTACCAGAGCTTGATGCAGGGCCAGTGACTGGTGGTTAGGAGTACTGAGACACTCCACAAACATCTACTTAGTTGTGTTATTGTCATCTCTTTTTGTTTTTAAGATTTATTTATTTTGTGTATGTGAATACTCTACAGCTGTCTTCAGACACATCAGAAGAGGGCATCGGATCCCATTACAGATGGTTGTGAGCCACCATGTGGTTGCTGGGAATTGAACTCAGGACCTCTGGAAGATCAGTCAGTGCTCTTAACCCCTGAGCCATCTCTCCAGCCCTATTATCATCTCTTGTTAAGTGATTTTATTAAAAGCCTAATATATTTATTTTACAACATGACTACAAAGTAGTATATGTTCATCACAGGATCTTTGAAAATTTTAGAAAAAAACCCCACAAAATCAAAATAACCTATAATCTGACTCCTTAGAAATAACAATAGCTAACTTTTTCATATTTAACCTTTATTTCACATATACTGCATTAGAGTCCCACATTTGGGAGAATTCGAAATTATTCTAATGATATTTGGACTTTACATAAGATCTGAGTACTATATTATCAATATCTATGTCTATATCTTATTATATCTATATCTAATCTATATCTATATGATGGAAATAAGCAATAACAATAGCCCATCATGACTGTAATCTAATTCATCTAATAATCCCTATTACCAGTTTTCACTATTGTAAAATGCCGTATGAGCTGGGTATGGTGGTACATCCAGTACTTGGGAGATGGAGGCAGGAGGACAAGGAGTTCAGGGATAGCCTTAGACACAAAGTCAGCTTGAGCTAGCTTCAGCTATGGCAAACTCCTCAAAACAAAAACAAACACTAGTAAACTTGTCATAACGAGCATTTCTAAAGGTGTCCCTTTGCACACAGCCCTGATTCTTTTCCTAGAATCAATTTTTACAATGGAGCTACTTCTTAAGGTGGGGAGGGCATTCTGGCCTGGAGTTTGTATAGCCCAGGCTGGCATCAAACTCAAAATCTTCCTGCCTTCTGTTACTGTGTGCTGGGTACACAGCTTTGAACCATCACATCTGGCTTGGAAAGTATGGCTTTTGTTAAGGCTTTTCAAAATAAATTGACTGAAGAGGAGACACTTTTGAAATTTATATTTTGTGTATTTGAACATTTTTCTACTTATAAAAAGGATACATTCTTGCCCAAAATATTTTTTAAATGATGTACCTATATATGATTCAACTTTCTGTTAAAGCAGTGGTGTCCATCATCGGAGTTGATGATCTAGTAGAAGAGTGTATTTCGGGAGCTGTTATGGGGTAGACCAGAAGCATCCCCCAGATGCTTCTGTTGCGGCCATACTAAGCAGGTCTGACCCGTGAGTGGACCCCTTTGTTGATGAACCCTTAGTCTGATAGGCGTTTGGGAGGCAATAGAAACTTAGGACACAATTGAACAGTGTGTCCTCAGGGACTGTATCTTGTGTGTCTTGTCCCCGACATCTTTCTCTCTCTATGTCTTGGCCACCATGCTGTGCCCATGCTCCCTGCTATTTCTCGTTGCCTCACCACAGGCTCACAAGGAATAGAGCCCGTGACCACAGACTAACATTTCCAAAACAATGAGATAAAACAAACCTTTCTTCTTTTGAGAAAATTCCATCAGGTATTTTGACACGGGATGGAAGATTTAGGGACATGAACATCTCCCTCCCTTTTTTCTCACTGGTCTAGGTCTAGTCACTAATGAACTCTTTCTTTGACATGGCCAGTGCCTAGGTCCACACCATTCCTACTGTCTGTGCATATAGGCTGGTACCACTGGCCAGCCGAGTCAACCCTTGAGTTGACTCTCTAGAGTTAGAGAAAGAACAAGAATGGGGGTACATAGCTGTAGACATTGCTTCCTAACAAACAGAGGACCTAGCACTCTTATCCATGACCCGAGGGAAGTGCAGGAGGAGGAGACATGAGCTACAGTCAAGTAGGGAAACCTAAGCACTCTAGAGGCAGGTCACTGGCAAAGCCCTATCTGTACACATCTACACACAGAGAATGACAGCTACAGGCTTGCACGCTGCAGCCACACACGGGCTCTGCCGTGAGCAGGAATTCATCTCCCCATTGATTAACAAGCTCATTTCTTGACAGGAAGCTTATCTACAGATGCCTGTGAAATGTTTTCATATATGGAAGATTAATTTGTCTCAGGAGGGGATCTCCCACTCACACCAATGAAGCAGTTCCAAAGATAAATCCCGCTGGGATCCTCAAAGGTGCCCCACCGGGGGAAGGGCAGCAGTACTTTAGAGGGCTTCCCCACCGCAAGGGCTGTTAGACCTCCTCACCTCTACAGTTCAGTGGTCCTCCCCACACCCGCCAGTGGCGCCAAGTTGGCTCATACCTCTAGTGTTGTTTGTTAGCTTCACCTTCAGAGATGCAAAAGCCTACATCCCCCCACCTGAGTGTTGGGACTGGACTGTGCCTCCGACATAGAGAATCACGAGAATCACTTTGTGAGGCTTTGGGTTTCATCCTCAGCTATGTCAAAAGTAAAAATTAAATAAAAAGAGAGAAGTGTAAGTTGTTAACAGAAACTCTATTCTAAGACCCCAAATACTATGATTAATTCCAAAATATATTATTTTCTTTGACCACCTAAGAGGCCTAGCTTTGTGGAATTTTGGTCAACAGCAAGAGTAAAAAAACTTCAATTGCCCTGCAATTGAAGGTCTCAACCATCCTCATCCACACACACCAGGCTGTTTAAGACCAAGTCGAACTGTATGCAGTGTAGACTGCCCTTGAACCCACCATCATCCCAAGCACTGGAATTACAGATGAAGTAACTTTTACTTCATGAAATTAAAATGGCAGGCTTCTAGGCCATACCTTCCTGGTAAGTAAAGGTGGATCAGAATATTGAATGGAGTAAAGAGTTTTTACCGGAAGCTGGGTGCAGTGGTAGGGTGTGTAATGGGAGATATCAGATACTCCAACAGCCCAGTCATGAGATGGACAGGATAACAGCAGGTACTTTCCATAAGCCCTGTACAAACGCAGTTCTCTACAGCGTTCACAGGAAGACAGTGTAATTGTTCTCCTTCTATGTACAAGAAATGGAGGCACAGGCAGGATAACTGACTCTCCTAAGGTCACACAGATGCCAGAACTGGACATCACCCAGGAGCCCACAACCTAGAACATCCTAGAAACCAACCTACTTCGTCTAAGGGTTTTGATTCATCTCAGAGTGTTGAGATTCTTAGCCCTGCCAGGAAGCATTTGCCTGTAACCCCAGCACTGGGGAGGCTGGAGCCAGGGGATCATGACAAGATCATGGCCAGCCTGGCCTACCAAGTGAGTCCCAGGCTAGCCCAAGCTACAGAGTGAGGTGTTACCTAAGGTGGAAAACTGAAGTCATAAATACACACAGCCAGAGATACACATGCCACTTTATTCAGAGCAATTTTTAAAATTGTTTATGATTGAAGCTTTTGAATCACTTTTCAGCCTTTGGCTAAGATCGTATGTAGATCACTGTGTTAGACTTTTCATCATAGTGACAGGAATACCTGACAGAAATAACTGAAGGGACAGGTGGTACAGGTGCCGCCCAGTCTGCTGCTCCCTGCAGTATGTGAATTATTCCTTCTGGAAAGGGGTAGCCAATAACTTAAGGAAGGATTCGGTTTTGCTCATGGTTTCTGTGGCCCATGTCACCACTGGGCATCAGTGTGCAGAGACTCAAAGCTGTTCCAAGTGTCACCTCAGAGACTATCATGGAGAAGGGGACAAAACCAGTGTGAAAAGCTGGGACAGAGTGCTCTGATACAGGGTCTTCTGGGCAGGGCGTCCAACAGACCCGCTACAGCTGTGGTTCTGGCACAAGACTAGGCCCATCAGCAGGCCGCCATGCAGAGGGGAAGGGCCCTCATTGAAGGCCAGGGACAGGAGGTTGCCACAGGTTGAAGCTATCCTGGGCTACTTAGTGAGTTTCAAGCTGGCTTGGGCTATATAGTGTTAGGCTGTTTCCAAAGGCAGAAAAAGGAAGGAAGGAAAAGAGGGAGGGAGGGAGGGAGGGAAGAAAGAAGGAAGGAAGGGAGGGAGGGAGGGAGGGAAGAAGGAAGGAAGGAAGGAAGGAAGGAAGGAAGGAAGGAAGGAAGGAAGGAAGGAAGGAAGGAAGGAAATCTTACATTCTTCTTGCTTCTAGTACTAGGCATCTACTAACCTGTCTCTTGTCTTGCAGCTTTTCCTCTTCTGGGCAGTACTTCGGGCCTTCTGTGTCCAGCGACTCTCTTAGCACAGTGGGTTAAAGGCCCGTGCCTCAGAGCCTGAGGAGCAGTGCATTTCAGAGAAGCAGGAAAAGTATCTTGTCTCACTCCTCATTGCACCAGGAAGTGTCTAGGTTCTTTCTCTAAGGTATACGGCTCACTGGAAGGGCTACAGAGCAGAGGATGACCTTAGATTTATGACCCTTCTGTTTCTTCCACCCAAGTGTCTGAATTACAGGCTTTGCCACCATGTCCACCTCATGCAAGGCAGAGGCTTGGGCCAGGACCTAGTGTGTGCTAGACAAGTCCATAGCAACGGAGCTACGTCCCGGCCTGCTTTTCCTTTCCTTTTTTTTTTAAATCGGAAAATAATTATTACATTTATTGATTTGGGTATTTATTTTGTTTGGTGGGTGTCAGAAGTACTTGTGATACATGTAGTTTAGGTGGTTGCTCCCCTTCCACCATAAAGGTTGTGGGAAGCAAACTCAGGCCATCAGATTTGGCGGCATGAACTCGACCTTTATCCACTGAGCCATTTTGCTGGACCCGTCTTTTCCTTTTTCTTGATTAAGTCTATAAGGACAAGGATTCTTTTATTTTTCTTTAAAAAAAAAAAAAAAGAAGCTATTCCAGAGTCTTCTTCAAAATCATTATGAAGTCAAGTTCTCAAACTCATAGTGATCCTCCTGCCTCAGCCTCCCAAGTTGCTGGGATTACAGGTGTGAACCTGGGTGGCTCCCTAGGCAAGCTTTCGTTTTCTTTGAGTAGATACCAAGGAGTGGTCACCCATGTTAAACCTTTTGAAGATGTGTGGCCTGTTTCCCACAGAGCAATTAAGGAAGACATGCAACATTGAGCCCTGTGCTCTACATGTGCATCCTCAGAAAGGCATGTGCACCTTCCCGCACCCATGCAGGCCCACATGAACACATCCATATACCATGTACACAAAGAAAGGGAAAGGAGGCGCTGGGAACCCATCCCCAAGCACAATGTGGTGAAACTAGCAAGCTATAAATAGATGTCAAAAGGAGCTGGGGCTGGGGGTGCCTATCCAAGAACAAAGGTGTAGACTGGCAGTACACCATAATGTTTCACTATGCTGAGAGGAAAGTACCTGTAATGGAGAATTGTGTGTTCAGTGTGTCACTGTCTGATGTGCTGGTGAAGCAACTCCTCCCCAAAAGCGAACCCTGAGTCTGTACACCTATCTAGATCTAGCCAGTGGGCGCAGGCAGCACAGCAAGCTGAGAAGCAGTGTGCTCCTCTGGGTTGAGATTCAGGAGTGGTTCTACCTTTGAAGCCCACAGGATTGCAGTCAGGATGTCAGCCAGGCCCAGACCCTCTAAAGGCTTGACTGAGCATAAAGGGGCCACTCTCCTGATTGCTCACTCAAACTTGGAGCCGTGCTACATACCTGCAGTCCTCATCACTCCTGAGGCAGGAGGATTGCTTCCCAGGAGTTGGAGGCAGCTTGGCCAACAAAGCTAAACTCTATCTCAAAAAAAGAGAAAAGGAAGACACATGCACAAACCTGGCTGGTTGGCCAAGAATCACTGCTTCCTGTTCAAGGTTCAGTCTCTTGTCATTTCCATAGGATGCTAGATAGATGACGTGGCAGCTGGTTCCCAGAGCAGGGAATTCAAAAGACAGCAGAACGGGAACAATGCCTTCTGTGACACTGCCCTGGAAACTGCACAGCACCAGAAATACAGCATTCCTGTTGGTTGAGCAGATGAGCCAGATTCAGTGTGGGAAGGGACAGGACAGGGTGTGACCATCAGGAGGTCATCTTGCAGGCTAAATACCTTGCTATGAGTGGCTCTTGTGTAACACATAAACTGCAAGGTAGGCTAGGAGGAATTGAGACATAGTTGCCAACTGTAGTGTGGGTGAATGGGAAAGAACACTGACTTCACATACAATCACATCAGATGACTGTCATGAACCTTTTTAGGAGTTATTCTTCTTTAGTGTGGGCTGAATTTATACTCCCCCAAAGTAGAATGTAGATATAGGAAAGTAATTTTGCAGTGGAGAAGCACAACATCAAGGCCCGTTTTGCGTGACTATAATAACATGCCCTGTGCTGGGTACTTTATAAAGAAGAGTGGTTGCCTACAATGACGGCACATGCCTATAATCCTAGAACTTTGGCAGTAGACGGAGTAGAATCAGGAGTTCAAGGTCAGCCTGGCTTCTTAGTGAGTCTAAAGCCTACCTGAGCTACATGAAAGAAAGAAAAAGAAAAAAAGGAAAAGAAAAAAGGGAAGAAAGGAAAGAAAGAAAGAAAGAAAGAAAGAAAGAAAGAAAGAAAGAAAGAAAGAAAGAAAGAAAGAAAGAGTAAGAGAGAGAGAAGAAGGGAGGGAGGGAAGGAGGGAGAGAGGAAGAGGGAAAGGGAGAGAGAAGAAGGAAGGAAGGAAGGGAGAAAGAAAGAAACAAACAAACAAACAAAGAAACAAAGAAAGAAAGAAAGAAAGAAAAAAAGAAAGAAAGAAAGAAAGAAAGAAAGAAAGAAAGAAAGAAAGAAAGGAGTTTGACTCAAATCTGTAGCTATGTAAAGGCCTGGATTGACGTGTCTTCTGATGAGGGAGGGGCTCACGGTAGGCGGTACCATGTGGTGAGAGTGCACACAAGACAGAGAGAAAAGAGAGAGCATCACACAGGGAGAGCGGAAGGGAGTGAGATAAACCAGGCTTGCTCTTTTATAATGACTTGTCTCTTTTGCTTACTTATCGATTGATTTTTTAAAGATTTATTTATTTATTATATGTAAGTACACTGTAGCTGTCTTCAGACACACCAGAAGAGGGCATCAGATCTCATTACAGATGGTTGTGAGCCACCATGTGGTTGCTGGGATTTGAACTCAGGACCTTCGGAAGAGCAGTCAGTGCTCTTTACTGCTGAGCCATCTCTCTAGCCCCTTATCTATTGATTTATTTATTGAGAAAGGGTTTTGTTGTAAAGCACAGGCTAATGTCAAGTTCATAATCCTTCTGCCTCAGCCTCCCAAGTGCTGGGACAATGGGCATGCACCTCTACCTCTGCCTCAAAATTAATTTTCCTTTGGGCGCTCCAAGCCAAGAACCTGACTGCAGGGCTCTAATCTGCGCTGCTGGAGAGACAGGGTCAGGAGGGTCCCTCCAGCTCAGGGGTGCGAGGCAGGCCTGAGGGACCCAGTGAGATGGATCCCATCTTAAACAGAACAGCAGATATAATCGATCACGAATCCAAGAGTGAATCGCTGTGGTTCAGCAAGTGCTGTCTCCCTAAGGATCTGGACCCAGACACCGGAATGTGTGATCGGGTTGTTCAGGACCATTTTGTTGGATATTCCTGAGGTGAGTTGGGATAGCATGGATTCCCGGCCACTAGGGAGGCTAAGGATTGCAAGTCTGAAGCTAGCCTGGATAATTCAGTATGACTGTCTCAAATCCAAAACAGCACTGGGGTTGTATGTAGCTCAGGGGCAGAGCGTTTTCCTGACAGCCCACAGCCCTGGGTTCCATCCTCGGGGCTGGAGAAGCAGATCAGCAATGAATCCCTTGGGGCTCCGGCGACACTCCCCCCAGGAACCCAGGGCACTAGTGTGGCTTCACAACAACACAGTATCTGTATGGTCAGGGCAACCCAGTGACAGAGAATCTGACAGTTACTCAGACAACTTCACTTGCCCAATACATAGTAAAGCTGAATCTGACCCCGTTCTAATGCCAAAGTCCACATTTTTCATTGGTTACAGATTAACCAGAGTTCGTCACTAATGTAAATGGGGTAGTATTTTGGCTGGTACTAGAGGCTCTGAGTCTTCAGATTTAAAGAGTCCTGAAAGGCTGAATAGGCAAGGGGAAAATGAAGAGCTGGTAAGAACAGAGGAGGTACTTTGTTCAGAAATGACCAGTCGTTTCTCAGACCCCTCCGGCCACTAGCCAGTTCACTCTGTCCAGAGGGTTTCCTATTAGAATGGGGCCAGGACAACAGAAACCCCTCTCGGGTCACTCCCACAAAGCTACATGTTAGATAAGCTGAGCTGAGGGAGAGAAGCCAGGCCCATGACGCCCTGACATGCCCCCAGTGACGTCTATCCACAGCAGACACTGTCCCTCCAGACACCCAGGGCTCGGCCAAAAGGCCTCTGGTTTTATGACCAACTCTATTGAGCTCCTAAGTATTTACCCTTCCAGAAACTTCCAGTCAGAATTGCTCCCAACCTTCTGGCCAAGGTGACAGATGAGTCTGTATTTAGCCCAGACAGTAGGGGCTTCGCTATTATGGCAAAGAAAAAGGATGGACCCGATGCCACGGCAGGCTGTTGACGTGTGTGAAGCAGGAGAGTGAGGGTGACAGGGCTATTTTTGCCCTGTCAAGGGGCTGTCAGCAGGCAGGAGGTAAGGCAGATGCTGCAGGGAGTCCTGACATCAGGTACAGGACTGCTGGGCCCCATACCCTGCATGACCTACAGCTGCCCTCATTGCTGACAAAGACTGTGTGTGTGTGCGTGTGTGTGCGTGTGTGTGTGCGTGTGTGTGTGTGTGTGTGTGTGTGTGTGTGTAAAATAAGAGAATGAGGCTACAGTTCAGCAGCAGAGTGTGTGAGAGACTCTAGATTCACTCCACGGTGTTGGGGGACATACAGTGCCTCTGGAAACACAGTTCTGTAATACAGAGCCTCTGTAAGCATGCCTTCACAAGGAGTGCTTCTCTCAGCTTGCCACAGGCAACGACCTAACTTGCTTTAGTCGTCCATGTCTGTCTGTTACGGGCTGTGCATCCTCACTTTCCTTAATGTGCAGGTTCCACACTCATAGCTTCAGCCAGGCCGTTACAGAAACGATTTGGAAGGCTGGGAACCAAGCGAGTGTCCCATGCAAGAGCATTGTTATTTGTGTTGTTGTTTGTTTGTTTCAAGACATGGTTTCTCTGTGTAGCCCTGGCTGTCCTGGAACTCACTCTGTAGACCAGGCTGGCCTTGAACTCAGAGCATCAAGTCCTCTCAGCTGCCGACCCATCTCTCTCGGCCTCTGGGTCACTTAGCGACTACCAGTGTAGGACTCTTTCAACTAAATATATTTTTGAAGTCTTCCTGTATCTACACCCCTTTCCTAGGGCGTCTTTCTATACTTCTTTTTAAGCAGGTCCTCACCAGATGTGGTGACGCACACCCACAATTCCAGCACTCAAGAGGCTAAGGCAGGAAAACGTTTATTTAATTTGTCTCTCTCTCTCTCTCTCTCTCTCTCTCTCTCTCTCTCTCTCTCTCTCTCTCTCTCTCTCTCTGTGTGTGTGTGTGTGTGTGTGTGTGTGTTGCAGGGGATTGCGGGGAGTACATGCCCTGGTGCACCTGTGAAGGTCAGAGGACAACTTTTAGGAGTTGTCTCTCTTCTTCTGCCACGTGAGATTCATAATTCAGATTAAATTCAGGCCATCAGGCTTGGTAGCCAACACCTCTTCCTGCTGAGCCTTCTCACTGGCCCAAATTTTCACATTTTAATAGATCATTGTCAAATTGTCTGCCCCCAAAAAGCTTGTGATGATTTTGGAACATTCCTGCAAAGGATTTTTGTTTAGCCGCAGATTCACCAACGCTTATTACCATCTCTTGAAATCTCTTCGAGCAGACCAGAACACGCACAGACCCACACGTGTGCACTTATGCAGACATGCATGACGCTTTTTGTTTTTGCTTCATAGTCTTCATATTTAAAAAAAAGAATTTATTTTTATATTCTTTTAAATTATGCACATATGTGTATCACATATGGGTATGTCCAGGTGAGCGTGGGTGCTTACAGAGAGGCCAGCGGCATCAGATGCCCTGGAGCTGGAGTTACAGGTGGTTATAAGCTGCCAGACATAGGTGCTGGGAACAGAACTCAGGACCACTGGAAGAGCAGTAAGTGCTTTCCCAGTGAGTCATCGTCACTCCAGCCCTTTCCCTGCTTCTTCCTTAGACTCTCTTTTAAGACCTCAATACACAGCAGGGAAATCAGCCGGACTCTGCCTGACACACACTCACATTTAACCTGTGTGCTGTACTGTTTCTCATTTGTCATTGTCTTCTGACTTTAGGGTGGGGAGGGCTGCTGGGTGTGGAACCACGGCACCCCACAAGCTGAGCTGTGCTGTGGCCCTGGGTGCACTCCAGCCAGTCTTCTGGGTGGCAGCATGAGGCACGGCCCGGGCAGATCAGATGGCAAACTGCTTGATAACTTGCCAGAGGAATCACCAATTTAGGTCCTTTGTCTACAAACTGAGAGTGAGGGCAATGCACACCTCATGGTAGCTGTTTACGTGCGTGCTTGTGTGCGTGTGTGCATGTGTGGCGTGTGTGTGTGTGTGTGTGTGTGTGTGCAGAGGTTAGGAGAGGATGCTAGATGTCTTCCATTATGGCTTTCCACCTTATTGACTTAGGATAGAGTATCCCCATGAACCGGAAGCTCACCCTCTGGCTGGCCAGTGCACTCTGGGAATCTGCCCGTTTCTGCCCACCTCCCAGCCCCCAGCCCCCATGAGCTCTTGTGACTCAGCTATCTTCTTGGAGCCCTAATGGGATTCTTATGAAAGAAAATGAGCTCATGGTCTACACAGGGTTTGCCATGCAGCAACTGTGTTCAGATAGTTTTAATTTTTTTCCAGTGACACTTATTGGTCTTATCCAGGTACAGTGACACATTCCTGTAGCCCAAGCTACTTAAGAGGCTGAGCCAGGAGGGTCATTCGAGTCCAGGAATTCAAGAACCTTCTAAGCGATGTAGTGAGGCCTCCTTTCAAAAGAAAAAATAAATATTGTTGTTGAAGGCAAGTGTGTTAGCACATCCTTGTAATCCTCCTAGTGAGCTGAGGCTAACCTGGCCTGTTTACTGAGCTCTAGGCCAACCTGGGCTACACAGTATGATCCTGTTTCAAAAACAGACAAAGAAACAAACAAGATCATTTAAGGCTTATGAGTTTCATGAAGTTTTCTTCATTCTAAGAGTTAAAAAAAAAATTCCCAGAGGGCACTGCTACTTTGAAGACTCTGTTGGGGGAAGATTTTTGAGTCTTAACACCTAAAAGAGAACAAGAACTATTAATAAGGCAATGGCCATTGTTAATATTCTAAGCTCTGCCCCACAGTTACCTGGCAACAGCCAGGTAGGCCTGGCCCACTATAAAACAGGCTGCTTGCCCCTCCTCTCTCTCTCACCCTCTTACTCTCTTGTCTCTGTCTTGTCCTCTTGCCCTCTTGGGCTCTCCTCAATCCCCATTCACTCCCCATCCCCCCACCCCCACCTCCACGTGGTCATGGCGGCCTCTACTTCTCTTCTCTCTCCCTCTCTCTGCCTTTCTCTGCCTCTACCACCCCCTTAGCTCCCCTCCCCATGCCCTGAATAAACTCTATTCTATACTATACTGCCATGTGTCTGGTCCCTCAGGGGGAAGGGATGCCTCAACATGGGCCCACTGGGGCACGCCCCTTCCCCCACACACCCACAGAACATATTCTTACTCCACTTTCTCTTGTTCTGATCACAACAGCCATATTTTGTTTTTGTTTTTATTTGTTTGTTTTCTAAGGTATGGTGTCTCTGTGTAATAGTCCTCCCTGGCTGGCCTGGAACTTGCTCTGTAGACCAGGCTGGTCTCAAACTCACAGACATCTGCCTGCCTCTGTCTCCTGAGTGCTGGCATTAAAGGGGTGCACCATCAGCACCTGGTCCACTGGGGTTCTTTTTACCACAGGAGACTTCCTTCCTTTCCTATTTTACTATCTTTTATGCAAGTTTGACTTTTCACAGGCTAGGACCAACCCCCCACCACACACCGGCCCTGGCCCTGGCCAGCCCCGGCCCCGAGAGGCCAGCCTACACACACATCATGTGGAAGCCCAGGAATAGCTATCTTCAAGGCTCTCTGAGTGAACTGGGCCCTCGGAGTCTTGGTCTCAGGTCTGGGAGCTGGCAGAACAGTTTCCAAGCCTGTGATCACAGGAAGCTGAGATGGAGAATGGAGAGTTTGGGGCCAGACTGGGTTCCATATTGAAACTCTCAAAAAGAAACAAAATCAACCAAACCAACAAAACCCAGAAGGGCAAGCCGTCCTTCCCTGTGCCTCATAAGGTCTTACCCCCACTGAGGGGCAGGCAGTACTGCAGCAACACACTGACTGACCGGAAGCTGCAGTGGGAGCTGAGCAGGGCACAGACACGTGCCTTCAACAGCTTCATGGGGGGAAGACCTTCTTTGAGGAAGGAAGCACCTACTTGGTGGTAGTCCAAAGGGCAGTCATTGAATGGGTGCCCCAAACAGGGAAGGGGCAGCAATCTGTAGCCTACAAATATGTATTCCCTGCCTGTGACATGTTGAGCCATTAGCTAGAAAGGCCCAAGGTTGGGGAGCTGGCTGGGGTCCCCCAGAGAGGAAGAGGAAGGATAAGGAGACAAAAAAAAAAAACAAAAACAAAAACAAAAAAACAACAACAACAAAAAAACCCAACCATAAGAGACCAGCTCTCAAAATAGTAGAGCTGAAAAACCCAAAGGCTTCTCCTTTTGGTTCCAGATATGACTGGTCAGTTAGCCCTAAGCATGACTTCATCCTACAAAGGCCACTGGCTTTGCTTCTCCTTAAACGAAGCCCGGCTCCAGTTCCCAGGTGACTGTGAGTCTGTAAGATTACTCGTGTGCAAATACCTTCATCTGAGCAGTCCACACATTTGACACCCTCCATACGCTTCCTGTTGCTAATTTAACTGGAATTGGTCTGTCTCTCAGGGCTTTGCAGTGGCTTCAGTGTGTCTGCATTTCCGTGGTTCTGCAACCAGCCACTGTCACATGACACACACCCTGCTCTCCCCACCCTGTACAAATCCAGATGTCAGGGTGTGTAGCCTTACCTGGTTATCCAACTTTGACCCCTGACCCACTCTGGTTTTGTTCTTTCTTTTTTTTTGGGGGGGGGGTGTTGAGACAGGGTTTCTCTGTATAGCCCTGGCTGTCCTGGAACTCACTCTGTAGACCAGGCTGGCCTTGAACTCAAAAATCTGCCTGCTTCTGCCTCCCAAATGCTGGGACTAAAGCCGTGTGCCATCACTCCCCGATTCTGGTTTTGTTCTTGATTCAGGCCAGAACTTATTCCACTACCACTATGCCCTGACGCAGAGTCTCCAGAGAGGGCTCTGCCCCCAGGGACAGGTTAAAATGACAGTTTCCCTTTGCTATGGGCCCTTCCTTCGTAGGCAGTTCTATCATCTGCATGCAAAGTAAGTAAGGGCTTGGAGCTAGGCGGGGTAGGTCCCTTCCGTGCAGATCTGAATGCCTCTCCATATCTTGAGAGCCAAGAAATGGCGTCTCATGGGCATCAAAAATGACTCTTTTCTGAGAACGCAGCCGTGGAGGTGAAAGAGTCCGGCAGAGGGCTGTCTCAGGCCAAGCCTTACAGGCCTGCCCTGGGGGTGGGGGAGGGATATTTGCTGGATGCTATGGAAACCTGAGCTCTGGTTTCAGCACACCTGCTATGTGATGGTGGAAGGTTTCCTCACTGTGTAGCTGTTTCCTTGTTTATAGAATAACAGGGTTGGACCCAGGCTTTGAGGCATACCCCGTTGCACCCAGTGTGTGGGAAAGTGCCCACAGTTTGAAACTGAATGCCCCGAAGTGCGGTTAGCCCTTTCAAGGTGAGATTCCCCCTCCCGGATTCCACCTCTGAAGGTGTCTTAATTTGTACTTTTTAAGGCTCCTTGATCCTGGCTCTTGAGAAATGAGCCAAGACCTTCTAGCCTTGCTGGCACCATGGGCTGAGAGGAGGGAATCTCCACTCACCCCCAAATAAACAGCTAGACTACGCTGGGGACCTCACTGTTTAGAGAACAACTTTAGGCCAGTTCAGGAACAACAAAGTAGACACTGCTTTCCCCAGGGCCTGTGGTCCTCTTTGTCAGAGACCCCCTAACCTTTCTCTCCTGTACTTGGCTTCACTGGACCTGCTCAGGCAGGCAGCCCTCAGACAGACCTCACACTCGGTTTAGTGCCCTTCCCAACCCCATTTTGGAGACAAGGTTTCATGTTGTAACCCAGGCTAATCTCAAACTCATGATCCTCCTGTCTCTGCCTCCTAAGACAAAGATCCTCTTAAGGCAGAGTATTCCATGAGTGTACTATCTTCCTGCTCTCAAATACATTAGATAAGTGAGCTACCCAGAGCTATAAGACCAGCCCCGTATCTGGCACCTTTTGTTTTGCTTTCGTGTATGTTCGTGTGAGGGTGTTGGATCCCGCGGAACTTGAGATATGGACAGTTGTGAGCTGCCATGTGGGTACTGGGAATTGAACCAGGGTCCTTTGGTAGAACAGCCAAAGCTCTTAACCTCTGAGCCATCTCTCCAGACTCCATGTTTGGCTTTAAAAAAAAAAAAAACACTTAAAAACAAAACAAAACACTTGGCTAGAAAGATGGTTCACTGGGTAAAGGTATAGACCGTCAAGCCTGATCACCTGAGTGGGACCCCTGAGACCCATGTGGTAGAAAAAAGAAAGTCACCTCTAGAAAGCTGCCTTTTAATTTCCCCATTCATACATAAGTAAATAAATAACTCACTCTGAGGAAAAAGGAAAAAGCATATATGACAGCTAGTTTTTTTTAATATTTTACTTATTTATTTTATGTATATGACAAGTTCACTGTAGCTGTCTTCAGACACATCAAAAGAGGCATGCATCAGTTCCCAGGTGGTTGTGAGCCACCATGTGGTTGCTGGGAATTGACCTCAGGACCTTTGGAAGAATAGTCAGTGTTCTTAACCACTGAACCATCCCTCCAGCCTATAATAGTTAATCTTAACTGTCAACTTGACTGGCTATAGAATTGTCATGGGTGCTGGAGAGATGGTTCAGAGGTTAAGAGCACTGGGTACACTTCCAGAGGTCCTGAGTTCAATTCCCAGCAACCACATGGTGACTTATAACCATCTATACTCAGATCTGGTGCCCTCTTCTGGCCTGTAGGCAGCATACATGCAGGTCTGAATAATTAATTAATTAATTAATTAATCAATTAATGTCATGGAAACCCGCTACCGTACTTGGAAAGGTTTAACAGAGTAGAAGAGGCCCACCGCAAATGCCAGCAGCACCACCTCAGGTGCCAGCAGCCCAGAGCAGTGCCCCAGGGTAAGGAGGCAGATGTCAACCCTGTGTTCCCTCACCTTCTAAAAATATAGAGGAAGCATGAGTCCTGCTTGTCACCACACGGCTATCCCTCGATCCCTAGGGGTCCCTGTCTGCCACCTAGCACCTGCTCCCTTGGGCCTCTTACTTGACAGCTGACTTGGGTCTCAGATGAAAGCCATGTACCAGTGTTCATCTCCTTTCTGAGTGTGGACACAACGCGGCCAGCTGTCCCACCGTCCTGATGCCAGGTTTTCCCTGCCGTGATGGGCCAGGCCCTCAAACTGTTAGCCAGGACACAGCCTCCCTCCTTTAAGTTGCTCCTTATCAGGTATTTGGTCAACGAGAAAAGTAACCATATAATACACTATGGGAGAGCATAGTGTCCAGGACACGCTAGGTATAAGTCTCAATAACAATCAATAAACAAACCAACGAACAGAGAAAGAAAAGGAATAAAGGAATCTGTTGGTGGGGGCTGGAGAGGTAGCCCAGTGGTTAAGAACTCTTAACCACTCTTTCAGATGACCGGGGTTCAGTTCCCAGCACTCACAGAGTGCCCCACAGCTGTCTGAAACTCAAGTACCAGAGCATCCTATGCCTCTTCTGATCTCTGCAGGCACCAGATATACATGTGGTCCATAGATGTCCATTGCGGCAAACACTTATATACATGAAATAATAAAATAAAAACAAAACAAAACTATTTTGTACAGCCTAGAGATAAGACTGTTACAGTTCAGTCTATATCCTATCAGACTTATATATGTATGTAAATATATGTTTATAGGTAGGATGACCCCATCACTCGTTATAATATTAGTATCCCCTTTTCAGCAGGTAACTAACAGAGGTCCCAAGTCACACGGCCACTAAGGGGAGGTGATGAGTCCCAACTCACGTGTCCTGAATGTCCATGGCCTTCAGATGGGTTAGGGTCCAAACTCCAAATAAGCTAGCAGGACGTACACATGAAAACAGAACCCTGGCTAAAGAAGGGCTGGCTCTCACAGGCATGCCTAAACCTGTGTGGGTGTCCCAAAGTCCAGCCTGAGGATCTGGGCTTGCCCGGGTGCTCCAGAGTTTTCTCAGGCAAATCCAGCCTTGGAAAGCCACGCAATGGTGGAGGCGGCTGTCAAGCAGAAGGCTTGAGGGAGCAGGTGCTAGGTGGCAGACAGAGACCGTTCAGGGAGCCACAGGATAGCTGTGTGGTGACAAGCAGGCCTCATGCTTCTTTAGTATTTTTAGAAGGTGAGGGCAAGTAGGGTTGACAGCTGACTCCTCACCCTGGGGCACAGCCTTGGGCTTCAGAAAAGCTTGTGGCCAAGACAATGTTAGTGAGGGGGAGATCAGCATGTACTAGTTACCATCCATCCATCCATCCACCCATCCATCCACCCACCCACCCATCCATCCACCCATCCATCCACCCACCCATCCATCCATCCACCCATCCATCCATCCACCCATCCATCTATCCATCTATCCACCCATCCACCCATCCATCCATCCATCCACCCATCCACCCATCTACTCCTGGTGTATATGCTGTGCACTAGAGGACTGACTTCCCCCAGAGCTCCAGCCTTCCAGGACCAGGGCAAAAGACCAAGAGCTGTGAGTGACAGACAGAATAGCACAGAGGTTAGAGGGTTGGAACTCAGATCTGGATTCAAGTCTCCACTCTTCGGCCTCTCAGCTGTGTGACCTTGGGCAAGCTAATCTCTCAAACTAAGCTCCCCTCAGAATGGGCAGATGCATGTGAAGAATTTGAAAAGAACATAATGCACCAGGTGTGGTGGCACATGACTTTACTCCCTGCACTTGAGAGGCAGAGGCAGGAGAATCTCTGTGTTCAAGGCCAGCCTGGTCTACAAAGCAAGTTCCAGGATAGCCAGGGCTACACAGAGAAACCCTGTCTCAAAAAACCAAAACACAAAGAAAGAAAGAAAGAAAGAAAGAAAGAAAGAAAGAAAGAAAGAAAGAAAGAAAGAAAGAAAGAAAGAAAGAAAGAAAGAAAGAAAGAAGAAACAAGCAAAATAACATTGAGTCAACAAGGGTATTGAAGAGGGGCAAGACAGATAAGCAGGTAAGCGTGCTTGCGGCTTGAGCCAGCTGATCTGAGTTCAATCATGTGACCCACATTCAATGCCCCTTCCAGAGAACTCAGGTTCTCTTCCTAGCACTCACATATTGATTCATAACTATCTGAAACTCCAGTTCTAGGGAATCTTATGCCCCCTTCTGGCTTCTGAGGATACTGAGCACACACTTGGTTCATAGACATACATGAATGCAAACTATACATATACATACACACACACACACACACACACACACACATACACATACATCTATTAAAAGAGGTCATGGTCTGGTCAGGCACGGAAGTACGTGCCTATAATCCCAGTTCCCCAGGAGGAGGAGGCAGGAAGTTTGTTGAAACCAGGAATGCAAGGCCACCTAGGTAACAGTCGCAGTGAATACACCCAGTACTTGCAAGGTGGAGGCTGGAGGATTAGGAGTTCAAGGTCATCCTCAGCTACTTAAAGGCCACAAGTGTAGGATCGCTGTAGGGAGGGGCTGCGGATGTAACTCAGTTCAGTGGGTGGGAGGGGTTACCTCCTCCTAGGCACAAGTTTTTATCTTGGCCCCCATGACTGGAGAAAGAAAGAGAATCTACCAGGTTGCCAGAGCCTGATGCTGGGCTGTTTCCTGTGAGATCCCTTGACCTTAGGAAGCTACTTTAGCTACTTTGTTATGGGTTTGCTAAATCCAGCCAGGCCTACCCCGACTTCTGGTGAGAAGGGAATCTTTCAGAGGAAGTTCCTTCTACCCATCAGAAGCAGAGAAGCAACAAGGCTTCGTGGGGGGGCCCCCAGGTCACCCAGCAGAGAGAGAACCCACCCAGTGGGCGGGCTCAAGTCAGACCCCCTTCCCCACCCTCCCACCCCCAACCTGGCTCCACAGAGAACTCTGCCATTGCTGGCTTGCTCATTCCCGCATTCGGCTTTCTTTAGCTTTGTTTGCAACAGAGGTGCCCACAGGGTGGGGCGGGCTCAGTGACTGGGTCCTCGCATCTCACAGCGGCTCTGGAATCCTGAGAAAGGAAGAGAGAGGCAAAGGGCCGCGGGAGGTCTCCAGCTGCACCCGCTGGGAGTGGAGGGTCAAGGTCCCAAGTGGGCGCAGTCCTGCTGCCTCACGCTGGCAAGCCAGTCAAAAGGGGCCCCCTCAGGACTGTCGTCACCGTCACTGCAGAACTGGGGACTGTGCTCCCAGCATCCTCTCTTGTTTATTTCCTCTACAGTCTATTTCATCTAAGGCCAGGACCAAGGATATTGCAGTAGACACTGTGCATTCCTTGCTGAGCCAGCAGGGTGCTCCATTGAAGGGGGCATGGAGTACCCCTCCTCTCCCTTCTGTCCGTTAGGCCCTTTCCGAATGAATGAATGAATGAATGAATGGATGGATGAATGCAGCGTTCACTCACCCATTCATTTGCCCGGCCGGGTGAGGTGCTGCACTGAGGGAGACAAAGTCCACAGCCCGGGCAGCACCCATGGGGTGGGACAAAGGGTCATCTTATCTCCCGGCTTCCCCGCTGTAGACACTCCGCTGTAGACACTCAAGTCCCTGCTAACCCTTGCCGGTTTAGGAGATTAAGAGGGCAGGACTATGCAGCAGGCAGGGATCTTCAGTGCATCCTAGATGTCTGTGTCTGATAGGAGCTGGAGATGTGTTTGTTGACCTGGACTGAACAGGCAGGCATCTTGGCAGGCTCTCTCCGGGCTGGGCGGGAGGGAAACTCAGCACCTACCCCCTTTCCCAGCTAGCTGACAGATACCATCGCCTGCATGGGGGCCCTCGTACCTGGACTCCAGCCAGAGGCTGTTAGTACTTCTTGTTCTAATTACCTTACACTCCAAGCAAAGAATTCTCACCTTTTGAAATGGATGCTCTAGTGGGGACACCAAACTCACTCTCACCGTGGTGTGCAATGTTGACTTTCTGCTTCATAACCAACTCCTGGTTTTGTTGTTGGGAGACAAAGGCCTGCCTTTCTTTCCTTCTTTCCTTCTTTCTTTGCTTATTTTTTTGTTCTGCATTTAGACTTCTCCCTGGGTTTAGGCTCTCCATTACAGCTCGGAGACATCCAGTGGCTCAGATGTACTGAGGTGACAGCCCTTCTCCAGCACCCACGATGCCTCAGCTCTGGTGTGACTGAGAGGATAAAAAGAAGGGGCCTCAGGTGTGGGGTGCGCATGATGGGTGTGTGTGTGGGGGGGGAAGCTGCCACCCGTACTGGCTGCTGGGATAGAATGAAATCTGGGCTTTGGTTCATTGTTTTTTTCTGTGGGAAAACCTAGAAATACATTAAAATACTTTATACTGGTTCTGTGAGGATTTATTTGGTTAGGTTTTGAGGCAAGGTCTCACCCTTGAAGCCCAGGTTGAACTGGAACACCCTGTGTAGCCCAGGCTAGCCTTAAGCAATCCTCTTACCTCAACCTCCTAAGTGCTGGGATTGAAGGTGTGAGCCATAACCCTGGGTGAGCCTTTTGAGGCTTGGGAATCCTGGGCGTAGTAGTGGCTTAACTGCCCGGGTCCCTGAGCCTGCCTGGGCTTCCGATCCCACGAACTCTAATACCTAAAAACTGGGCAATCCTAGGCAACATTACCGAACTGTTCTGACCCTTCTTGGTTTTCTGAAAGAAAAAATAAAAAGGTGCTATTAAATGAATTAAACGGCAAAATCAGCATGAAACTGCCCAGCACAGGTGCTTAGAAAGAGGCTTCCAGGGCAGCCGGATAGGGCAGTGGGCCTCATACTCGACTTTGCACTGGTAAGGCTTGGGCACATCTCTGAGTGTCTGATTCAGCCATGAAACCAGAGAACATGCCTTCCCATCCCCCACCCCTGTTGGGGCTCAAGCCTACACGTGAAAGGGAAGTGGTCTGTCATCAAGTCACCCTCTGGCCCAGCACCTTCATTAAGGTGTACGCCCTGCTGCTTCTGCTTCTAAGTCAAATCCACCCGCGTTGAGAACTTATTCAAGAGAGCGGTCAGGCTTCAGGACTTCCGGACTTCCACGTGGGCGCACAGCCCTTCTGATCTGACGGACTTGGGTGGCTAATTTCTCGGAACTTCAGTTCCTTCACTTACAAATTCCAGACTAATTCCATTATAAGAGCTGTGCCCCGCAGCCAGATTTGTCTCTGACTCTTTCCGGGTTAACTCTTTTACTTGGCTCTTAAACACAGGATCAGGAGAGGTGGGCTGGAGAATATTGCTTTGGGGGAAACTCCAAAGCCAAAGTGGACTCTAGAGCTAAATGACAAATGGGGCTGGAAACCTCAGAGCAAAGTTCTAACCTAGAAAGTGCTCTGGTCTGGGGTGAGCACTGGGGGAGAACAGATAGATCCTTGGGCGTGTGTGTGGTAAAGCCACGGTTAACTGCACTCTGAGTAGTCTTTCCTAAAGGCCTCTGGCAAAGTTTGTTTGCAGGGGAGGTGGACAAGCTCCCCAGAAAGAGTAAGCAGGCCCCGCGGAGGTCTCCCACGCCGGCCCTCCCTCGCAGCCTCCCTGCACATTCTGCCTCCTCTAAAGGAGAACCAACCCTCTTAGCCCCTGCTCTTCTCTCTTGGGCTTCAGGAGACTCAGATTCCGGCCAGGGAGGGGCAGAGCTAACCTGAGCCTCTCTGAGCTGTTTCCTGGCCTCCCCTGCTGGACAACCGCAGTGCCGCAGCCCCGCAGCCCTCCCCCACCCCCACCGAAGGCCACGCCCCTCATCTTTAATGTTACAGCGTCCAGGCCCAAGCCTGGGGCAAGAGCTGGAGCCTCCCAGGGAGTCTGAACCCAAGGCTGGAGGAGCTGTCAGGGCCAGTCAGGGATTATCACCAGAATAACACGCAAAAGGCACCCCGCCCTACCGCGGATTAGAGGCTGTTGATTTTTAAGGGCAAGACCGCTGCTCTTGGCATGGAAGGCCAAGGGCGGCACAGTGGTGGTTTGGGGCCTGCCCCAAACAGAGAGCCCGCAAGTGTCTGCCCTTTTGTGGGTTTTGGCCTGAAGACAATGACAGCACCGGCCCTCAGCCCTTCATGAGGATCACAGCTGAGTGGAGTCCAGGAGAGAAAAGACAGTCCTTAGGGGTGGAGCAGGTTTCCAACACCCATCCCAAGCCGTTCCCCTGTCCCGGAAGTGATGCCTCACCCTAAAGCTCTTTTCAAATTTGTGGAAAAGCAAGTTAAATATACTCCTGTGTATTTGAGACACTTAAGTTCCTTCTCCAGCATCCTAGCACCAGACACAAGCAAGGCAATGAGCCTGGGAACCATGCAACCCAAGAACATGCAAGAGAGGATCTAAAGAGTAGAGGCAGTGGTTGGGCATGATGGGACACCCTAAGTTCAAGACCAGCTGGGCTATGCAGTGAGACCTTGTCCCAAAGGAATAGGGAAGACAGCAGAAGAAAGAGCCATCTAGAGGCTTAAAGAAGACCACAGGCCAACACAGGCGGGAGCAGAGCCTGTACCCAGGGAAGGGGTCTAGTAGAGATGGACACTTCCCCCAGAGGCATAGGGCAGACAGACCTCCAGAGCAGGCAGGAAGGGTGGAGTAAGTTCAGGGACGGTGATGAAAGTGTGCCTTTGCTTCTCAGCATCCTGCTCTAGGGCCAGGCAGAGCCTTCAGTTAGCTGTTAGCCCGGCCCATGGGGAAGGGTGGGGAGGGGAGTAGCCGACAAGCTGGAGAGAGGAGCAGCCCAGAAGGGAGAAGGCTGCGGGCCAAGGGCAGGCGCAGGGACTCTGGATACACAGTGTCATGGGGCTTGGGTGAACATTTCCTTTCTTGGGATTCTGGTGTGGTATGGCATGCCTTGGGTGTGGACAGAGGCTGCCCAAGGGCTAGAGAGAGGTATTACATGTCTCTGGGGCTTGTGGAAAAGCTAAAAGGTGCCTACAACAAAAGTTGGGCTGGGGCAGGCCCTGAGTCAGAACAATTATTTAAAATGCCTGTAGGGCCACATATCACATATGGGAGTATAATCCTGAGTTGGGGGGTTGTCTGCTTGTCTTATGTATGTTCGGTATTTCTCAAGGGCTTGCTTCCCCTCCTTCCTCCCTCCCTTTTGATGCTGATGATCAAACCCAAGGCCCCATGAGTTCTACAAGGAAGGCATTCTACAGGGGAGCTTAAGTCCCAGCTGCACATAGCAAACAGGACAGATGCTTCCATCTCACAGCCGAAGAAGCTGAGGTCGACCAGTTCTCCCAGATGCTTCTGCTCCCTTTTAACATTTTGAATTCAAGGTTTGCCTTGGATTCTAATTCAGGTCTGTGTCCTCTCTGCCCACAGCAGTGCAGGGGTTGAGGACACAGGCCTGGAAGACTCAAGAAAGTCTAAAGCAAGTGAGCTTCTTTGGGGCTGAGGACTAGACTTCCATTGAGCAGTGTGCCCTGACTACCTTCTTTCATCTCACTACTACCATGCAGTTCATCTTTAGGATTTTTGTTTTGTTTCTTTCCCAGGTTGTCCTTGCTTTACTCCTATCTCAGCCTCCTGGGATTACAGACATGTGCCACCGTGCATTGTTCATGTTTGTCATTAGATCCTAAGCATGTTTTAGCTTCTCAGACATTGTAGGGGAGGGGTTAACATACAGACTCCGGTTCGGAGACAAGGGCACTTGGCTGTGTCTTCGGTGAGTTGCTTGAGCTCTTTGCATTCTGTTCACTACACAGTGATGCTGCTCTCATCTTGGCAGGGCTAAGCTGACTCATGTCCTGTATTTAACGCTGTGCCAGATGCCAGATATGTCCTCCATAACCATGAACCACACGGTTCCAGCATGCTAGAGCTACACAGCCACACAGTATATTGGGCCTACATGGGCCCCAGCATGTGTGCAATACCATGGGACAGGCCCATCACCTTCCCAAGCTGGACTCCGACAGGGCAGCAGACCAGCCCAACACCTACTTAAAACCCATTAGTAGAATAATTTTCCTGAGGTTACCATTTAAACAACCACTCTAGGCTGGACCCACCCTTTCCTGGGGTGGGAAATCAGCCTGTGGAAGCCTGGGCCTCACCACCAATTTGAATCCCTAGGTAGACTACTATTCTAAGGCCAACTGAAAGGTCATCACTTGACCTACTCTGTGGATAGCCTGGGTTTGAGCTGACACACAGAAGGACTGCCTGCATGGCTTTTCTCAAAACTGACAGGAGTGACTCATCCAAAGGTCACCAGCGCCTGGGGCTGCACGGGGCAAAGTGATTCACTGTCTCTAGCCTGGCCTGGCCCCACAGCTGCCTGGCCTTAATTCCTCTCAGCGGATATTCTCAAGCCTGAGACTCTCCACCCAGAGAAGGGAGCCTCCTCATTCTTAGATGCTAAAGAGAACTCCGCTCTGTACTTGCACAGACAAGGACAGGGTTGGGAAAGCTGGCCTACTCACACACCAGCTTGACAGATCAGGGAAGGGACCAGGTAGTTCTCCACCTTCAGCTGGGCTCTTGGTCTTTGTAGCTTCTTGGTAGAACAATTGTATCCAACTTCCATCACACACACACACACACACACACACACACTTGCACACCATGAGACAGCATCCCTGTAATCTCATTTCTAAGAAAAAACAGAATGAGCCGGTGGACATCACAGTCCCTGATATCCAGAATGTCAATAGACAATGTGACAATGTGTTTACTTTTCTATTAAAAGAACCAGTCCCTTCCTGCTCCCCTAAATTGTGTAAAGAAGTAAAACTACAGAACAACAAAGATGAAGGGCTGAATTAAGGAGCTGACTTGAAGGGATAGGAGCCCCAATCTTGGGGTTGGGTGGGGCCTAGCAAGAGGGCTAAAGGAATTGCAAACTGGGATGGGGGAGATGAGGCAAGAGAGGGGCAATTAGGTCTTTGATGTGCTCGACCCCTACCTACCCACGCCAACCACAAAACCGACATGCTTTAGTCCTGGAGGTTCTCTGGGCCCCAGTGTGGACCTCTGGGGTTCCCTCAGCATAACCCCTGCCCCTTCCTTCTACAGCCGCCTTCAGGTTCCCAGGCTTGCCTGGCTGGCAGGATTCTCAGGGCCTGTTACACTTGAACAGGGTCTCCTGGACACCAGCCTCGGACTCAGTGTCCCTATATTACTGAGTAAATGTATAGGAGGAAGGACAGCAGGCCCCGAGTGAGACTCGAGAGATGACCGTGGTGAGACAGAGCTCAAATCTTGGATTCTGCCTTTACTTCTAGGGAAGAAGACTCACTCTGCCGCCTCCCCACAGCCCAGCTCCTCCAGAGGCCTGGTTTTTTCCTCCCTGTCGTGTAGATAGGAGATTGAGCACCCAAGCT
Organism: Apodemus sylvaticus; assembly: GCF_947179515.1. Classification (NCBI taxonomy): domain Eukaryota; kingdom Metazoa; phylum Chordata; class Mammalia; order Rodentia; family Muridae; genus Apodemus; species Apodemus sylvaticus. Next base: position 152,025,205 of record NC_067473.1, read on the forward strand.
CTGGGGAGGACTGAGCCCCAAGCCAGGAGCCAAGCTCATGGGCCTCCGCCCTAGCAGGGTTCGAGCTGGGCGGGAGCCTCCAGCCACCTGGTGCAAGCTCTGCAGACAGGCCCTGGATGCTGTCCCTTGGCCCATGGGAGCGGCCAAGGCAAGAAGGAGCCAGGGATTCTGACTCCACGAAACAGGAATGACTCACGCTGAATGGCTCTGCTCCCTGAACCAGCCCACATTCCCGGGCCTTTGTTCTGACCCGCCGGGGCTCCGGCCTTAAAGGGCCAGATCTTCCGAGGCACCACCCTGCCGCCATCCCATGACCCTCACTTAGCCCGATCCCTGATGGCATTTCTAGTAGGCTTGGGACTGGGGAGAAGGATGCTGTGATGCAGGATTTAGGGCAGTGAGTGGTTCTCAACCGGTGGATCACGACCCCTGGGCTGGAAAACAGATGTTTACATTATGATTCATAACAATAGCAAAAATTGCAGTTGTAAGTAGCAGTGAAAATAGTTTTATGGTTGTGGGTCATCACAATGTGAGCAACTTGTATTAAAGGGTCAAAGCATTAGGAAGGTTGAAAAGCTCTGGTTTAGGACAGCCTCAGGCCCTCCTCCTCAGGCCCAGCAGGGGGTGGGGGTGGGGGTGGGGAAGATAGAGACGTTTGGGGAGGGAAGATTTTCCTCACTTGCAAAGATCCAAAGAGAGGACCCTCTTCAAAGCGATTTCCTCAGAGCCTCACAGCAGCTCCCTCTACGCACACACGCCTTCCTCCCAGGCTGCAGGTGTGTTCCCGGCCCCACCTGGGGATCCCTCCATCATCCCTGTCTGACCCAGCTTCCTGTTCCTTTGTTTTGGTCTGGTATCTTTCTGTGTGGCCCAGGATGGCCTTCAAAAGCCTCCTGCCTCAGCTTCCCATATATTGACATTTCCAAGGAATACCACCAGGTTCATCTAACATAGGCTTTCTTTTCTTTTCTTTTTTTTTAAAGATGTATTTATTATTAGATCTAAGTACACTGTAGCTGTCTTCAGACACTCCAAAAGAGGGCGTCAGATCTCCTTACGGATGGTTGTGAGACACCATGTGGTTGCTGGGATTTGAATTCAGGACTTTCAGAAGAGCAGTCAGAGCTCTGAACCGCTGAGCCATCTCTCCAGGCCCCAGCATAGGCTTTCTTAAACTGTCCTTTAGCGGTTGTGTCTGGTAGGTTCTAGGCTATTCACTTGTGTGTGTCCAGGTTCAGGTCTTCAGGAAATTCTGTCCTGTCCTGCCGTGGCAGGGCGCTTCCTTGGGACTGAAACATCACCCTGACACGTGGTACCCAAGTAGTTTCTTTGAACCTCGCACGCCACCCTGTGGACACTGGAGAACCGGCCTTTGGGAGAGTAGTTCAGCTTAACGCAAAATGAAAGCCAGACTTGAATTCAGAGAGGCCTACATCTTCTAAAGCCACATCCTCTGTAAAACAGGCTCTTAAAGCAACAGCGACAAGAGACAGAGAGGCTGGAGGTGGAACTCAGTACCAGAAGGAATGGTGTGCTTGGTGAAGGCCTGGTAACACACACACACAAACATGAACACACAAACACACACACACAAACACAGATACACACTCAGGCAAGCATGAGAGAGAGAGATTAAAGTTGAGATTATGGCACCTTCTTGTATAGATTTGGAACGATGTTTCCAGCTTCCCCCAATCCCCTTCCAGGACTCCTTAATCCTCTCAGCCACACCACAGTCAATGTTTAAACACCTGGCTAGAGGTTTGAGTTAAGGCTCTCCCCCTGAAAGCTTTTAGAGGCACTCCAGTCTATCAACTGAACCAGGTGTGAGCTGCTTTTGGAAGGAGGATCTAGGCCCTGCAGGATGGTAAGGAAGGGCTTGAGAGGGGATGGGAGACAGCTCAAAGGTGGGGGGCTGGGGATTGGGGGAGTGGAGGATTGGGGGGACAGCCCATAGGAAAATGTTATCAGGTGAGTCACCTGTTGGTATTCTTAGGGTGACTCAGAACAGGCCTTAATCAAATGAGCCAGAGCTGTAGCCTACAGCCTCGTGTCCGATGCAATCATTGGCCTTTGTGGGGTTAGACCTGAGAGCCTTCACTTTTAACAAACACACAGAGACTTCCTTGGAAGTCATTTCTAAAGGCTGTGGGCAAGGGTTGTGGCTTCCCAGGTCTAACAGGTACACACACACACATACACACACACACACACACACACACACACACAAGCACATACATTCTGTTACCACCTCCTCGGCCTCAGCATTAGCTACAAGAAAGGCCCTAGAAAAATCTAGTGGAGGAAAAGCTCATAGAAAGACAGGTATAGCCCACATCTTCTGTGTCTATAGCTCTCTTTCCCATCATCCTCTAGGCTCTGAACCCCGTAGCCTGATTCATGAGGAGCCAGAGTGGCCTCAAACTTGTATAGCAGAGTGGGAACTTTGAATTTTTTCTTTTCTCTCCAGGATTTTTCTTTTTAAAGATTTATTTTATATATGAGAGTACACTGTTGCTGTCTTCAGACACACCAGAAGAGGGCAACATATCCCATTACAGATGGTTGTGAGCCACCATGTGGATGCTGGAAATTGAACTCAGGACTTCTGGAAGAGCCATTTTTCCAGCCCCCCTCCTTTTTTTTTTTTTTTAAGATTGGCAGGACATGGTGGCCCATACCTTCAATCCCAGCACCCCAGAGGCAGAACCAGGCTGATTTCTGTGAGTTTGAGGCCTATGTAGCTAGTTCCAAGTTAGTGAGACCCTGTCTCCAAAATAAATGTGTGTGTGTGTGTGTGTTATATGTTATATATAATGGACTGAGTGATCTGTCTGTTTGCATGTATGTGTGTAAGTGTGCCGTGTGCTGCAGGTTCCCAGGGAGTCTGGAAGAGGGTACTAGATTCCCCTGGATCTGAAGTTAGGGATGGCGCTGTGAACTACCTGTGTTGGCTGTATACCAAACATGTGTCTTCTGCAAGAGCAGCAAGTGGTTTTTGTTTTTGTTTTGGTTTTTTGTTTCCTTTTTTCAGTATGCAACAGCAAAGAATGTTTATTCTGCACAGAACATGCATGCAGGGGTCCACCACACATGCATGCAGGGGTCCACCATACATGGATGGAAGACCACAGCAAGTACTCTTCACAGCTATAAGCATTTCTCCACCTCTGGAGCTTGTTTTTCATTTTCAGTTTTTAGATCTGGGGGCTTGAATTGACTTTATCGTTCTGTAGTGCTTTACAGTTAAGACATCCATTTGTCAAGGACTTCTAACTTTGAAACAGCTCTGGGCACAGCCTTACAGCCTTGGAGTTTCCCTGGTCCTTCCCCAGTTGGTTTCTAGCGGTTTTAGTTATTGATACAATGTTGTCAGCCAGGGCTACAAAGCTAATCTTGTCACTAGAAGATCACAGCACAGGAAGGGAGAGGATGGCGCTGTGGGGCAGAAACAAAGGCTTCCTCCTCATCCCCTGAAAGTAGAACCCAGTGATACAAGCCGGTGGGGTGGTCGCTATTCTAGCTTGGGGCTTCTGAGAGGCCTCCCTCGCCCCAGGACTTTATTAACTTATTTTCTAACAGTTGTGGGTAGGGTGCTATTTTAAGCCCTAGGTGATAACTTCAAGCAATGTCTCTCTCTCTCTGTTCTCACATAGCTCAGGGAAGGGATAAATGTTCTATTTTCAGCTAGGGCTACCCAAACGTTCAATTAAAACATATATAAACATTGTATATATAATTGTGTGGCTAGAGGGAAAGTGCATCTTTGTGGAGGTCAGAGGTCAAAGCTGGGTGTTTTCCACAATCACCCTTCACTTTGAGACAGTCTCTCACCAAACCCAGTGTTCCCAGACTGACTCGACTGGCTGCAGACTCCGGAATCCGCCCATCTCTGCTCCCTAGTGCCTGGCATGACAGTCTGAACCCAGGTCTTTACTGCAGCCCTTCCAGCTTGATCCTCCTGCCCCCACCTCTGGAGAGCTAGTGGGAGCGAGGAGAGAGTCCCTGGTACGTACGGCCCCTCTTCCTGTCTGTCTGTCTGTCTGCCTACCAGGGACTCTTGTCTAACTCCAAGTCTCTTAGGGCCTTTTCTCCTCCGACAGGCTGCCTGCTGACGGACTGACCCAACCGGTTCAAGACCAGATTGGCACAGGCTACTCAGCAGTTGCTGGCAATGCAACATTCTTTCTTTAAACTGACCAACTCTAAATCAGAGGAGAAAAACTTTTCAGAGAATTAAAAACCTGCAGCCCTCAAGAAGAGACTAGGTTTTTTTTCTTTTCCTTTTCGGTCCCCTTTTGCTTTGGGTGGGGCTGTTCCTCCTTGTGTCTGCTTTTTGTGTGTATTTCTTCACCTTCAATAAACGACTTTCTTCAGCTACTGATTCTGTCTGCTGCTCTGTCTGCTGGTGGTTGAGATTTCTCCGCTGCTCCCTGCTGGGCTCAAGGTTTGTCCTGCCTTTCAGTTCTTTAATTGGCAGGGAAAACAGAACCAGTCAAGATCCCTCGTCTGTATATCACTAGGATTACAAGTGTGTGTCACCAGCATCCATTTGTGTTGTCCTGGGGGATCAAATCCAGGGCTTTATGGATGCACTCTACCAACCGAGCCACACCACAGAGCCTCCAGTCTGATTTTGATGGTCATGAAAAATAACTGGTAATCAGGACCCGATGCGAACAGCTTGTATCAGAGCGGGTGAAGAACGGGGGTGAGTGGGTGGTGACTGGCTCCTCTGACTTTGGGGGTTCTCACTCAGCCTCACTTTTTCCTGGCAGGCGTGACAAATCTACATAGAATAAGGAGTCCCTGTGAGTCTCCAGTCTCATCCCCTAGCCAAGGTGTACACCGGATTTCTCCATCTCCTCTGCACTCCTACCCTACCTAAAGTCGGAGTGCACACGTCAGCTCAGAGGCTGAAGCCAAAAGATGGTGAATTTGAACCAGGCCTGGGCTACAAATAATGAGATCCTGTCATATATATATATATACACCAAACCAGAACAAACCCAACCCCGGGCAGTGGTGGCGCACGCCTGTAATCCCAGCACTCTGGGAGGCAGAGGCAGGCGGATTTCTGAGTTCGAGGCCAGCCTGGTCTACAGAGTGAGTTCCAGGACAGCCAGGGCTACACAGAGAAACCCTGTCTCGAAAAAAACCAAATCTAAAAAAAAAAAAAAAAAAAAAAAAAAACCAAACCAAACCAAACCAAACCAAACAACCAAACCAGAACAAACCCAAAACAAATAAAAATTGGAGGGTTGGCTTTGTGTACAGTTTTTTGTTTCTTAGTTGAAGGAGGGTTACTTTGTATGTAGTCCAGGCTAGCCTTGAATTTCAAGAGAGCCTACACATGAGTCACCATGTTCAACTCCACAAAGACTGTTAGGGTAGCTTGGTATACTTATTAGTGTCTGTTTTAAACTTTCCACTTATCACTATTGTCTGTCCATCACATTCCATGGCGTGTGTACAGGTGTGAGATGATGTATGTGTGGACAGTGTGTGAGATGATGCATGTGTATACAGGTGTGAGATGATGCATGTGTGAGATGATATATGTGTGGACAGTGTGTGAAATGATGCATGTGTGTACAGGTGTGAGATGATGCATGTGTGTACAGGTGTGAGATGATGCATGTGTGTACAGGTGTGAGATGATGCATGTGTGAGATGATGCATGTGTGAGATGATGCATGTGTGAGATGATGTATGTGTGGACAGTGTGTGAAATGATGCATGTGTGTACAGGTGTGAGATGATACATGTGTGGACAGGTGTGAGATGATACATGTGTGGACAGGTGTGAGATGATGCATGTGTGGACAGGTGTAAGATGATGCATGTGTGTACAGGTGTGAGATGATACATATGTGTACAGGTATGAGATGATGCATGTGTGTACAGGTGTGAGATGATGCATGTGTGTATAGGTGTGAGATGATGCATGTGTGTACAGGTGTGAGATGGTGCATGTGTGAGATGATATATGTGTGGACAGTGTGTGAAATGATGCATGTGTGTACAGGTGTGAGATGATGCATGTGTGTACAGGTGTGAGATGATGCATGTGTGTACAGGTGTGAGATGATGCATGTGTGTACAGGTGTGAGATGATGCATGTGTGAGATGATGTATGTGTGGACAGTGTGTGAAATGATGCATGTGTGTACAGGTGTGAGATGATACATGTGTGGACAGGTGTGAGATGATACATGTGTGGACAGGTGTGAGATGATGCATGTGTGGACAGGTGTGAGATGATGCATGTGTGGACAGGTGTGAGATGATACATATGTGTACAGGTGTGAGATGATGCATGTGTGAGATGATGCATGTGTGGACAGGTATGAGATGATGCATGTGTGGACAGGTGTGAGATGATGCATGTGTGGGATGATGCATGTGTGGACAGGTGTGAGATGATGCATATGTGTACAGGTGTGAGATGATGCATGTGTACAGGTGTGAGATGATGCATATGTGTACAGGTGTGAGATGATGCATGTGTACAGGTGTGAGATGATGCATGTGTGTGTACAGGTGTGAGATGATGCATGTGTGGACAGTGTGTGAGATGATGCATGTGTGGGTGTCAGGACAGTTTTGAGGAGTGGGTGCTTCCTCTCACCCCAGTTCCAGGCATCAAGCCCAAGTCCTCAGGCTTTGAGCAGCCAGATTACCTGTTGAGCCATCTAGCCAGTCCCATTTATTTTTGAGACACAATTTAGCCCAGGCTGGCCTTATAACCATGGTAATTGTCCTGTCTCTGCCTTTTTTTTTTTTTTTTTTTAAAGATTTGGTTTTTCGAGACAGGGTTTCTCTGTGTAGCCCTGGCTGTCCTGGAACTCACTCTGTAGACCAGGCTGTCCTCGAACTCAGAAATCCTCCTGCCTCTGCCTCCCAAGTGCTGGGATTAAAGGCGTGCGCCACCACTGCCCAGCCTGTCTCTGCTTTTCAAGTGCTGGGATTTCAGATGTGAGCTCCCACAGCTGGCTTCTTTTAAAGGTCAAAGCTTCTGATTAAACAGACTTCTGGGTCTCAAAAGGCCCAGGTATAATTAATTACCGGAGCAATGTGAAAATGTGAAGAGATGTGAATAACTTCCTAGAGTCATGCTGAGTAGAGGAAACACCCAAACTCCCTGAAACTTGTCTCTCTCATCCACCCACCCACCCACACATCCATCCCAGTCCATACACCTACCCACACACAGTTTACTTACCGTCTCCCCATCCACCCACTCGGTGACCTCGCTATCCACAGCCCGCCCACCCACCCAGACTACGTCCTCGAGACTGATTTTAGGCGGTCAGGCTTTGCGGCAAGTACGTTTACTCACTGAGCCATCCTCCTGGCCCTGGTGTTTTGAGACAGGGTCTCATGTTGCCAGACTGGCCTCAAATACCTGGTCCTCTCACCGCTGCCTTTCTATCTAGGATTGCAGGTGGCCACCACCATGCCCTGTGAGATCACATCACTTAGAGTCTTCCTGCTTCTGGCCTCTTCTAGCTCCATCTGCCCCAGGCACCATTACTGCATTGGTCCCCCAAGTGCTCTTGAGTGACTACAGAGGTCCCAATATCCCCCTCTGGGATATTAGAATTAGTGAGAACAAGAACGTGATTTTATATCTCAAAAGTAATTTTATTTAGTAGGGCAGTGGTGGTGCATTTGGGTTAGGATGAGGCAGGCGAATCCCTGAGTCCAAGGCCAGCCTCATCTACAAAGGGAGATCCAGGACAGCCAAGGCTATAGAGAGAAACTCTGCCTTGAAAAACAAAAACAGACCAAATTATTCTAAAATACTTTTTAAAAATTATTTTATTTCTGCAATGGCAGGAATTGAAATTATAGCCCAGGGCATATTGGAAGCACTACACACCAAGCTACATCTCCAGTCTCCTCAAACAATTTTTAAAGTTAAGAGCTTTCAGCTAATACGCATTGCTGCGTAGATGTGTTTTCTAACAGCCCATGGTCCTGTATATGCTGGAGTGGGAAGGATGCTCTAGGACTCCTGACCCGGGTCACTGGCTAAGGCGGGGCTGGGCATTCTGGAGGATGTGTCATTTCCATTTCAGCTAAGTCTCAGATCTCCTTCCCATGTCTGTCTTTATCTGACACCGCGAAGGTGTACCGGAATAGTGAAACAGGTACCGCAATGCTGTGTTAATTCAGAGCTTAGCAGTCTGTAGAGGTCCCATCTACCAGTCCGTTCATCCAACGGTCTCACTACTCACCTCCTCAACCTCCCAACCTTCAATGGTTCCAGGTCATAAGCTGAGCAGGGAGGCCGTCACTGTCACCCAAGAGGACATTTCATCGCCTTTGGGAAGGGTATTAAGACCCCTGTCTCCTTTCCAGGCCCTCACAGTCCCCTTACCAGATTCTCCTCTCTTACAGCACAGGCACTCCATACCTGGAGGGAACCAGCGCATCAACCTGAACCATTATGCCACCAAGAAGAGCGTGGCAGAGAGCATGCTGGACGTGGCGCTATTTATGTCCAATGCCACGCGGCTGAAATCAGTGCTGGAGCAAGGGCCGTTCTCGCAGTACTACGCCACCCTCCTCGCCCTCATCAGTGTCTCTCTGCTCCTGCAAGTGGTCATTGGCATCCTTCTTGTGGTCATTGGTAAAGAGTCAGGCTTTTGCCTTGGCGCCCCCTGGTGGTAGGAAAGGTCCCTGCATCGCATGTTTAACTTACCACCTGCTAACGGAAGTGTTCCACCTTTACGTCTAGTAACAGATCCTACACTAAGGGCACCCCATGTCCTGCCTCCTCATATCCCATGGGTGGGCACTCCTCGGCAGCTGATAAATGACTGACCCTACTAGCTAGTGGCAGTTTCTTATGTCTGTTGTATTGGAAGCGCACCTCCCCTCGTGGCCCGTATTTTTGCTCCCAATGCCCATTCTATGAATTATCACGTAGATGCTTCATGTGTTAGAAGACTCAAACACATTTCAGTCCAGTGACTTCATTTCTTCCTGGTAGGCCTCCAAAGCCAGCTTGTCTCCAAATTCATGGGTGGGGAGAGGGCAGCTCCAGGCTTTGGCCCCCCTAGATCGACCCTTTACCCACCCACCATCCACTACCACCCACCCTGATCTCCTTGTCTCCACAGCCAGGCTGAACCTGAATGAGGTAGGAAACCAGTGGCGTTTGAACCAGCTCAACAACGCTGCCACCACCTTGGTCTTCATAACTGTGGTCATCAACATTTTTATCACTGCCTTCGGGACACACAAGACAGGCACCATGGCTGCCAGGACTTCCAGCAATCCTATTTGATGCCAACCTAGGTCCCGGGTGAGTGAGGTGGAGGCCCAGAGGACCTCAGATCCAAGGGCTCACCACAGATTTTCTCTGGAGGTCGGAGTACGAGGGCTTTCTTTCCCCCACACCAAGGGGGAAGGTCTGTATGCCTGTGGGCCAGAGAGTCCTTGAAGAGCTGACGGGCATCCCGCAGTACACATACGATGGGGGAGGGGGACACGTGTAAATCTCCCATAAAGCATGTACCATGGATGTAGTGTTATATCCATGATGGACCTGCACTGTGAGTGCTAGCTTGTAGTCTCAAGCCTACGCATGCACACTGCATGCACACTGAGAGTTGGGATACAAGTGTCGGCCTCCAACAGAATCTTGACCATTGGTGCTTGTCTATAAGCATGCTTTCCCCAACCCTCAAGTACATGCACCACGAGGGCTGGTAAGCTGGTGTCAGCCTCCAGCAGCGCATTCCCCTTGAGTGTTGGCTGAAAGCGTGGGCCTGGTGCAGGCCGTGCACCATGCGTGATGTGGTGCAGGCTTGAGCCCCCCGCAGTACATTCACAAGCGCTGGTGTGAAGGAATGGGCCCTGCCATAGCAAATAAATCGTGAGGGGTACAGGTGTCAGCCTCCCTCACTACGCGCTGGGTTATAGGTGCGAGCTTCCCACAGTCAGTCCACGTACCGTGAGGGGGACTCAGTGAAACCCGCCCTGAGCCCTTCGCTCTGAAGGGGTGACGATCCTTCAGTTCTTTTGCCGTTTGCATTCAGGCTTGGAACCCAAGCTAGACTTAGGCTTCCTATGTCACCAAAGATGACAAGTGTGCCACACCCAGCTGGTTTTTAGGCAGACTCCCCAGCCCCAGCTTGGGACAGCGTGGAGGGCCAGTGTGGTTAGTGGCTGTTGTGGCCTGTTGGCAAGAAAAAGATGGAGCTGTGGTTTCATTTGGTGTTGTCTTACAGCACTGTGGTCAGGCGGTGCTTGCTCCCCTACAATGGCCACGCGAGCCAGCAGCAACACCCACAACGCCAGGAACAGGCCGGAAACTGCACTTCAGGGCGCCTGAATCGCTCCATTCTTCACTTTCGTCAGCTGGTGGACCGGGTGCAAATCCAGTCTGCAGAGCCTCACCCACGCATTACCTTTTTTCTGTTCTCCCTGCAGGAGCTGGGTCTAGAGCCACTTCAGCTGTCGTCCCTGACCTGTCAGGCTAACTAGCATGTCCCACAGCATCCTGGAGCGCTTCAAAGGCAATGAAGATGCCCCCGCCTCTTGCCCACCGCACCGGTTTAAGGCGTGCCCCCTTACTGGGTGACGTCATTGCATCTTGATCTGGAGGCCTGAATTTGCCGCAGCAGTATGGCGTTCTGCTAAGGCAGCACCTGCACAGCCTGCACACTCTGGTTGCACTGTATTCCTTCCCTCTGTCCCAGGCCTCAATGTTCCCCTTCTGCAAAATGGAATCTCTCTCTAAAGATAGCTGATAATCCACCAAGTCAAGTCTTGCTGTCTTCAGTCTATGGGTTCTAAATCAAGCTGGTGTGTGGATACCCTCATCATCCCCGTCCCCAAAAAGGCTTATTGTCATCTGTACGATGACAGAGGTCACTGTGTTCTGGACTGCTGAAATACACACATAGCCTTTTAAAGAACCTACTATAAACATACACCACTTTTCACAGGAATGATGTCTCTTAGGTATGCTCTAATAATACAAATGTTTGGGGCTGGAGCGGTGGCTCAGCAGTTAAGAGCACTGGCTGCTCTTCCAGAGGTCCTGAGCTCAATTCCCAGCAGCCATGTGGTGACTTACAACCATCTCTAATGAAACCCAATGCCCTCTTCTGGCATGCATGTATACATGCAGACAAAGCCTTAAGGTACATGAAACACATTATTCTTTTTTTAATAATTTATTTTCATTGTATGTGCACTGGTGTTTTGCTTGCCTGTGTGACAGTGTCAGGTCTCCTGGGAGTGGAGTTACAGACAGTTGTAAGTTACCACTTGGGTACTGAGGATTGAACCTAGGTTTTCTGGAAGAGTCGTTGATCTTAGCCACTGAGTCATCTCTCCAGCTCCAAATACATAAATCTTAACAACAAAAATACAGATTTTCTGCTGGTGGGAAGGTAAGTGAAGGCCCTTGCTGCCAAGCCTGGGGAACCCTGAATGATGTGGAGAGAGAACCAACCACTGAAAGCTGCCCTTTGACCTCCACTGTGCACTGTGGCATGCAAACACCACACACACTCGAATTCACTATGTAGACCAGGCTGGATTCAAACCCATAGAGATTCACCTGTCTCTGCCTCTTAAAGACATGCACCACTAAACCCAGCTAAAAATATTTAAGAAAAAAGGGGGTGGGGATGGAGGGGTGGGAAGAGTAGAGAGGTGGCTGAGTCCTTAAGACCACCTGCTACTCTGCCAGAAGTTCTGGGTTCAATTCCCAGCACCCACCTGGTAACCTACAACCACCTGTAATTCTAGTTCCAGGGAATCTAACGCCCTCTTCTGGCCTCTTTGGGAACCAGGCACACAGGTAGTGCACAAACATGCAAGCAAAACACCCATACACATAAACTCTTGAAAAGATTTGCCTAGGTCAAACATAACTAGGAAGGCCAACTCACACTTGCAAAGCCTTAGTAGGGCATCTTCAATTCACACAGAAAAGATTTTCTTATGTCTAGCTATTTACTTTGACAGTTTCTTGCTAAGTAGCCTAGGCCGGCCTTGTTCTCCCGATTTTCCTGTGTTAGCTTCCCAAATGCTGGGGTTACAGCTGCACTGTTCTAGTTTATCTTCCTCACTAGGGCAACGGGGGTCTGGGGGAGGTGGGGGACTTGGGAGGAGGTGGGGGACTTGGGAGGAGGTGGGAGGGGGCTTTCTAGTTGAGATCACAACCTGGTCTGTTGAGACTAGTAGACATGGGACACTACTGCGTCGTTCCCAAGCACGGCACAGAAAGCATGTCCCTTCTGCAGGCAAGCACCGAACCAGGAGTCAAGGCAGTAGGGAGGGGATGGATGGTCCTTGTCCCTTGAGCAGACAGCGAGGGACATGAATGGCTTAGGAACAGCCCTGGCTCTTCCACCCTACCCTTTCCTACCTCAATTGGGCAAGAAGAGACAGCCATTTGCTTTCTAAGACGCTGCCTTTAATACCCTCCACCCTCTCCCCACCCGCGGCACTTTCCTTTCTCTTAAGGCAGATGGTAAGGAGGTAACAGACACCAGACACAAGGCACTAGACCTGGGAGGGAGGAGGCGAGCAGGATGGGGAGGCCCAGGGGCATCCTAGTCCCCAGGACGGAACAGGAGGGCTGCTGCCTCCGGCTCTGGCCTTCTAGCGCAATGCCAAGTTTATGGCTTTAGAGAGAAGCCTGGTGCTCCAGCCATTCAACTGCAGCCCTGCTTGCTATATGCCTTTTCCAAAGGGCAAAGGGCAAAGGGCAAAGGGCCTGAGCAGGGGTGAGAAAAAGTCGCAGCTCATAAACACAACTGCCCTGCCCTTCTGATTGCTTCAAAGACAGACCCAGTGGCTTCCCAGAGGGCCCCACCTTGGATGGACCAGGCTCTGCTCCTGGCACTCGGAGCCCACCACGTGGGTCCTGCAGCTCCAAATGCTGCACTCTTGATTCACAGCATAGTGGTCAGGCTCTGCAGTGGCCCTGCTGCATAGCCACAAGCCATTTCTCACAGCAGAAAGATGGTGCCTTGACCCTCCCCACCCCCCTTCACAGACTGAGTTTAATACCCAGCATCCAACTGGTGAAGCAGCAGCAGCAGCAGCAGCAGCAGGAGAAAGTCCCCAGCCAGAGAGTACTGGGATTATTAGTACAGGTAAGTATGTGACATCAGGTGGACAGAAGGGGCTGCAGGCTGCTCCCGAAACTTAGTTCTTCCCGCCCCTATTCTTGCCTCCCCATACCTGTCCCTGCCCTTTATCTGAGGGCCAAGTTTCATCTCCTTATCTCCTCAGGGCAGAGAGGTTGGGCTCTCTCTGCAGGAGGGCAAGGCTACAAGGGCACCAGGCTTGCAGTATACACATCTCCTTCCCCTCTTTGACTCTCTCTGCTGCTTGAGTCTCTCTGAAGTAACTGAAAGGCTATTCATGTCACCTCTGGTGACGCCTTCCTATGCTCTCCGGGTCTTACCTGGCAGGAGAGCCAAAGGAGAAGGGGCCTTTCCCTTCTTGCTTGACCTTGCTGGTTCTACACAGCCCGTCTGTCAGACACTTGGGAGAATGAGCCCACTGCCCACCCATTCCCACCCAACCCCCCACTGCAGTAGGACAATACCACAGGTGTTGGGCTTCCAGTCTAGAGAACCCTCTGTCTGTCCGAGCTGGGTTAAGGTCAATTGTTCAGTAGCCGCCAGGAGAGATGTGTGGGTTTAGAAGGCACAGGCTGGGCCTGGAGCCGAAGTACTCGGCATGGGACCATCCCCTCAGGGTGGGTCTGAGGGCTACAGCGTACAGCCTCACCCCAGACAGTGCTAGGTCTAGACAGAAGTCTTCATTCTCTGTTAAAAAAAATTACCCACTGCTCCCCCACCCCAAATAAAATCTGTCCCATTGAAGTTTCTGGTTCACAGTCACCACTCCCTGTGAGGAGCGCTGGGCTGTGGGAATGCACCTTAGTGGACAAGATGGTATTCTACTCAAGCCGGTGTTATCTTCCTGACTTCACTGCCCGTCCTCGGCAACCATTCCATCTGTCAACAGAGGAGCCTTGGTGCTTGCTTGTCCCTACATGAAGGGACAGCTTCCTGAGGAGAGGGTAATTAGTGCTGAGGCTTTGGTTCCTCAGAGTCCCTCCTCAGCAGCGAGCAGGGCACTGGGGTCAACTGCAAGTCAAGGAGTTGTAGGCCGCTGACCCCTGGGGGTCATGGCATCTTCATCTGGCGCCGGTTCCACATGCCTCGCTTGGAATGGAAGTGATGGAAGAAGTTTCTGAGGGAGAGGCGCTCCACTTCCAGGCCTGCTTGGAGAATCCTGGAGCAGAGAGAGCAGCATGACCCGGCAGAAGTAGGCACACAACCGCACCCAGGAGCAACTGGGCCCCTGAGGGACCCACCCTTCCACAGTCTGTCAGCTCCTGCCTTCCTGTCTCTGGTGGTTTCCCTCAAGTGAACCAGGTACAGCTGAGACGGCCTGCTTGGGTTGCAGTCCCAGCTGTGTGACTTAGAAAGTTGTCTATCAATGATTCTCTCTCTCTCACACACACACAATAATTTTATAACTCTGTGTATCTATATATGCACACTTGTCCTAATTACACACACACACACAGATACACACACACACACACAGACACACAGACACACACACATACAGACACAGACACACACACACACACACACACCCACGAGATGGATTTGCATTTGCAGGATGCAGAACAGTTTCTAGCACACACCAATTGTGTTTATCAGCAGACAGGAACTGGAGAAACCACCCACAGATTTTTTTTTTCCTGTTCCTCTTTGTTGTGTGTGGGAAATCATCTTATCATGTAACCCAGGCTAGTCTCAAACTCAAGATTTTCTTCTGCCTCGCCCTCCTGAAAACTGGGCTCACAGGTGTGTGGCACACAGTGCTGGGGGTGGGGGCAGTGCCTTCATCTGCACAGTCAGCAGTGGTGGGGTCTCTTTCCAAGAAGGCCTTTACTTCAAACTGGACTGTGGCTACAGGGAACGAGAAGCAGCCCTTCCCTCAGGTCGCAGACAGCAGGAGAGTTAAGAACTATTTTGGAGGTCTGCATCAAAGCACAAAGCCCAGCAGAAAGGTCGTATGCGACAGTAACCGCCACACTGGACTCCCATCCGCTCCGGGGTCTACTGTGCTGTAGCTCCCCACGACTGTCCCTTGACGTGAGCTCTCTGAAACTCTCCCTACGCCACCGCTAACTCTCAGTATTTCCGAGTTCCCTTTTCTTCCCTCCAGAGGGAAATCAAAGCAGGTCTGGTTTTCAGGCCTTTGATGCTTTACATGGGGGGAGAGAGAGAGAGAGAGAGAGAGAGAGAGAGAGAGAGAGAGAGAGAGAGAGAGAGAGAAGACAAGGAACCAACTGCCCCTTATGGCTGGTGTCCCCGCTGAGAGATGGAGACAACCGCACAGCACAGGAGCTTGGTGAAGAGTTAGGAGGCCTCGGGCAGTGAGGCCTGCCTATTATCACAACCCAGAGGTTGGTGGCTGTGCCTTGCTCCTTGCCTCAGGAGGCAGCATTGGCCCTGGTGCCTCCCATCTCGCTCCTTTTTCCTTCAGTGGACACTTCTGGCAGTAATAGGCTCGCTTCCCCCCCAGGTCATATCTCAAGGTTGCAACCTCTCTCTTCCCCTTCTCTTGGGAATGAACTTATTGATAACTGACTCACTTGCAAATGCGGAGAAACATCCTCAGGGCCGCCACATCCTCAGGGCCGCCTCCCCTCCCACTCCCGTAGCCCTACTTCTGGCCGGAAGAACACTTTCCTGGCCCACTGCTGAATCCATTGCTTCCTGAGTCCTCCCATTTCTCTTTTTTCCTTTCTTTTCTAGGGGGATGCAGGACTGAGGCGGGGTCTTGCTGTGTAGCCCAGGCTGGCCTCAAACTTATGACAGTCTTCCTGCCTCCAGCTTCCCGGTTGGGTAGTGTTAGCAGCATCTGCCACCACACACAGGACTTCAGTCTGTCTTCGTTCCAGGCTGTTTCTCTCTGCCCCCTAGTCTGCCCAACATGTCAGGAGCTCCTATCTGCAGGAACGCTGAGACACCTTCCCTGACAATGAACCCGCTAGCCAAATCTTCCCAAGTTGCTTCAGTCAGGTACTTTGTCACAATGATGACAAGAGTAGCAAACACACACACACACACACACACACACACACACACACCTGTGCATATATTGTATATATACATTTTTTTCTTTAGTACTGGATTTAATACCTAGAATTGAGTCTAAAGCCTTAGTCATGCTAAGCAAGTGCTCTATATAGCCAGTCCTCTCCTTCTTCTCTGAGACTATTACTTCTTTTCAAAACCTTCAAAAACTTCCTCACCTTCAGGAATCCAGGAATCCACCCCTGGATATCGATTGCCATTTAACGATCCATACTTGCTGATTTTGCTGGCCCCAACTCACTCCTGACCTTTGGCCTGTTTTCCAGCATCCTCTACAGCTTTCGGCCTCTCCTCCAGCAGCCATGGCTGGAAAGAGCACAACCTCTGGCTGGGAGAATGCTCATCTTAGCCTGGGCTGGGAGAATGCTCATCTTAGCCTGAGGGGCTCCCCTGGTCCTGAGAACAACATTTTCATTCTGTAGTTCCAGGCTCTGGTTTTAGCCCTGACAACACAACCAGCCACTCACACTGTGACACACAGTGGAGGTATCATCCCCTTTTGCTAGACACATAACTTGTGCGTCCGTGAAGCTAAGCTCCTGCCCTGGGAATCTGCAGCAAAGTTCTGTGGCTCTGGCCTGGCTGCCCTGGGGGACCCCTGGCACTGGAGCACCAGCAGATCCCTAAAGTCCCCGCCCCCAGTGTCACCTGTCCAGCAGCTCCCAGTCTTCCCCTCCCCAGCGGTCTCTGAACTCCTTGGTGTTCATGCCTCCAATCTTGTCCAGGTCCGACTTGTAGATACCCAGCAGTCCAAACCCGTTTACTTCCCAGTAGCCTGTGGACAAACAAGACATGGCTGAGATGAGCCGGACATTGTGTTCCCACAGGCTCTGATGGCAGAGACTGGGGTGGCAGAGGCAGAGAGCTGTCAGCTAAGGAAATCCCTAGGCTGTCTGGGGGAAGCACCCCCAGGAAGGTTTGGGGTCAAATATAGCTGCGGCCATGGCTGATGTCACAACCTGACTGTAGCCTGGCAATTAGGATGTGACCCCGGAAGCTCTACTCATCTACTTCCTCTCTCTACCTTCCTGCGTGCTGGGCACAGCATCCAGCACGCAGCAGATACTTCACGAATGTCAGATGAATGCATACTGGGGAGGGGGACAGTGCCACTGCTTTGCCTGCTACGTGGCTGTCAGGAAAGCCCAGGGCCTGTCCAAAGCTCAGACAAGACAGGAAGGCAGGCTGGGAAGGATGCTGATGCTGAGACACAAACTCTTCCGGTCTTGGTGTTAGACGCCAAGGTCAGAGGGTATCGCCTCCTCCCTCGTCCAGGGCGAGGCTCACCCTCAGGCCATTGTGGGCTGGCCCCACAGTGCAGCCGCATCACCATGGGGGCAAAGGCCATCTTGCCCTCCACACAGTGCTTCCGGATGGTATCGATGATTCCTGCTGGAAAGTGGATGTGCAGGTCACAGAGGAAGATGATGCTGTGTGGATCCTGGGAATGGGAAGGGAAGGTCAGCAGACCCCTGGACCAGGGCGGGGAGACTGGAGCGACTGACAGCTTCCACAAAGCTAAACACTGGGCCAATTTCCACAATTTTTTGTAGCAGGACTTGGCGAATTCAGACTCCTCTCCTACTTTTTCTTTCTGTTGAGACAGAGTCATGCTATCTTGCAAAGAGTCATCGGGCATTTGTGTGGTCCAGGTTGGCCTTAACTCATGGTCCTCATGTCTAGCCTCCAGAGAGCTGGGCGTACAGGCATGTACCACAGTATGTAACTTTTCTCCCAAGTTTTATGGAGTCTGGATTCTATCAATCAGGAAAATACTTCTTTGTCATTCCCTTAGTTCCCTGCAGAGCTGGGTCTACAGTGCAGCGCCAAAGCTGCTCCTTGCTATGTGTTGGAGGCCAAGGGCCGTGTGACAAAGGCTTGCCTCTCAGCCTCTGCTGCTATGGGAACCTGTAGGAGGTGAGACTTAGGAAGAATTTACATCATTGGGAGGTCCAAGGCTATCAGGGTCCCAGCCCCTTTCCCTTTTACTTTCTGGTGTCATGAGGTGAGCAGTGTCCTCTGCCACATGTGCTCTGCCACGTGTGCCCTGCTATATGTCCCCCATCATTGTCCTCTCCTATGTGTGCCCTGCCATGTGTCCCCTCCCTGTCTTGTGCCCCCCCACCATGTGTCCTTTGCTACGTGTCCCCTGACACGTGTCCCCTGCAGGGAGTCCCCTGCCATGTGTCCCCTGCCGTATGTGCCCTGCCATGTGTGTCCTGCCGTGTGCCCCCTGCCATGTGTGCCCTGCTGTGTGTGCCCTGCTGCGTGTCCTCTCCCTGTCATGTGCCCCCTGCCATGTGTGCCCTGCCGTGTGTGCCCTGCCATGTGTCCCCTGCCATGGTTCACAGCACCACAGGCCCAAAAGCAACAGGGCGAAGTGACCGTGAACCAGATGAACCTTTCCTGGGGCTAGGACTGTAGCTCAGTGAAGGGCGCTTGCCTAGGCTACACAGGGCTGAGTACAGTTGCAGGCATGACAAACAGTGAGCAGCAAACTTCATCTTCATTTGATTCTGTGTGCTGACTGTTCTACTTATCTTTTCTAAGTTGACACAAGCTAAGGTATGTAGGAAAAGGGAAACTCAGTGAAGAAAATATCTCCATCAGAATGAACTGTAGGCAAGTCTGCGGGCATTTTCCTGATCCATGATGTGGGAGGGTCCAGACCGCTGTAGGTGGTGCCACCCCTGGGCAGTGGTCCTGAGTTGTATGAAAGGGCAAGATGAAAGGCTGGAGAGATGGCTTAGCGGTTAAGAGCACTGGCTGCTCTTCCAGAGATCCTGAGTTCAAATCCCAGCAACCACATGATATAGATGGCTCATAACCACCATCTGTCATGGGATTCAATGCCCTCCTGTCTGATTCTCTCTTCTGGCATGCAGGCATACATGCAAATAGAAAGCTTATATCCACAAAATATGTAAATAAAGGAATCTTTTTTTTAAATAATTAAAGCCAAGCAAGCTAGGAAGAATAAGCCCATAAGCACCTTCTCTCCACAGTTCCTGCCCTGACATCCCTCAGTGATCCACCATGATGCAGATGTGTGAACCAATCATCCCTTCCCCCCACCCCCCAAGTTGCTTTTGGTCATGGTGTTTATCAGAGCAGCAGGAAGCAAGGAAGGACACTCAGATCATTTTGTGACAGTAATGGAACATGACAGGCATAGTCCTGCATCCCAACCTTCCAAATGTCTCTCTGTCTCCTAACTAGTCTCCTGATCACCCAAGCCCCCCTGAGGCCCCATTACCTTCACCAGGTCTATGCCAGCCTGGAGTCCAGCAGAGCGCTCAAAGTTTCCACTCAGCCTCAGGTACTGGAAGCTGCAGGAAGAGAAGAAAGGCCGGACGAGTGTAAGGATTCAGCTATAGGGCCCTGAAGGAAGTTGGAAGGCACACAGAGGGACAGTGGATACTCCTGGGCAGGAGCTGGGTATTGGTACTCGGGAGAGCTGGCTACGGCTGCGGGTTCCACTCTGAGCAGCAGTCCTGGGACATCCGGAACGTAAAAAGCGGCTGCAGCCAGAGGTCTTCCTTACCTCCGCAACCTGGACCTCTTTAGAGCCATCTCCACATCCATGTCCTCGCTGCTATAGTCTGTGATAATGATGCTGAAATGTGAGTCTCCAGTGACTTGGGACAGGCCCTCCATATCTCTGATGAACTGCTGCACCCAGCGGGCCTGGTTCTTCACTGTCCAGGCAAGGAGAAACAGCAGGAGTTAAGGAAAGGCAAACATCGCTCAGCTCTGACCCAGGTCAGGAGTCCCATTAGCCTTTACCAGAGGATGAAGTAACTACAGGAATCTACGTGCACGCAGCACAGAGACCCTAAGAGGGGCGGGGTTCGCCAGCTACTGGGGCTCCCTCTGTACCTCCCTGACAATCTTGGGTGGGACTCATCACAGCCATCCTACCTAGCTTACACTGTTCATCTCTTGTCCTGCGTGGTTACACTGTTACACATTCATTGTCTTATGTTTTCCTTTCTCATTATAAACAGCACTCTTGGGAAGCCTTGCTGAGCATATGGTAGGTTCTGGATTTGATCTCCAATACCACACACACATCACACATTACACACACACACACACACACACACACACACACACACCAAAATAAATCCCACTCTGTAGAACACCCTCACTCTTAGTTCTTCAATAACAACCCAAGTTGATGCTCACATCCAACCCGGAGACTTGCACCTGCAGGACAGAAAGTACTAACTCGCCTCAACTCAGCATCAGATCTCAGTCCCACCATCTGCTAACCACACGACAATGTTCTGTTTGTTTTCTTTCATGAATCCAGTTGGGAGATCAAATCAAGAAAACAGGCCCAGTGCTGGTGATGGGCACCGGGACCCCACCCTGCTAAGGCTTACCAGGCACAATGAAGTGGACCACAGCTCGATGGTTCCAGGAGAAACCTTGGGGCCAGCACAGCTTGGGCTCTGGATCCTGGGCATTCAGGACATGTCTGTGACGGCTGCGTGGACTCCAGACCAGGCCCTGCAGGTTCTGAGCTTCTGTGTCCTCCCTGTCCTCGGGGTCACCTCCCCGCCAGCCTCGAGTGGACACGTACTCTGAGAGCCGCACCAGGCGCTGGCCATCCAGCAGCTCGAGTTCCAGGAGGTAGCGCCCCCCGCGCAGCCGGTCCTGGCGCTTCTCCACATTCACAATGCGCTGCAGCTGGTATCTCCTGTGGCACAGAGGGTGGCTGGGGTGAGCAGAGATCATGGGGTAGAAGTCTGCAGGCCCAGTTGTCAGACATCCTGCTTCTTGTCTCTGCTCTACCATCAGTTAGCTGCAGAGGCTCATACAAGATATGCAACCTGCCTAGGCCTTGCTGCCTTCTTCATCTAAAACGTAGTTCTGGAAGCACAAGGATCATTAAGGCCTTCAAAGCAGTGCAAACAGTCTTGGTGATAGACTGGTTGAGAACCGGCCCACATTAAGAAAAATCATCAAAATGATAGGGGTTAGTACATTTGCAGTAACTCTGAACATTAATGGTCTCAATTCCCAGTCAAAAAAAATACAGGCTAATAGAATAGATGAAAATACAGGATCCAGGGACTGGAAAGATGGCTCAGTGGTTAAAAGTGCTTGCTGTTCTCTCAGAAGACCTAAGTTGGTTCCCCACACCCGTGCCAGGTGAATTTTACTCATCCAGCCCCAGGGATCTGCCAGGCCTTTCCAGACATGGAGGGCATCTGGAGCCACACACCCCCACCATCCACAGACATACAACTTAGAATAAATCTTGGGTCTGGAGAGATGACCCAGCAGTTAAGAGTACTGGGTACTTTTCCAGAGGACTCATTTGAATTTCTAGCACACACAGCAGCTCACAACACAGGTAACGCCAGTCACGGGGGACCCAACACCTTCTTCTGGACTCTGCAGGCACCGTACACATGTGGTACATGGACAAACATAAAGACAAAAGAGTCAAACACAGAAAAGAAAAACAAGGGTAAAACATGTGGTTTTCTTTCTTTTATGAGACAGAGTTTCTCAGTGTAGCCCAGACTGTCTTAGAACTCACTTCATAGGCTAGGTGGGCCTTGAACCTGCCTCTGCCTCCTGAGTGCTGGGATCAAAATAAACCTTAAACAACAAACTCTATTCGTCTATTTACTGCCTCCAAGAAGCATACCTCTCTATCAAATAAAGATGCCCTAATAAGTGAAAGAATGGCAAAGGTGTGGTGACAAAACAAACCAGATAAGAGGTGCAGCTGTAATATCAAAAAACAGACCTCAACCCAAAACTAGTCAGAAGAGACAAAGGCCACTTCACACCAATTAAAGGAACTATCCACCGAGAGGATACTACAGTTTTACACACACTCAGCCAACGGGTACTCATCACAACAACCCTTAGTGATAGATGGGCGGAGAGAGACAGGGAACCTGGAACCACATCAGCAGACTCGTTTGCAACAAAGGCAGCAGAGTACAACCTGTCTGGGGACAGCTTCTTCTGAACCGGGAACTGCACGCGCAGAGGAGTAAAACCAAGCCCACATTTCTCACCACTCAAAAATCAACTCTGAGTCAGCCAGGCTTAAACACCTCTATTTAGGACTAGAAATGACGGCACCACAAAAGCAAACAGCTTCAGGACACTGCTCTGAGCAAAGACTCAGTTAAGTATGAGCCTCAAAGCACACAGGCAACGAAAAAGCCAAAATGAACAAGATGGTCAGAATAGAGGAAGACGGAAGATTAGTCATCGGGGCGAAGAGCCTCTACACACGTGGAGAGAATCTCAGCGGAGCCGCCAGTCTCTGTCTGCGCAGCAGCAAGACAGGCTTTCATGTGGGGATTGAACTCAGGCCCCTAAGGTTTCCACAATTAAAGTGCTTACCCACTGAGCACCTCTCTACCCAAGAACAGATGCCTTTGGAAAGAAAACACAGTGTACAGCCAGGCATGATCCATACTCCAGGCATTCTAGACTTGGTCTCAAAACTCTCCACTCCCCCCCAAAAAACAGGTATATGCTAATAATTCTAGAAATTTGGAGGCAAAATCAAGAGTTTTGCATTAAGAGTCCAAGGCCAGCCTCACCCTCATAGTGAGGAGTTCCAGGCCAGTCATGTCCATATATAAAATCAAAGGGCCAGGCATGGTAGCATTTGCCTAATCCTAGCATTTAGGAAGAGGACACAGAAGGGACACACACACACACACACACACACACACACCAAACAAACAAGCAAAATATGTAGAGCAGTAGTTCTGTGGTTAATAATACTTGTTCTTCCAGGACCCAGGTTTGGTTCCCAGCTCCCACGTGGTGGCTCACAAACATGTGTGACTCCAATTCCAGAGGCTCTAGCATCGTCTCCGGGCCTCTGAGGGCACCAGGCACATACATGATGCACTTACATACGTAAAGACAAAATACTCATACATAAAAAATAAGTAAGTCTTTTAAAAATGGCTAACAAGTACTTAAAAAAAATTCAGTATCACTAATCATTGGGGTAAAATCAAAGCCACGCCATTTCACCCTGGTAAGACTGACAGCTGTCCAAATGACAGAGCGGCAGCCCCTAGAGAGGATGCAGGCAAACAGGGACTCTCTTACATGTTGGTGGGATAAGTTAGTACTATAAAAACTAGAACTAGTGACCACGTGATCCCGCTATCCCACTGCCCAAAGGGACTGACGTCAGAATGTTTAAGCCACCTGCCCCCATGTGTGCACTGTAGCTCCAGCAGCTACGATGCTAAACCAAAATGCTCATCCATCAGTGAATGGGTAAATAACATTGGTTCACATGGAGAATGAAATATTATTTAGGCATAAAAAAGCAGAATCTTTCAGCACAATGTAGATAGGATTATAGAACAAATAATTTAGGCACGGAAAGACGACAAATACTGTGTGTCCTCATTTATCTGTGAAAGCAATAACGCTATCCCACAGAGTGGATCAGCCGCTATTGTTCCCAGAGCCTGGGAAGAAGATATGGGAGGGAGGACCAGAGGCAGGGCGGTTAACAGGTACGGGGTGCATTGGATAGGCAGGATGGCTCTAATGATCTATAGCACACTGGAATAACCACGGCGGGAAAATTGTTTTAAAATAATTAGCAGAGGGGACTTTTTTTCATCTCCTTTCCTTTTCCTCAGGTCTTGAGGTGCAGGCCTGTAATCCCAGATGCTCTGGAGGCTGGGGCAAAAGAGGCTAAAGTTGTAGGCCTGGGCCACCCCGTAATTCAAGGGCAGCCTCAATAAGTTATTGAGACCTATCTTGAAAAAAGGGCTGGAGATGAAGAGCTCAGAAGGGCAGAACCTGCCTGGTTGGTGTGTAGACAGGACCTGACCTAGCTTTATGGCAACAGAAATGCCCTGGAATTATTAGACACTAGTGGCAGCTGCACTCCATTGCGAAGGTATTTTAAAAATCGGCATTTGGTACATGCGGGCGTTTGTACTGTACATGGGATTGACAGAAAGCAAATTTTCTCTGAAAAGATCTTGACTGATTAAAAAGTGAACATATAAAGGAGTGGGCACGAGGGATGGGAGGGAGGGGACCACAACACGACACCTTAGAGGGAGGGCGGGTGAGGGCGGAGCTCTAGTCATGCCTTCTAAGCCCCATCTGAGGCCAGGCCTTATGTTGTCAGATGGCTTTGCTTGCTTCTCTCTTCCCAAGCTCCTTCTCGGAGGGCAGGTGCCAGTCTGCCAAGTCTTGCTACTCTCAGCCCCAACCTTCTTACACCCTAGAACACCAGCAAAGGTCTGCTACTCCTGCAGCAGAAACCCTGCTCTACGGCAGTCGTGAGGGCAACGGCGTACCCCAGCCCCAGCCCCAGGATGCCCTTTACCTTACCCCCGGGTCCTCTGGTTGAGCTTTCTCAGGAAGACCCGTGCGACCTCCAGGGCCTCCTGCTCCGGAAGTAGCAGGTTGCCCGACGTGTTACAGTTCAGGTCGATCCTGTCGGTCCTCAGGGCTTGGAAGTCAAGGTTCTGAGCACTGAAGGTCTGGTCCCAGTTCACTACTGGGTCAAACATGGGCACATATTCGAACACCTCACTCATATCTTCTTCCTCGTCTTCCCCCTCTTCCTCCTCCTCCACTGCCCCTTCCTGGTCGGGTGCTATCACCACCCCCTCCTCCTCCTCCTCCTCCTCTGCACGCCAGCCCCTGCTGGGGGCCGAAGGCTCCATCCTGTCTCCCCTTCTCTGCTCAGCAATGAAGGACTCCACTTGATTCAGCCACTGGGACTGCTCAAGAGTCTTCCCAGGGCTGTCACCAGTGGGCCTGGCTCTCTGGATGAGAGGCAGGTTCCGCCGGGACCCCTTGTCAGAACGGGACAAATCTCGGCCGGGCATAGGGCTAGTTTTCGCTGTCCGTTTCTCTGGCCGCTGGACGGGGATGTTGCTTGTCCTGGTTGGAAAGGCAGCTGTAGAGTTGTGTGTGGAGAGAGGCGCTGAAGGGCCACTCTGCGCACCAGCCAAGAGCTTCCGCAGACGGTAGTCAGTGGCACCCAGCCCCGGGGTGGAAGGAGTCTTTTGTTTTTCCCCTTGTATCCCAGTATAGTTATCTTGAGAGGTGGGGATTTCCTCGGGTGTATCCTCATACTGGGATTCTTCTAGAAGGCCATCCTCCAAACCTGCTAAGAATAACCATTCTTCATTTCAGGAGTGTTCAACTCTTCCCGAAAAACATAAACAGCAGACAGTTACACATTGACATACAGAGGAGAATGAGGGACAGGGAGGTCACTTGTTGGGTGACCCTGGACAAGCTCTTTTACCTCAGTTACCTCCAGTTTTGTTATTTACATCAAGACTGACAGGCGACATGGAGGTATATGCCTGGAATCACAGCACTTGGAAGGTAGAGACAGAAGGACCATCCCAAATTTTTTTTGAGTCTAACCTGGTCTACATAGTAAGTCCCAGGCTATCCTTAATGCCAGCATGAGACCTTGTCGTAAAAGCCAAAAG
The DNA here is from genome assembly GCF_947179515.1 of Apodemus sylvaticus. Classification (NCBI taxonomy): domain Eukaryota; kingdom Metazoa; phylum Chordata; class Mammalia; order Rodentia; family Muridae; genus Apodemus; species Apodemus sylvaticus. Next base: position 152,050,853 of record NC_067473.1, read on the forward strand.
CACACATGCTAATAAGGAAAAGGTTAAAAGAAAATCCCCCCTCTCAGAAGGTTGTGGGCCTGGGACTGAGCAAGCAGGATACCTCACTGGTATAAACAGCTTTTAGGCCTCAGTTGTACCCGGTGCCTCATGAAGGAAGACCACAGCAAGACAGGGCTGCTCGACAGCAGCTTCCCAGTAGCGTACCAGAGCCAGGGGTTCCACGGCCACCCGCCAGCTCCAGCTGACCCCCCATCCCACAGGGAATGAGAATCTTTACCCTCCACATGGCTCTGAATTGGAAAGTGAGGGTGCTGCTCTCTGCTTCCCAGACTGTCATGAGGAGATCAATCAGTCAGGGGATTCGCATGCTAAGCTCCTCGGGTGCAAGAGGGTATGGTTGGCATGGGTCCTGGAAAGAGAGCACCCCCTGCACCTAGGCACGCCCTGGCAGCCTTAGCCAGCTCGCTCCGCTCTACCTGGCTGCTCCGGGCCCTGCTTCTCTGGCTTGTCCATCTTGATATACTCCCGGAAGCTGGACCTGTCGGGGGAAGGGACGTGTGGGCGGGTGGGCACCAGACTCCTCACAGGTTGTACCAGGGCAGTGGAGAAGGGGCTGGGACTGTATGTTCTATACACACGTGCACATGTGTGTGACGAGGGCCCAGGACTCCTCGGGGTAGGGCAGTCCCTTCAGTCGAGGCGGCTCTCCTGACAGAGCCCCCAGGTCCCTCCGCCTGTCCCACCCAGTGCCACGCACCTGTCCTGATCATAGGCACTTTCTTGGTAGAAACATTTATTGTGGGTCTCCATGTGGCTCAGGCGGGTGTAGTCATTGGGATAAACAAAGGACAGGTGAACCTGAAACAGAAAAAAATCAGGGCCGACATCAGAGGGGGATCCTGGGGAGGAACCTGACTGCTTGGGCTGCACAGCCCTGGGGAGGGGAGGGGAGGGGAAGGGAGGGGAGGGGAGGGGAGGGGAGGGCTGCTGAAAGTCACATTTATGCAGACTTAACTCCTGCCTGCTCTTCTGGGCTCCCTAGAACACACTGCTCACGGTGACGCTCCTTGGACTGTCTGTCTTCCTTCACCATCGTCAAGACCTTACCCTCCGCCACCTAACCCTCCTTCCACCTCTGAGCCTTTATCTCACGACACTGAGCCCATTCTACATTCCATTTCCTTTGCCCCCTAAACCGAAGCTGAGCTCACCACCACCAAAAATGTCCTCAATTACAGCCCACGCACTCTCTGGCCTGGCCGTGACCCTTGACCTCTTCCTTCTTGTCTCCACTTTAGACCCGAGTGTATCATATTCTTTCTGCTCCCCTACTCTCCACACAGATAAAGCTACCATTCACATCTAGCACATTTCTCTGTCTTGTCTGTAAGTTTAAAATGCCACTGGCTACCCAGTTGTTGGGACTGAGCAAGCAGGATAGGTTTTGTGTGGCCCTTAGGGTGGTCACTAGGCTGCAGAATTGAGGGTGGGGGATGGGAGGGGGTAGAGTCCAAGGCAGAACATGTATCTGAAGGTTCTCCAGAACAGTCCACCTTAGTGAGCCCATCTAAGAATGCAGCCCAGGGGCCTGAGAGGCCATCCTGTCAGCTGAGCAAGGTCACAGGAAACACAGAGTCAGCTTTAGTCCCTCCCCTGTCCCCTATACCCCCACCACAGGCAGCAGGCCTTCTCCCAGTCCTCCTTGGTCTAGGCACATGACTTACAAAGCGGAGGCCCTGGTAGCGTTGCAGAGGGAGCCCATCCACCAGGTAGCTGGGTTTGTAGGGACAATCAGGCAGGACATGGCGCAGGTGGGACTTGGGGATCAGAGGCACTGGGAACAGGAAGGGAAGAAGATTGACGTGTGTGAAGAAGTCTGAGCACAAACATCTTAGGGCCACAGAGGCCCCTGGCTGAGGGAGAGACCTGATGTCTTCCCTCAAGCAGCTTCCCATATATTCACTGATGACATCTGTGGTCCCAGTCCGTGTGTGGCAGATGAGTCTGCCACAAGCAAACAGCTGCCACTTCAGGGGCGAGGGCAGAGGACTCGGGACACAGGGACAGTATGGACCGCCATCTGATGACACTTCAAGAAGCACAAGGTCCCACCTCACTATACTCCCATTACATGGGTTTCCGTCCTTGGTTCAAGAACTTCTCCACTAACCAGTTTTCACTGGTTTTTTGGGGGTTTTGTTTTTCCAAGACAGGATCTGCTATGGTCTCAAACTCAGGCTCTTCCTGCCTCGTCCTCCTGACTGTGGACTGCAGATAGGGGACACATCTGGCTGCCACCTTCTTTTATTTTAAAGGGAAAAAAATGGGGCACACTGTCAGCTTTTAAAATGTAAGCATGACCAGCTGGGGATTCCGCTCAGTGGTAGAGAGAGCACATGCTCAGCATAACGGCCCAGACTCGATCCTTGGCATCAAAACAAGAGGCTAACAGGCTCTTTACTGAATCATAAAGAGTTGGTAAGACCCAAGGCCAGGTGGTGTTGGCCTTTAATCCCGGCACTATAGCAGAGACACGCCATCTCTGTGAGTTTGAGGCCAGCCTGGTCTACAGAGAAAGTTCTAGGACAGCCAGGGCTACACAGAGAAACTTTGTCTTGAAAAACAAGAGATTCATAAAGAGACTCTGACATCTGTGGCGGGGGAGGAATTCGTGAGGGGCTCTGGATTCTAATTCCATTTTTGGACTTGGGTGGTGGTTAGACAAATGTCTACTCTATCATGGTTTGTAGAATCATGGAATTGGACACAAATGCTCTTATATTTTTGGTAGCTATGCTGTTTTACACTTCAAAGGGGAAAAGATTTTGTGACTTTGAGGTTACCGTAGCATAGACAGGTCTCCCGAGTCCATCCACACTGAGAGCCTTGATGCCTTGATGTGGTGATCAGCATGCGGTCGAGGACTTACCTCGGTAGAGGGTGTCCCGAGGGTCAGGCCGCAGCATGTCAGCTGGGGGCTGCTCATCCCGGGGAGGAGTGTCGGAGGAGCCCACGTGGCTGGCTGCTGTCTGTGGGATGTGGTTTACCTCATCCATTCTTAAGATGCTCTCATCTGTGTTCAGGGAAGAGAGAGAACAGAGGAAGCTGGAGGCCCTCACAGAACCCAGCATGCTCTGCAGGGCAGGGGGAGGGGCTCAAGCACAGCCTCTGTATTCCTGCAGGGAAAGCCAAGGCCAGGCCCTCAGACGCCCTGTAACTTGTGGCTTTAGCCAGCTCCCTTTAGGCCTGCTCTGCCCCAGCGCCAGCTCACATCACTATTTTTGTATAGACTAGAAAAAGCTAAGTCGTCCTCAAAATGCTTTACTGTTGACCTGGCAGAAACCTATCCTGAGCCATACTAGTTAATTTCATTTATCCTATACCTATATAGGACTTCCTGGGTATTCCAGGAAGTGCTGGGGTTCGAACTTAAGGCTTCTCTGGTAAGAGGGAAAGATGCTACCACCCACGCCACCTAGTTCCATCTTCTAGGGCGGGCGGCTTCTGTGAATGTCATGTGAACATGACAAGCCAGGCTCTCCCAAGTCCACCGCACTACAGCGGCCCTTTGTCCGCACAGCCCACTCACTACAGTCTTCCGCTATCACGGGGACACTGGGGACCACACCCTGGCATTTTTATTCCCTGGGCCTGCTTGGACCACCTCTTTGCTTCTCTAGTCGGCAGTGTAAGCTGGTGATCCAGCGCCCGCAGGGAGTGCTGTGACTGGGTGGGGTCATGAAAGAGATGGATCAGTAGTAAAGGTTTCTGGTTCTGAAACCTGGTCATGAAAAAAAAAAAGCTCAATAGTTAAAAGGTTCCTGGAAAGATGGCTCAGTGGTTAAGAGCACTGACTGCTCTTCCAAAGGTCCTGAGTTCAATTCCCAGCAACCACATGGTGGCTCACAACCATCTGTAACGGGATCTGATACCCTCTTCAGTGTGTCTGAAGACAGTTACAGTGTATGCATATAATTAAAATAAATAATTTTTTTTTTTTGGTTTTTCGAGACAGGGTTTCTGTGTATAGTCCTGGTTGTCCTGGAACTCGCTCTGTAGACCAGGCTAGCCTCAAACTCAGAAATCTGCCTGCCTCTGCATCCCAAGTGCTGGGATTAAAGGTATGTACCACTACTGCCTGGCAAATAATTTTTTTTAATTTTTTTATTTTTATTATTTTTCTTTTCGAGACAGTGTGTCTCTGTGTAGCCTTGGATGTCCTGGAACACACTCTGTAGACCAGGCTGGCCTTGAACTCAGAGATCCACCTGCCTCTGCCTCCCAAGTGCTGGGATTACAGGCGTGTGCCACCACGCCCAGCTTTTTTTTTCTTTTTTTTTTTTAAAAAGGTTCCAGAATCAACATCAGCCTTGGTTCAGAACATCTGACACATGCCACACACCAAGCAAGACCAGTGAACAGTCCCTGAAACACTTTGGCTCCGTTCAAAACTACTGTGTGTTATGATATGGTACTTTTACTATGCACATGAAGTTTTGTGCTCTTATAGAAACATAACGGATTAATGATAGAAAACAAACCCTTGACCATTTAAGAAAGCTATCAAGTGAAGTTGACACACCATCTTTGACCCTTCCATCTTGTTCCACTTATCTATGCTGAACGAGGTGCTCTCAGCAATGACTGATACAAAGCAGTACATCCAGCATCAATGACCATGAAATTAGGATATTGATCAAGGAGCTGAGGATGTGGCTCAGTGAATATGAGCATCTGCTTTATAAACATGAGTTTGAATCTCCAGTACACACACACAAGCTGGACATAGCCTGTAGCCCCAGTTGAACACCACAGGAAGATCCCTGAAGCTCACTTGCAGGCGGCCTTGCCACAGGAGTGAGCGTCAGTTTCATGAGAGGTACTGTCTTACAGGGTAAGGGAGACAGCAATGAATCAGACCCTCGATGTCCTCTCTGCCTCTGCACATGTGTGCCCTGGATGCGCACACGCGCACACACACACACACACACATACACACACACACATACACACATACACACACACACACACTATTATTTGAAAAGACTAGAAGATGCTCTATATGCTACAGCATCAAATATTTAGCCAAAGTTTAATTTTCTTAAATAATTTTTGTTTGTTTGTTTTGAGGCAGGGTCTACCATGTAGCCCTGGCTGTTCTTTGGCTCACAATATAAACCAGGCTGGCCTGGAAGTCACAGAGATCTGCCTGCTTCTGCCTCCTGACTACTGAGATTTAAGGCATGCACCACAACCTGGCCTAAGATTTATTTTTATTTATGTGTTTGTATGTCTGTCTATGTGAGTGTATGCCTTATGTGCTGGTGCCTGGGAAGGCCAGAAGAGGCCATCAGATCTCTTGGATATGACAGGTTAACAGTGAGCTGATGTGTGTGTCTAGAACTAAACTCAAGAGTCTCTGGAAGAACAGTAAGTACTCTTTTTTAAAAGGTTTATATTTAGCCGGGCGTGGTGGCGCACACCTGTAATCCCAGCACTTGGGAGGCAGAGGCAGGTGGATTTCTGAGTTCAAGGCCAGCCTGGTCTACAGAGTGAATTCCAGGACAGCCAGGGCTACACAGAGAAACCCTGTCTCAAAAAACCAAAAAAAAAAAAAAAGTTTATATTTTTAAATTTTATTTTACGTGTATGAGTGTTTTGCCCAAATCAGTGTGCCTATGGAGATCAGAAGAAGGTATCAAGCCCTTTGAAACTGGAGTTTAAAATGATTGTGAAACGCCATGGAAGGTCTGGAAACAGAACCTGTATCAATTCCCAGAACAACAAGTGTCCTTAACCATTGAGATATTTCTTCAGCACCAAGATTTAATCACATAAAAATAAAGTATCAATAAAAAAATTTCCTTCACCTTTAATAAATGGTATATCAAAAGCATTACTTTGGGCTGGAGAGATGGCTCAGTGGTTGAGAGCACTGACTGCTCTTCCAAAGGTCCTCAGTTCAATTCCCAGCAACCACATGGTGGCTCACAGCCGTCTGTAATAACACTCTTCTGATGTCTGAAGACAACTACAATGTACTCACAGAAATAAAATAAGTAAATACATATTTTAAAAAGCATTACTTTAAAATGAATTTCCTTATGATCTGTTATCAGTAAATGTTTGGTGTGTCTACCTACTTTGGACCCATGACCTGGAATCATGTGTAGATCTCTCAGGCTAACAGGGATTACTGTAGAGAGAGATTTAAGGAATTTTGCTCCATCAAGACCCCTAGGGAGTTGGCTACTTGCCTTTCCCCTTTAAACAACAAACAAACCTGAGACCACATCTGTGTCTAGCACGTTGTCCTTATTTTTTTGAGACAGGGTTTCTCTGTGTTGTCTCAGAGAAACAGAGTGCTGGCTGTCCCAGAGCTCACTCTGTAGACCAGGCTGGCCTCGAACTCACAGAGATCTGCCTGCCTCTGCTTCCTGAGTGCTGATTAAAGGCATACGCCTCCATCACCACCATTAAACAGACCTCTGGCCCAGGAGAGTAGTCTCCCTCACTGTAAGGTCCCTCGGGCTCTCATCCTTCCTGGACCTCCATCAACGCGCCTTCTGTGTATCTGAACTTCATTCCCACCCCTCTGACGGCCACCGCAGGCCACATTCTCCCCCATGGCGCCCCTGTGCTTCCAGGCAGGCAGAGCCTACTCACTTGTGAAAAGGGATAAGAAGGGGGAGTCAATGATGGTGAACTTGGCTCCAGGCTCATTCCGTCTCCACTAGAATTAGAGGAAGGGCGCAGAGGTTGGAGGACGCTGGGTTTGGGATACGGGAAGGGAATGCTGGGAAAGGCACGTGAAGGATGGGTTGGGAGTGGGGATGGGTGGGTGGAGAGTGGGTGGGCGGGCGTGGGGATCAGGAGAGATAAAGGCACTCACCGCGACCTCCACGTGGTCAGTGCCCTCGTCATTCTGCTTGTGCAGCACCTCAAAGTAGTACCTGAGGGAGGCTGACAAACTGGCGGATGGAGACAGGAAACAGAGGCTTTTCCTCAGCTTGTCACCTCCGCCGTCCACTCCCACCCACCAGCTCCCTGGTGCCCCTTTCTCCTACCAGGTGCTTGCTATTTAACTATCCCCCACCCACTCCTGACAGCTAACCTCGACTTTCCTTTTGAAAGGGCCAAATATAAATAGTTCAGAAGTTCACTGGGAGACCCAGTGAAATAGCACCCACGATTAATTAAGCCTTAGTGCGCAGTCCCTGCTGCCGGGACTTTTACTGATACTCTTCTTTGGCTTACTAGCACGGTGATCTTTGGTAATTTGCCCAAAGTTGCCCAGGAAGTGAGCAATGCAGTTGTAATTTGGACCAGGCAGCCTTTAGGGTCTACGCAAACCACTGAGAAAACGCAGGGCGCTCACAATAGTGCTGGCACACACACTACGGGGGAGAGGGAGTCTCTGTCTCTGTCTGTCTGTCTCTCTCAAGGAAACTTGAAGCCAGGCTATGGTCTCGCCTGTGACTGTGAAAGCCACTAGGTGGCGTACTGCAGCTGGACTAAATTCATAGGCCAGCTGTTAATGCCATTCTAGCTGGATGTCATGCTCCTAGGCTCCCCCAGGGTAGAAGACATTTGTAGTCTGGAAGACATTTGATTTCCTGGGATCACTTCAAGGTCATGCCAGTGTCCTGTAGGGACTCCCTCTCTTATGCCCCAGAGCAACTGCTAAAGCAATCTTTATGTGTGCAAGCATTTCTAGATCTAGAGAAAATGGGAAGAAGAAAAGAGCCCTGTTTTCTAGCCTTGAGCGTCACTATCTCTGTGGCTTTCCATCAGTCACAAAGCTCTGGGCCTTAGTCGCCTCCTCTAAAATAAGGGTGGGGATTTGGGGGGTGCAGGAGAGACAGATTAGAAGTTAAAAGTGAGTGCTGCTCTTGCAGAGGACCAGGGTTTGGTTCCCAGCACCCACGTGGCAGCTTACAACCATCTGTAAGACCAGTTTCAGAAGATCCTTCTGTCCTCTGAGGGCACCAGGCCTACACACGGCACACCTATATACACACATGCAGGCAAAATGCACTCGTGGAAAAAAAAGGAGTCTAAAAAAACATTTATAAAATGAGGAAGGGCAGGGCAGATGGCTTCTGTTTAGGCAGATCATGAGGATGCTCAGGCACGCTAACCCTGAGCAGTGAGCTGGTGGAGATGGTGAGGGGCCTCCCGGCTGTCTCCCGCTGACAGGCCTGGCACTAGAGGGGCTCACAAGAGTGTGGGCGGTAACCCACCCTACTTACCTCACCGGCTTGGAAATTTGACTCTGAAATTTCCCAAATTCTCCAGGGGCTGTCCATTCCTTTCCTGTCTAGAAGTGTGGGGAGAGAAGGGAGAAGGAAGGAGGAAAGGAGAGAAGATGGGAGAAGGGGGGAAGGAAAAGAAGAGAGTGGGGAAGATAGAGTTAAAGAGGGTGGCTGGCCCACGCACATCTGCCCCCACTGATGGAAGGCAGAGGCCACCAACCCAGCATGAATCCTTAGCAGGGGCTCAGGGACAATGGGACCCCTAAAATGTATGTAGCTGGACCCCCATTCTGTCCACATCTCCCATGCCCTCCACTGTGTAGTGGAGAGCTGAGGGGCAGCGTGTGCGGATTCTGCCCCTTCTTCATGTCAGTGATACTAACGGTCAAGGAGGCTCCCAAGGTGCTCATACCACATCAGTGTCCACCTCCAGGGGCCAACGGGAGGTCACAGGCCGAGCTGATCCTACCTTGCCCACACTGGCCAGCAGCTGAAGGCCTGAGACCTGGTCATCACGACTCAGCCAGAATTCGGCGTTGTCATCAGCAGCAATGGCAAACTGGATTTTTCCTGGGTAACAGCATAGAGTCTAGGTGAATCAAAGAGGCCTTGGCACAGAGGCTGAACGAACGGCTACGTCATGCCTGACCACTGGTTCCCTTCGCTCACAGTGACTTGCCCCATCCCCACCTTTGCATGGGGGAGAGGACTCTAGATTCTGAGGGAACAGTATGAAGATGGAGAAGACTTATGTAGACCAGCCAGTTCCAGGCTGCATGGGGCTGGGGGGTGGGTGGGCAGCTGTCTGAGGGTACTAGATGAGAGTTCACCATGCCTCAGTTTCCCCTCCCTTGGTGATGGAGGAACAAGGGCTCAGTATAGATGTGTTTCCTAGCTCAGGCTTATGTTTCTTGGACCCTCCTCCCCGAGGAAGGTGGAAGCAGTAAGAAAGGTGGGGCTTTGGGACCCCCTCACCATCGGTAAAAGGGTGCAGATAACCAAAAATGCGGAGACCATAGTTGCTCCACTTGGGGGACACAGCCAGCTTCCTCAGGGTTGTGCGAATCTACGTCAAGAAAGATGAACTGTTACTCAGAATCAGGGAGCGTTTAAGGCCTTGGGGTTTGATCTACTCAAGGCTGGTGGGGAGACGCGGAGGGGAACAGCAGATGGGAGACTAGGGGTGCGCTGTGGTGTGTGGAGGACCGGATAAATGTCAGGTCCCACTCGCTTCCCGGTCCAGGTGATCTTGTCCAATGAACAAATGTGCATCTGCACACGTTGCCCTTGCATAGACATCAAGAAACCCTAGACTGACATGCTGTCAAGCGGCAGGTGGCCCGGGTCTCAGGGAAGGAGAAGATGAGAAAGATATTGTAAACAGAGGACGAGAGGGCCCAAGAGTCCGAGGGAGTAAGACAGACTGCGATGGACTGAGAAGGAGCAGGGAAGGAGGCAGGTGGAGGAGATGAGACGGAGGGGACACAGATGGTGGTCCGGGCACTCACGTGGGGGTAGAGCGGGAAGTGCAGGTTGTTCCTGAGCTGTTGGATGGAGCTGCCACACCAGTCTTCAAACACATGCAGGTTGGCATGGCCCCGGAACTGTGTGGGGCAGAGAGGGCAGGAAGTCAGTAGGAGGAGAGTGAGGGATGGACCCGGTGCTTCTTGCATAGTCTATGGAAGGCTTGGCTCCCAGTCCGTGGCACTCCTGGAAATGTGGGACCTTTAGGAGGTGAGGACCTAGCAGGAGAAGGTTAGGTAGGGCTGCGCCCCTGAAGGGGTTACTGGGATCCCCAATGCTTTCTGTCCTTCTTGACTCACCAGTCCTTTGCCACCGTGATGTACTAAGCGGCCAGAAGTCAAAGGAACAGAGCCAAGCACGCCGAGGGTTAACCCTCTGAGACCTTGAGCCTACACAATGTTTTCTTGTTCATGAGTTGGTCACCCCAGGAATGCTTGTCCTGAGGAAAAGCTAACATCAGCCCTGCAGCCTGACTCTAAGGATAGTTACACACACACACACACACACACACACACACACACGCCTACAGATACACATCACATACTCCTCGTTCCTTCTAGGCACTTCGCAGGCACAGGCAAGGGGCATAACAACCATGGCAGAATGATGGAAATGAGGAAGGAGCTGGGAGGAGCTTGGCCAGGCCCCAGCCAAGGGCTTGCCTACCATGCCTCCCATTTCTCATGAGAGGTAGGCTCTATAGCTGTCTGCCTGTCATGGAACCTTATCTACCCGGTGGTCTTCATACCAGCTGGGCAAAGCATCTGAGCAAAACTCTGGTGGTATCTGGGACCCCCTCTGGGCTGTGCGGCTTCAGGGCCTCCGGCAGCTCACTGCATTGGCAGAGGCCAGCTTGTCACTCTCTGACCTGGGACCTTGGGAAGGAGCCATCACTCGCAGGAATGCAGGGACAGGGCTCGGGTGGGTGAGGAAGTCTGTGGGTTGGTAAGTGGGGGGCGGTTGAGGCTCCAAGGAAGGAAAAGAATGGGGGCATTATGCTGCTTCTGGGGAAATTCCTCAAGTCCAGCTTAAAGGATTCGGTTGTCTTCTCCAATTGGTCTGCCTTTTTTTCCCCTCCCCAGGAGACCTCCAGGTCAGGGAGCTCTGGTTCCAGAAGAGCAGAGCACTCAGGGGGAGCACGGCCACCAGAGCAGAGCCCTCAGCTGTGTGAAGCCCAGAGCAGGCGAAGGGGTTTGCCCTGTAAGCAGCTTTGGCCTGAGGGCCTGAGGGCGGGGGAAATCACAGCTCCTCCCCAGGAGATCAAACTCAGCCTCCAGAGCCAGACACTCTATGGGAAGGCCTGGGGCAGGCAGAGAGTACAAGAGAGAATTAGCCTTTTCTTTGAGGTAGACTTTACCCAGTATTTGGGTGAGCCTCAAACTTTTGTGGGCAACCACTGACTATGGGGTATCTTGGGGATCCTTGGACACTGTCTTCCTCCCCAGACCTGAACTGACAACTACGTCAGAATTTGTGTATTGTGTTGTTCCATTTTAGGAACTCTGACCTAGCAAAGATGTGGCATCTGACACTTCAGCCTCAGTGGTGGTTCCTCTCCTCTGCCTGGCATAGGCAGAAGGCAGGGAAGGAGAGGGCTTCCTCTTAGCTTTAGTTGTAACGGTTTGGAACTTGCAATTAGCTATACTGGATTATCTCATTTAGAAGGGAGGATATTGGGGCTCAGGAAGTGACTCCCCGAGAACTCACAGCAATTACTCCGTGGAGATGGCGGGAGCAGAAGGGGGTATGCAGGGAAGGGAAGGCTCCACCTCTGCTGGGCCTCGGGGCTTGCCAGGCCAACAGCAGGAGGTGGCAGACGGTGGTGTCTCCCCTACCCTGGGTGTCCCTGCTGCCCCAGGACTGTTCTGAAGCAAATGGACTGATCTGATGAAGCGAGTGACTCTGCAGACTAAAACCTCACTATAACCTTCATGACTGAGCTGCACTCCCCGCCCCCACACGCACCCCTCCCTGCCCTTCTGACCCACATCCCACTCCCAGCCTTTGCCCCCAACCCTCCAGCTCTCAACCTTCCACGCTGTTCAAGTGCTGTTCCTCATTAGGCTCCTGGTTCTCCCGCCAAAGTTTTCTCAAATCCGCCTAAGACCCCCTGTGCCTTCCCTGGGAAGAGCTCCTTCCCATGTGCCCCGGCACAACTGGAGTAGGTGAATGAACAAAAGCTTGCAGAAGCTGAACCCAGAGCAATCCATTCTACCTGACTGCTGTGTACCAGCAATGCGCTCACTGTGCGGTTAGATGACGGACGGCGGACAAGCTCAGGGGTTTATTTTATTTTATTTTATTTTATTTTATTTTGGTTTTTTGAGACAGGGTTTCTCTGTGTAGCCCTGGCTATCCTGTAACTCACTCTGTAGACCAGGCTGGCCTGAAACTCAGAAATCTGTCTGCCTCTGTCTCCCAAGCGCTGAAACTAAAGGCGTGCGCCATCACGGCCCTGTAGCTCAAGTGATTTATAAAGCACTTAACTGGAGAGGAGGCGGGATAGAGATAGATAAGTGGGTAGGTAGGTAGATAGATATGAATAAATAGAGATAGGTAGATGATAGATAGGTAGATGATAGATAGATAGATAGATAGATAGATAGATAGATAGATAGGTAGGTAGATGGTAAATAGAGCTCAAAAGACTACGACTTGAGATGTACACACCGGTTGGTGTCACCTATGCTTGGGGAGATCAGTTTCCTCGGCTGTGAGCACTGGCTGACCCTTGCTGTAGCGTGCTGCTGCTGCTGCTGCTGCCCTGTCACAAGCCAGCACACCTAATGGGTGCTTCAGCTTGGGACCAGTGAAGCCTCCTGACCTCTGTGTGCCACTGGTTCCTACACACCAGATTCCTGGGCAGAGTTCTGAAAACTCCATCTATTCCTCCCTACTTTTATTCTTTTTTTTTTTTTTTTTTTTTTTTTGATTTTGTTTTTTCGAGACAGGGTTTCTCTGTGTAGCCCTGGCTGTCCTAGAACTCACTCTGTAGACCAGGCTGGCCTGGAACTCAGAAATCCGCCTGCCTCTGCCTCCCAGAGTGCTGGGATTACAGGTGTGCGTCACCACCGCCCAGACCTACTTTTATTCTTTAAGCAATGCTGGAAATTGAATCTGGGGGTCTCATACCAGCGAGATAAACACTACCAACGAGCCAGACTCCTAATTTCTGGTCTGCTCTCAACCTGAGGGTGCTCCCCTATGGAATGAAGGGGCTTCAAATGCTCCCAAGCTTGGGGGTAGGCTGGAGAGCTGTTCTGTGGAGCCTAATGGGTGGAACATCCCACTCATAAGGAACTGACTGCTATAGGTGTCTCACCGTGTGACCCCAGTGTGCCGGCGCCACGGCCATGTGGGCTCTGAAACCAGGCAAGCCTCATCCACAGCAAATCTCACACCAGTGTCCACCACAGCTTGAGCACGACCCCAGACGAGCAACAATCTGTCTACCAAAGGGAGGGATAAACGGGATGTGGAATACAGTTCTTCCTGTCTCCGCATCCTCCTAGGAACTTCTGTCCCATGAGAGACGCAGAGAGGGAGCAGCAATGCGCAGGCTGAAGCCAAGGAAGAAGACTGGCAGTCACGCGGGTGGACAGCCGTGCCCTGCAGGCCAGGGAGCTGGCGCTGCTGTCTAGAATGTTCCTCGCAGTGGATCTGTAACTGCCATTACATCACCAAAGGCCACTTTGATAGGACCATGACAGTCCCTGAGAGTTGTTTTGGACTGTCACACTCTGTTTTCAGTTACAAACGTGACATACACACAGTGAGTCATCCCTTCTGCTGTCTCAGCTGGGTAAGTTTTAAAGTATGGCTGATCCATGCTACGCCATCTTACACGGCCACAGTGAGGAAGGAAACATGCCACACCACCTTGCGGATGAACTGGAATCCTCTCAAGTGGAAGGAGCCAGACCGGGGACACATTCCATGACTCCTCTCACCCCCCCCTTCTCTGTCTTTCTGTCTCTCTCTCCGAGCCTCTCTCTCCCTCCCGCCTCTTCCCCTCTAACCCTCTCTCTGTCTCTGTCTCTCCTTCTGTTTTTGTTGAGACACAGTTTCTCTATGTAGCTCTGGCTATCCTGGAACTTACTCTATAGCACCAGGCTGGCCTTGAACCCAGAGATACCTGCCTTTGCTGGGATTAAAGCAATGCATCACCACCACCCAGCTCATGATTCCATTTCTATGAAGTATCCAGGACAGGAAGTGGACAACTTGGCTCTTACAGAGGATATGGGTTCAGTTCCCAATACCCACATGGTGGCTAACAACCATCTATAGCTCTAGATCTGGGAATCTGACATCTTCTGGCCTCCATGGGCGCCAGGAATACATGTGGTACATACATTTGGAAAAACACTCATACACATACAATAGATACTTTTTAATTATAAAGAAAGTAGACATCATTGCACTGAGGGCTAGGACAAAGCGTGGTAGAGAGGATGGCTGGGGATGCAGGGTTTTCTTTTTCTTTTTTGACACAAGGTCCCCTGTAGCACAGGCTGGCTTCAATCTTGCTATGTAGCCAAGGAAGATGGTAAACTTCTGAGCCTCCTGCCTCTACCTCCTGAATGCTGAGATTAGGAGTCTGTGTCACCATTGCAGTTCATATGCAGTGCTGGGGAGGGTCTCAGGGGTTTGGTACATGCTAGGCCCACCGGCTACATCCCCGGCCTGTGAACTGTATCTGAGGCTCAAGCCTTTCTTTCAAGCAAATGCTGTGCAACTGAGTGGCTGAGCCAGCAAGATACGTCTAAGATGAAGCACACCTCTGTTAATATACCAAAAGCTACGGGGTTACACACTGAAACTTGTAAGGGATATGAACTAGATCAATCAAAGTTTTGTTTTGTTCTTGTTTTGTTTGTAAGATAAGGTCTCGGGCTGGAGTGATGGTTCAGTGGTTAAGAGTACTGACTGCTCTTCTAGAGATACTGAGTTCAAATCCCAGCAACCACATGGTGGCTCACAGCCATCTGTAATGAGATCTGATGCCCTCTTCTGGTGTGTCTGAAGACAGCTACAGTGTACTTAAAATAAATACTAAATAAATAAATAAATAAATAAATCTTAAAAAAAAAAAAAAAAAAGATAAGGTCTCAACATGTAGCCTAGGCTGCTCCTAAACCCAGAGGAATCCACCTGCCTCAGACTCCTGAGTGCTGGGATTGTTGATACCATCAGACCTCTCTCTAAAATTCTTTTTTAAAAAGCAGCAACAAAGCCACACAAAGCACACAACTTTAATCCCAGCACTAGGTAGGGTAGACCTCTGTCAGTTTGAGGCCAGCCCGTCTACAGCTAGGGCTCCACAGAGAAACCCTGTCCCGAACAAACAAACAAACTAAAAAATAAATAAAAAGCAGTAACAAAGTCTCAGTGGTGAAAGCACTTGCCCCACAAGCCAGCAGCCTGAATTCTATCTTCAGCAGTGTAAAAATCTGGGTGCAGTGAACTGAGTCTGCAATCCCAGCAGTTCCACCATGAGAGGAGAGGAGCAGGGGCAACCACAAAGACCTCGGCACACAACAGACCCTGCCATCCCACAGTAGAGCTGCTGGGATCTGATTCCTGAAAGTTGTCTTCTGTCCCCTCCACAAGCAGTGACACGCAAGCCTGCGATCCAGAGGCAAGAAATCACCGAGGGGTCTAAGATAACCTGAGCTAATGTAATGTAAGATAGTCTGAGCTAATGTAAGCTTGAAACAGCTTTAGGCTTCATGTCTAAACAAACAAAGCAAAGGAACAGCAAAACAAGAACAAACCCGAACAGAACCTAAAAACAAAAGATTAAAAAACTCCAAACAATGTGTAAAGCTCTGGATTAAGCACTGGAAACAAATAAAGCAAAAGTCTTGAGTCTATGGCCTGCCTCTGTTCACAGGTGAGAAACTTTATCTTGTAAATCTGTAACTTGCTTAGGTTGGCTGTGTTCACCAAGTTTCTGCTTATAGTAATTAATATTACTATTATTTTAATATTATTATTATATATTGTAATATAATATTAATAATATTATTATATATTGTAATAAATAATTACTACAATAATTATTTATATAATTATTTTATTATTTTTATTTTATTTTATTTTTTTAAGACAGCGTCTCTCTGTGTGGCCCTGACTGTTCTAGAATGCACTCATTCTGCAGACCAGACTGGCCTTAAACTCACAGAGATCTGCCTCCCAAGTGCTGGGATTAAAGATATGTACCATCACCACCTGGCCCTTGTAATTATTTTTGTTTGGAGGAATGTCCTGGGTGGACAGAGTGTTCTAATGGACCTGCACACTGGCCAGCAGATGAGATGGCTGGCATTGGAGTTTGCCAGTGGACCGGGAGTTCCTAAGGACAGGTATTTCATACACAGTCCCAGCTGTCCCGCCTGCTTAGTCCTACTCTGACACACTGAGGACGGCAGCTATGACTGCTGCCTCGGCAGAGAGGAAAAGCCTCAAGTGCTCACTTAGAGGAAGACTCTCCACCAACTTCAGCTTCTCAGACACACTGCCTACAAAGGGGGTGGGCACCCTAATCCGAAAGCCACTGAGCTGGGCACACAGAAGTCCCCATCATGGGAGGGATGAGGAATCTGGGCCGGAGTGACCGTTACTCATCGCCCCGTCCTAAGAAATCAGGGACTCTCTAAAATTTATAAAGATTGAGGATTTTCAATCTTTTGACGTTTAAAAATGAAATCCATGGAAATCGGTCATTTACCACTGAAAGGTCACATACATGTACTAGGTTACCAAATAGTTCTCTTAAAAGTCAATTCTGGCCAGGTGGTGGTGGCATATGCCTTTAACCACAGTACATGGGAGGCAGCAGCAGGTGGATCTCCGTGAGTTCGAGGCCAGTCTGGTCTACAGAATAGGGCGGCCAGGGCTACACGGGAAAACACTGTCTCCAAAACCAACCAACCAACCCACCAACCCACCAACCCACCAACCCACCAACGAAAGAAACCCAAAAAACAAAAAAAAAGGTTGATTCTGTCTGGGTATGGTAGCACACGCCTTGAACCTCAGTGCTCTATAGGCAGAGGCAGGCTCTGTGAGCTCCAGCCCAGCCAAGGCCTCTTTTTCTCAAAACAGAATGTCAATTCTAGAACAGATAATGGTGGCACGTGCCTATAATTCCAGTATTCAGGAAGGCAAAGCTGGAGGATCATAACTTTCAGGCTAGCTTGAGCTACATAGTGAGATCCTGTCTCCAAAATGGGGGTGGGGGGTGGGGAGGGAGAGGGAGAAGGGGGAGGGAAAGGGAGGGGGGAGAGGGAGACGGAGAAAGAGAGAACAAGAAGGTGCTGAAGCACTAGCACTGGCACACACACACCACACACACACACACACACACACCTGTAATCCTAGCCCTCGGGAGATGAAGGCAGAGGATTAAAAGGAGTTCAAGTTCATTCTCAGCTACACAGTTGAGACAACTCTACAGCCAGCCTGGGTACTAGGAGACCCTGTCTCAAAAACAAACAATGAAAAAAGTAAAAAGAAAGAAAGAAAGGAAGGAAGGAAGGAAGGAAGGAAGGAAGGAAGGAAGGAAGGAAGAAAGAAAGAGAGAAAGAATCTGAGCTGCCCTATTAGAGCGAAGGCTAGATCCCAGAGCAACCGATCTTTAAAGCAATGGCTCAGCTCACAGCCTCCAGTGGCCTGGTGATGTCACCTAGAAGGACTGTGCCAGCATTGTAATCCCCCCTCCCACTGGGCTTTAGAACAGACAGTATCACCGAGTAGAGGGGCTAACATTGTCTCCTTCGCTCTTGCTCTTGTGTGGGTGGGTTGGAAATCAAACCACCCAAGCTGCAAGATCAATCTGTAGCAGGAGCAACAATAGTCAGGCCCACACCACACAGCCAAGAAAAGGCGTCTCTACCCCAGGCCCCAAGATGAAGATCCTGGGCTCTAAACAGCCTGTAAAAGACGACTCCCCAGAGCACCATGCTCTCTCCCAGAGTTCTGGAATAAGCGTGGACTCCAGGTATCTTGTGCATGTACAAGCTCATTAAAAAGATAAATAAAAATTCCAATGCCCATAAGTAAACGATTTCAGGATGGCTGCGGTTTTGTTAAGGAACAGACTGTTGCTTTGCTGTGCCGGCTCAAATGACTGACTGGCCTGCCGTGCCACTGTACCTGGTTGTGAGTTTTGGACCCACACCAACTGCTTTCTGGGGCAGATTCCTAACGCATGTTCCTTTAGAACATCGGTGGCTCAGAATTCTAACAGGCATTTATGGAAAAGGCAATTCAGGGGCAAATAAATTTGGGACCTGCTGAGCTAAACCAAGCTAAACAGATTTCCCCAGGACTTCTCAGAATCTTTCATATGCTAATGTGGATTTCCAAGAACAGTAGCCCTGCACAGTGGGCTTTTAAGATTTGTTTTTGTTTTGTTCTTTTAAATCTTTTTTAAACAATGGATTCCTTTCTTCCTGGAAGAACTCTTGGGGAGGTTGTTATCTTTAAGACTGGGGATTGGCATAGCCATGAAAGGCATGTAACTTCCCTAGACACTGCTTTCCCACCTATAAAATATGGATAATGGCCACTACAGTTTGGATCTACAGTGTCTCGGAAATGCCCATAAGTCCCAGCCTGCAGTGCTACTGGGAACAGGAGGAGCCTAAGGAAACAAGTCTCAGAGGCTGGTTGCTGGAGGGATGTTAGGACCAGTCCTCCCCCCTCTTCTTTGCTTCCCTGATGTTAGAGTAACCTCCCTCTAGCTCTCACCTCAACGTGCTGTGCTACACAGGCCCAAAGCAGCAGAGCTACCCAAGCGAGAGCTAAAACCTCTGATACCATGACTGAGGTTACCCTTCTCCCTTATCCTGTGGGTTGTGTCAGGTTGCTCTAGTAACAGAAAGCTCGGTCAACAGGATACTACCTTACAGAGTCAAAACAGCTGATGGGAGATGGATAGGCACACAGTAGGCCTGCAGCAAATGCTTGTGCTCCCATTTCATCTGTTTAAGTCCCTTTAAAGACCAGGTTCAGGGGCTAGAGAGATGGCTCAGTGGTTAAGAGCACTAGCTGCTCTTCCAGAGGACCAGGGTTCAATTCCCAGCACCTACAACTGTCTATAATTCCAGTTCCAAGGGATCTAACGCTTTCTTCTGGGCTAACCAAGAAATACACATACACGCAGATAGAGTACCACCTTCACCCCGTACACACAGACCAGGTTCAGTAGAGACCTTTACCTCTGAGAGCCAGGGGACAGGCCTGTTCCACTTCAAGTAGCTACTGTTCCTATTCCTACTTCGGGCAATTTCTTGGTCCTATCAGAAAAACAAAGAATGAGCTTGGTGAAAATATGATTAAGAAATTGAAGACAAGACAGGATCCTGGGCTCCTTGAAGCTGTCTGTAGAGTAGGAGGGGGTCATGGGACATAGTCCCTGCTTCAAGGAGGCTAGTCAGCTTAAGTGACACTGTCTCTCATTATTTACACCACATCCCTGAGGAGAATATCTCAGGCTTGTCCACAGGCACGCCTGTTTCTGTTCACTTCCCTAAATTTTTCAACCATAAGAAAAAATGGACTCTGGACCCCCTTGGAGCAGGAGCTGTGATTTCTTATTCCTCCAACTCCCGTCCCCAAGTTGTATCCAGGTTCATCACTGGTCTCAACAAATGGGAGCCCCTCAAAGACACTCCAGGTCCTCCCTACCATAGGGGTCCACAGAGCTACTCTGGTCTCATCCAGCTTTAAGGATCCATTTCTGCTCTATTGTCAATGGTTGCAGGGGTTAGGGGTGGGAGGAGGGTCCAAATTGGAATGGCCCTCAGTTTCCCTAATCTCCCACCTGAGAAACACTATAGGGAAATGCTTCATGACAAACTATACCCCAGCTGTTTGCAGGGAAGGGCATTTGTCTACTTTAGCACCCCTGGTACCATGTGTCTGTGTCTGTGTCTGGTTCTGTTATCAGGAGTAGTCCTGACTCCAGGATATGTTGGATAATAAGCAGGAATGCTGTGTGTGTGTGTGTGTGTGTGCGTGTGTGTGTGTGTGCGCGCGCGCGCACACGTGTACAGGTGGGGCTGAAATATAAGGCTTCACACAAGCTAGGCAAAAGCTCTACCTCTAAGCCATACACACCCCTAGCTTAGGATGTGTTGTCTGAGACATGCCACATGCCTAGAACAGGTCAGACTTGGATAATGTGAACAATGGTGCAAAAAAAGCCTAAACAAATAGGCCCACTGGGGCTTTGAGGAAGGCAAGACAGATATCTGCACTCAGCTAGAACTCCAAGGCTAGACTGGGGTTCTACCAGAAGTCTCCCCTCTGCACATACCACAGAGAAGATCTCCCTCAAGGCTGTGGATCAACTGAGGGCAACTGACGGCCCTGACTGACCCAGCATGGAGCAAGGAGGGTAGAAAACAGACTGGCCATGCCACATACCTTGAGGCTGAGGCGCTGGGGACGATAAAATTGGAGATTCGGATCAACAGCAGGGATGTTCTTGCTGGCTAGGGCCTTGGCCAGTTCTCGCCAGCTGCCGTACCCTGTGGAAGGGAAGAAGAAAAGAGCAAGGCCAACTTACCTCAGGAGCCCATAAATCTGTAAGATTAAAGAGGGAGAGATAAGAGAGGCGAGTGGCTTCTTTTCGCGTTCCACCTCACAAAGTAGGCATGAAATGGGTGAGGCAGGTGGCGGGAAAGACCTGGGCTGTCCCCAAGTCAGAGAAGGAACTCTGCCAGGTAAGGCGGGCTATCATCACGTACCATGGAGTCCCACTACATGATTCTTACCTAGTTGCTCACAGTGGGTGATTTCTCAAAGGCCCAGGCAAGAAATGGAGGCAAAGGTCATTTCCAGGGCAGCAGCAGAGGATTAGGGGAGATGGAAGGGGAAGGGGTGCTTCTCTCTGATATTAGGATCGATAGATAGAACCAGAACTGGGGGAGGCAGGAGAAAGGGAGCCCAGGCCTTTGTATTTGTCCTACAAAGTTGGTTCTGCACTGATCTGGGGCTATTTGAGATACACTTGTCTCTGCGCTGGAACTGAGTTTGCACACAACTGAGGAGGCAGAAAGAACCCTGGTGGGAAGGAGGGAGCAGGAAAGTGTTGATGTGCAAGCAAGCATTCCCACACAAAGAGAGGCAAGGTAAGGGTGGGAAGAGTCGGAGCCCAGTGGTCAGTCTGTGAGTCACTAGACGCCCGTGCCTTCTTGACTATAGAGAGAACAGCTGGGCAGGGGTGTTGGGCTTACAGTAAGCGAACTTACAACACTGTAGGCCTTAAGTCAGACTCGGGAACCATCAAACCAGTGTTTAAGATCACTCCATCCTCAGTCCAGGAAAATGGGAGGAAAGCTGCTGAAATGACCAATCTGGGGTCACAGAACAAAGAGTAACAAGGGTACGGTGAGAACCTGGGCGAGCAGGGCCTCTCCACCGGGCTGCTTTATTTATTTTTTATTTTTTTAAAGATTTATTTATTTATTATATGCAAGTAGACAGTAGCTATCTTCAGACACACCAGAAGAGGATGTCAGATCTCATTATAGATGGTTGTGAGCCACCATGTAGTTGCTGGGATTTGAACTTAGGATCTTCGGAAGAGTCAGTCAGTGCTCTTAACCTCTGAACCATCTCTCCAGCCCCACTGGGCTGCTTTATTAAGATGCCCTTGAGGGGCTGGGTTACATCTCAGCTCTGGAGTTCATGCCTAGTACAACATAGGCTCTGCTCAAGAGGAGTCAGACTGAAGCGCCTCTGGAGGGGGCAGGGGATCACATAAAAGGAGTTTGACAGTCATTCACCCTTGGGAATGAACAGTTGGCAGAAGGCACAAGTGTCACAGGATCCCTGTG
Organism: Apodemus sylvaticus; assembly: GCF_947179515.1. Lineage (NCBI taxonomy): Eukaryota > Metazoa > Chordata > Mammalia > Rodentia > Muridae > Apodemus > Apodemus sylvaticus. Next base: position 152,072,466 of record NC_067473.1, read on the forward strand.
TGAGCACCAACAGGACACAGCTAACTAAACAAAACCAGAGAATAAACAGCTAAGTATGGCGGCAGATGCTTATAACACACCAAAAATCTAGGGGAACAGAGGCAGGGTTGCTGAATCTAAGGCCAGCCTGGGCTACATAGCAAGACAGAGTACAGTCAGTGTGTGAACCACACAGAAGGTAGACATCACAGTGTGCAGGAGTGTTAGGCACTGACGCTTGGGGGGATGGGCACGGAGTCACAGACTGGAGCTTGAGGCAGGGCAAGGCTGCTTTTCTTATGTGGTTTTGGTGTATGTGTTTGGAAAGCATCTCAGAGGTATGGTGGCATCTGAGCCTTTTCAGATGCTGGAGTTAGGTCAGGTGCGATCATTCTTGTCTTACAGATGCGGAAAGAGGAGCTTGGAGCTCTCAGCCACAGATCTATTGGTCTTCCAAGATTAGAGAAGATAGCCCTCACAAGCCAATGTCAGTCATCACGTACACTTTCTCCTGCAGCTACTCTTTAGCAGAGCTTTGAGATGTCCTGGAGCCAGAGGCCTTAGCTATGGATATAGGCCGCGGGTTACTACACAGATATTCAGTCATATTAAGTTATGGGAACTTCTGGCCTCCAGGGATACATGCACAGACACATAATTAAAAACAAAAACACCAGCCTTAACAAACACCAGTATGTGTGTGTGTGTGTGTGTGTGTGTGTGTGTGTGTGTGTGTAGGGAGAATACACACATGCAGACCAGAAGGCATCAGGTGTTCTCCTCAGTGTCACTCCATACCTATTTGAGGCTAGGTCTCTCCATGAACCTGAGGTTCATATTTTCTCAGCAAGACTGAAAGCCAGCAAGCCCTAGCAATGCTCCTGTCTCATCCCCCTGCACACGTGTAAGATGCCCAGCTTATTACATGAGTGCTGGGATCTGAACCCTGGTTCTCACAACTGCACAGCAACTGCTCTAAATTGCTGAGCCATCTTTCCGGCCTCCGCCCCGCCCCTCCCCTTTTTAGAAGAACCTAATAGGCTAATTTAGCTAGAATGCTTTTGATGTCTCTTCTTGGTAACTGAGCATTGACTGACTTCCTTAAATCCACCTATTGGCTGTAAAGCCCTGGCTTCCTTGCTGAACTCAGAACTGAACTCAGGTCTATACTAAGTGAAGAACTCTCAATTGACCAGTTCTATTCCTCTACGTCTGAAGGCTCTCTCTGTGGCCAAGGGTAGTTCCACCGAGAAAAAGACAAGACACTCAGTGACGACAGGCGGTGGTGGTGCATGCCTTTAATCCCAGTACTTGGGAGGCAGAGGCAGGAGGATTTCTGAGTTCGAGGCCAGCCTGGTCTACAAAGTGAGTTCCAGGACAGCCAGGGCTACACAGAGAAACCCTGTCTCGGGGAAAAAAAAAAAGAAAAAAAAAAAAAAGAAACTCAGTGATGTTAAATGCACCCAGGCCCTCACCTGCAGGTCACAGGTTATGTCTACGTGTTTCTGAGATATGAGATTCGAATGGTCAACAGATGAGTCTTCAGGTTTCAGAATGATGATCTAACTGCACACGCACGCACACACACACACACACATGGTTGTAACACCTTGAGCTATCTACAGCATCTCCTTAACCTTGCTTTTTCATCTGGACGGTGGGGATAAAAACATCACCTCCATCCACCAGGCCCGCTGTGAACAGTGAATTATCTGGGTCTGACTCACAAAATACTTGATACAAGTCTCTTCCTCCTAACAGTTCCGGAATTGGGGGTTTAGATTTGAGAGTTGAGAGATAAGAATCAATTCACAGACCACATGAAGCTCAAGAAGAAGGAAGACCAAAGTGTGGATACTCTGGTCCTTCTTAGAAGGGGGAACAGAATACCCACAGGAGGAGATACAGAGACAAAGTGTGGAGCAGAGACTGAAGGAAAGACCATCCAGGGACTGCCCCACCTGGGGATCCATCCCATATACAGTTACCAAACCCAGACACTATTGTAGATGCCAACAAGTGCTTGCTGACAGGAGCCTGATATAGCTGTCTCCTGAGAGGCTCTGCCAGAGCCTGACAAATACAGAGGTGGATGCTCACAGCCAACCATTGAACTGATCATGGGGTCCCCAGTGGAGGAGCTAGAGATAGGACCCAAGGAGCTGAAGGGGTTTGCAGCTACATAGGAGGAACAACAATATGAACCAACCACTACCCCCACACCTCCCAGGGCCTAAACTCCCAACCAAAGAGTACACATGGAGGGACCCATGGCTCCAGCTGCATATGTAGCAGAGGATGGCATTGATGACATCAATGAGAGGAGAGGCCATTGGTCCTGTGAAGGCTTGATACCCCAGTGTAGGGGAATGCCAGGACAGGGAAGCGGGAGTGGGTGGGTTGGTGTGTGGGGGGAGGTTTTCAGAGGGGAGTCCAGAAAGTGGATAACATTTGAAATGTAAATAAAGAATATATCTGCCGGGCGGTGGCGCACGCCTGTAATCCCAGCACTCTAGGAGGCAGAGGCAGGCGGATTTCTGAGTTCGAGGCCAGCCTGGTCTACAGAGTGAGTTCCAGGACAGCCAGGGCTACACAGAGAAACCCTGTCTGGGGGGGGGGGGGGGGCGGAGAATATATCTAAGGAAAAAAAAGATGCATACTGAATTATTTTTTTAAAAAAAGAATCCCCACTTCTCTAGAACTGTGTAAACTGCACAGAGCCAGGAGCTCTGACTCTCCTCTGTTTAGTGACCACAGAATAAGCAGACAGGCAGTGGGGACTTGGTAGTGGCATAGCAATGGATATGTCCTCTCTGCCCCACGCACTCTGTGGTCCTCTCTCACCTCCCCGCGGCCCTGCTGGTGTTCACTAAGCAACGATCTGTGCCAGGCACTGGGCACAGGCACTGCATTTGGATCCTCCTCATCTCTGTCTCCACATCGATTCTGGCAGTGGATACCCAGCCATTGCTTGCCCCCTGGGAGCAACTGGAGCTAAAGAATGTGCTGATTGAACGACTGACACTTGTCACTTGTCCCCTGTTAAGTGATTCCTCCTCCTTCTGGCTGGGCCTCTCCTTCCAGAGTACCAGCTGCCAGGGCCTGGTCCTCCTACAGCAGGTGTCACATTTATGCCGGGAGACAGACACTGGCGTCTCAGGTGTCAGACAAAGCACCACCGCGGGCCTCATGCTCTGCCCTCACAGAGCTGGGCTATCAAGTTAACCATCGGTCAGAGCATTGCCAGCACCCGCTGAGGGCAACACAGACTTCAAAGGCCTGAAGATTACCATCCTGGCTCTCTTCGACCCTATAGAACGCATATATCCCTCAGGTATCATTTTTCAAAAACTCTAATCAATATGTTAACTCCATCACCTCCTCTCACCCCTTCTCTCAGAAATAAGAAAAAAAACAAAGTAACTAAAGTTACGGTATGGTGGTGATCAGCCCAAGGTCACACCGTGGTGAAAAGACAATCCACAGGCCGCATCCCGTGGCCCGGACAACAGTCTTCTCGGCACGCAATGCTCACGCTGCAGGCAGGAGGTCCCCTCACTTCCCTTGTCCTTCATCTGATACTCTTCCCATGTGGACATCGGGGCCACTGACGGGAGAGTGGGAAGACCTGTCACTGCTGAGGCTGCCGCTGACACCCCAGATCCCACACAGTGGCACTGTAGACTTGAGCTCCGTCCTGGCTGGGTGTCGTACAAGGCCCTGGGTGTTATTCCCCATACAATTAAAATAAATAAGCATATATATTTAAAAAGCAAATAACTGAGGAAATAAAAAGTTGATTGTAAATTTCCATGTCAGTATAAATTCCCAAAGCCTATTAATAAAGACGACAATGCACGCTCCTCCCAGCACACTACACAAGAATGTGTTCGAACCTCTGCCAACGCCCAACCGGACTTCTTACAAGCTCTGCGTTAATTCGTATTGCTTTTACTCCTAAGCAACTCTGAGAGTGATACTAATTGCAGCCAACATTAATGAGCGCTTATTATGTTCAAAGCTAAGGAGGTATGGTTTTGAAACAGGGTCTCTATGTAGCTGTAACTGGCCCGGAGCTTGGTATATAGATCAGGCTGATCACCAACTCATAAAGATTCACCTGCCTCTGCTTCCCAGTTGCTGGGATTAAAGGTATACCCACTCCATGCTTGAAGCTGTATTTTACCACATAAAGGCAGATGATGGGAGCACACTGCACATCCATGACATCATGGCGAACAACAAGGGAGCCCAGTGGAGACCTACAGAACCTGTTCCAGTCCTGGGATCGCCGAGAGTGTCAGCCCTGAGTCATCTCTCCACTCCGTATTCTATTTTCTTGGTCATGTGGAAACAGATTGTACCTGACTATAGAAAGAACTGGATGTAGGCAACCCAACACAATGGATGATTCAAGTTTACCCCCCCAGTTAAGGGCTAAATGGTAGAACATGAAGTTCACGTCTCCTCTCCACCTCCCGTCCCCCCATCCCCACCCTGGAAACCTGCCAGCTCTGGGGATCAACAGGGAGACTGAAGGTGACCCAAGACTGCTACCAGGAAAGGTGGAGCCAGGGGACGGTGTGAGGGCACGGATGCCCAGGGGAGCCATGGTGGACACTGACATCTTTACAGTATCGGTACCCACCGTGGAGCTGGTCTCTAGAAGAAGAGATTTTCACCTTCTCTAAACTACAGGGGAGGAGTTTTGAGAGAATAATCATCCTAGGACTCTGGAAAAGACACAAGACACCACAGGCCTGAAGACCCAGGATGAATGAGTTCAGAGAAGCCCTGGGGTCTATCTAGAAATTTACCTACAGAACAGAAAAGGTGGCGCTGAGGTGGTAGAATCTTTGTCCCAGTCGAAGACAAGAGACTGCCAAGGAGACAAGAGGCCATGATACTCGGCATGGATTGACAAGAGCCAGAAGCCACCCTGAGTCACAGAATAAAGGTTCTGTGCCTGGGAAGAACTTGAGGAGAGAGTCTGAGGAGCTGGTGTTTGGCAGGACAAAGTGACTGTGTGCTTGAAGCCAGCAGGGCCTAGATCAGAAAACGAAGCAGCATGTCACAGACAGGCAAAGATGAAGCGGAGGACCTGTCACCTAGGGGACGGTCTTCAGGGCATGCCTAAGGCTCGGATGGCAGAGAGTGTGATGAAGTCTTTTCTAGTTGCTGAGGCCCCAGGGAACTTGATGCAATAAAAATTATTATTACTATAACCATAACAATGAACATGTATGAGCTGATGCATATATATACACATATCTACATGTCTATTTGTACAGAGATTTGCTATATTTATATTAATTTAAATACAGATTACTCTGTTTTTATTTTATTTTTTAAAAATTTAGTTGTAATTTCTAATAAATAAACAAGTAAGCCATATAAGCAATCCTCTTTTGGAATGCTTAATAATCTATGAGATGGGGCTAGAGAGATGACTCAGTGGTTAAGAGCACTGCCTGCTGTTTTAGAGGACACAGGTGCAATTCCCAGCACCACACGCACGGTGGCTCACAACCTCCTGTGACGCCAGGGGTCTGATGCCCTCTCCTGTCCTCTGTGGACACCAAGTGCACATGTAGTTCTCAGACATATACACAGGCAAAATACTCATATACATAAAATAAAAATAAATAGATCTGAATAAACAAACAACAAATAAATACAATTTAAAGAAAACAATCTAACACTATAGAGGATGAAGTGAACTGCAGTTTTAGCAAGAATGGGCTAAAGCTGATTAACACTGGCTTAGACCTCCCCTGGGTAAGAGAAAGGTATGGGCCTAGCAGAACCAGGCTTAATCGGGTTATAAACCAGAAATGTCTTTCAAAATACTGTTATAGTCTCTCAACAAGCTCTTTCCCTGAGTTTTCTTTAACAGGTACACACAGACACACACACACACACACACACACACACACACACACGTTATATATTTAATATGTATATAGCTTTTATTTTTTGATGGGCGTACACACACACACACACACACTAAATGCTGGCCATTCCCCTTTCATTTCCTGTTATCCTCTCTCCCACTGAAACCTTATTTTCATATTTTTTAAATGCATACCTACATATGTACATATTGTGTACATCTTGTTATTCATCCTTTTTAAACTACATGTTATACAGTATTTTTTTTTATTTTAGACTTTTTTCTTCATTACAGCCAACACCGCCATACTGAGCTATGCAGTACTGAGAACTGAACCAGGGCTTCACGCATGCTCTGCAAGCATTCTGAAAGCTACACCACAGCGCAGATTGCTCCTGCGGGAGACTAAGGCTCGCAGAGTTGTTGGTTGGTTGGTTTTGTTTGTTTGATCTTCCCAAAAGTCATAGAGACAGGAAGTGACTGAGCTGAGATTTGAACCCAGGATGAAAGGCTGTGTTCATAACTCTATCACTCCCCATTCAAGGTCCCGAGTTTCACTTCCATCATTATTGCTCAGTAGCATTCATTTACCAGCCCATCCCTGTTCTCCTACCGTCTCCAACCTACCTTCTACTGATACCACCCATGGGTACACACACACCCACACGCACACACACACCACACACATGTACACACACTCCCCATATACACACACACCACACATGTGCACACATGTACACACACACTACATACACATACCACACGCACACACACCACACACACATGTACATACACATACCACATACATACACATCACACACACACCAGACCATCCTGTTCTCCTACCATCTCTAAACTACCTTCTACTGATACCACATGTACATATGCACAGGTGCACATGCGCACACACACACACACCAGACACAGCAGACACACCAGCCACACCACCAGACCATTTCCTTTCTCGTTCTGATTTAGTCACTAGTTAACTATCTTCTCTCTGTAAGAGTCAAAGAAATGCAAAAGGAGAATGGAGCCCCACATGTTCAATTGCATCACCGACTATAGCCAGAGAACCAGACAAGAGCATTCAGCACCTTCTCTTCCTCAACAGAAATAATACTGTGTTTGTGTTCACGACTGGCCCTGGGGATCCTTGTGGCTGCCCAGCTCATCAGGAGGAGGGAAGGTCTTTGGAGAGTAGAAAGGTGGAGTCCTAAGGTTTCCCTGGCTCCTGCTCTCAAACAGATGAACACGGGTAGGGCTCTCAGGAGCCTCCTCCCTGACAGGCCTCCAAGGCTGCTCACAGCCCGGCCCAGGGGCCTCGAGTGCAGTCAGTTGTATTCAGTCTCCTGCCAGGCTAGCACCGAGCCGCTGGGATGGTGTTGGCTGCAGGCAAGCTGGGGCTTGCCACCAGCAACTTGGGAACTGCACCTACTGCCCTCACAAGTGCGACCCAAAAGGCCCCAAAGAGGGCATTTGAGCCAGTGCCAGGGATGCACCTGCCCCACAGCAGCTGTAGGGCTTCTTGCTTACACAAACATCCAGATAGAAGAGAAAGCCAAGGGAGCAGATGAGGAGAAAAGACAGAAAGAAGCCCAACGTCCTTGCTCTTTGCCGCTGCCGCCCTGGGAATACAGGTTCTGCTTGTATGTAGCTGAGCTCAGTAAGTTTCCATTCATTCCCTAAGCCTGGGTGATGATCAGCATAGACTCCAGAAGGGAGGGCCCAGCCTGGTCACCTCGAGGATATCACCATTATCACTATCATCATTGCAAAAACTCAACAACCATAGCATCTCAGGATCCATTTACAAGTCACTGCCATAACAGTTAGTCCCATGTAAGGAGAATGTGAACTTAAGACCCTCTAGGAAAACCTAGAGCTAAGAGCCCAGGACTTCAGACTGGCTCACAGCCTGCACTTAAATCCTCAAGGTTCTTCCCAGACCCTCTGGGGGGCTTGCTTTTCTGAACCCATTAGGTGGAATGTGGTTAGGTGGGTTACTGTGAAATGGGACAAAGAGAATCTTCAAGGAAAACATGGGGCCACCTCTTATCTCCCGGGGAGGGGGGGTTCTTTCAAATAGGGAGTTCAGAGCTGCAGTAGTTGGGCATCTGTCTAACATTTAGAATAAATAGCTATGAATGAATAAATACAATCAACGAGAAGCACACTTGTGTCCACATGCAGGGCGAGTGCTAGCCAGTTCTGCAGGATGCAAAAAGGCAGTCTTAGCAAGCTGGGCTCGCTGGATGCTGATGACATGATGTTGCTCAAGGATTTTCTATTTTCAAGGACTCAGAAATGTCAGGCAAGAGTAACAAATTCTCTGTGATTGGGAAACTTGTCTTTATGGTTTAAGAGTCTAGGAGAAGCAACAATACAGGAAATCACTGGCTCTGTCTAATGGCTGTGGAGGAGTTTCAGCAAGACTCTCACTAGACCTCAGCCGAAGGGTTAATGTTGCCTGCAGAGGCACCGGAGGGTGTAGGACAGAGCCTTAGAGGTTACTCCAAAGCCTGTGCTCCAGGGCTGGAGAGAGGGCTCATCAATTAAGAGCACTTCCTGTTCTTTCAGAGGACCCAGCGTGGTTCCCGGCACCCATACTGGATGGCTCACAACCACCTTTAACTTCAGCTTCAGGAGATCTGATACCTTGAGCCTCCTATACTTGAGCACCTATACTCACGTCCACATCTATACTCAGGGATACACATAATTTAAAAAACAGAAATAGGACTGGAGAGATGGCTCGGGTGCTAAGAGCACCAGACGCTCTTGCAGAGGACCTGGGTTCAGCTCCCAGGACCCAACACGACCTCACGACCATGTGCAATTCCAGTTCCAAGGGTTCTGGTGCCCTGTTCTAGCCTTTGTGGGCACTGCATACACACATGGTACACAGACACATATGCAGGCAAAACACTCGTGCACATAAAGTAAAAATAAATGTTTTAAAAACAAATACAGTCTTAAAGCCCTAGACTCTCCCTTTGGCCTCTTCCCAGGTAAAAAGCAGAAACAGAGGCTCTTTCTCTTGAGCTCTGAGAGAGAAAATGGTTTCCATTGTTGGAGATCCTGGAGAGACAGAAAAAAGTGGGAGCCAGGATAAAAACAAACAAATAAAACCAAACCATCATCATCTGAAGGTCCAGGAAGATGAGACGAGGGAAATGGGGGTGGGGATGGGAGGTGGGAGGAGTATGTCTGTGAGAAGCAAGTTACTATGGAAAGAGGAGGGAAACTGGGCACAGTGGCACCACACACCACAGCCACACACAGGAGGGAGAGACTGCATCTTAAGTAATTTTTTAAAAGACAAGCGAGGACAAGCAGGAAATATTTAACAATTAACTATCAAATGACAAGAGCCTGGATTTGGGGATGGTTACAGTAAAATGCTGACACAGACCTAGGAGGGTCTATTCAGACACTTCTCTTCCACGCATCACCCCACTCCACCCACTAATGGGTTGGCACGTGCTTCACACACAGACAACTGTCAGAGCTACAAATGGACATCTGCCCAGACTCGTCTCTACTACAGGCTTTTAACACAGTCTTGTTTCACCTCCACAGCAATCACTTGATGTTAACAAACTTCTCCATCTACTGAAGTCTTCACAGCCTCCACACAATGGCATAGAGAAACTGCTTGCCCTTCAAAAAGATCTCCTAAGAAGTATCTTACACAGGACCTTCTGTCTGTCGTACAAAAAGGCAACAGAATCCAAGGGAAACAAAGAGAAGGCTCCTCAAAGCCAAGGACATTTTCTTGGGCTCCACGGGGCTTTGGTTTGGACCAACAACCAGGAGCCTTGGCCTCCCCGGCCCATTACACTTGATATCTGCTGTTACAGTACACACACACACACACACACACACACACACACACACACGTTTGCAGTGTTGGGGATCCAACTTAGGGCCCGAGCAAGCCAGGAAAACAATCTACCACCAATGTACTCCCTTCTCAGCAGTCTGAGCCTCCTTCCTGCATTTAGCTGGAAAACAATCTGCTGTGGGTACCAGCCAGCTGCTAGGCCTGCACGGTCTGAGGAAAGGGACTTGCCAAAACGATGAGGATGCTATAACCTGTTCCTGGGAAGGAGAAGGAACGGGACAGGAGGGCACACAAGACAGTAATGAGACTATTGGGCTTAGGTGTGGTGGCACACCCCTTTAATCCCAGCACTCTTGGAAGACAAAGGCCACCCGGAGTTCAGGCCACCCAGGGCCACGGGGAGATTACTGTCAACTGAGACTTGTTCTCTTTCGTTCCACAAAAGGTCATTTAAGTGAAACTTCAGGGGTTTGTATGCACTGAGATTAAGGGTCAGGTCCTCTTCCCTGGGTCACCGCCGAATATTCTTGGCTCGTTTTATGTTTATCCAAATACCATGAACCTTTTCCACTTGGTTAACAGGGACAGAGGGACCTAAAGGTAAGTTCACTGAATATCTAATCTGAAGTCAGTCTTTGATTCTTGGCCCAAGGTACAGGATACCATCACAGTGCTTAACTGCACGGGAGCCCAGTTAGGAAAGGCCTGAAAATTAGCCCCATGCAAGGAAAACCGTCTCTCTCCCTCTCCCTCTCCCTGTCCCTCTCTCTCTCTCTTTCTCATTATTAGATTCCCATTGCATTGAGCAAGCACTTGAAGCATGTGAGAGAGAGAGAGTGGGTGGTGTGAAGGGCTGAAGAGTTACTTCACAGGCAGTGTCTCCTCACAGTTCCGGGCTGGGGCCTGGGTGAAGTGACAGGTGCTGACCCTGACAACCAGCTGCAGGCTGCCATGGCATCCTGTGGACACTTGCTGTGGCAGAGATGTCAACCCAAGGGTCTCTGAGTGGTCACTATTTCCTTTCTCCCTTTTTCTCTCTTACCCCCACTCCTCACCTCTATCACGTCACCATCTAGCTCCGATGGGCCTGAAGCTCATCCTGTAGACCAGGCTGGCCCCCAGCTCACAGAGATCCACCTGCCTCTGCCTCCTTTCTAAACATAACTTTGAGATGTGCATGTTGTGGATAGCCCCGGACTTGTATTTTGATGCTAATTCCACTCCTCAGAGGGGCTGCAGATGAGGAGTTGCCTTGTGAACCTTCTCCCCACCTTAACTTTTCAAATAAAGGCTTGAGCCAATGATTGGGCAGGAGGACGGGGAAGGAGCTGAGAGTTTGGGGGGGGGGAGGAAGGTGGGGGAGGAGCCACAGAGGATCAACAGGAGGGGGTCTAGGAGGGATGGATCTACAGAGAGGCAGCAGACAGTGATGCTCGTGGCCTGGAGAAAGCACAAGTTCTATGGGATAATATAGATGGGAATAGAGTAGTGTAGTGGGAGATCTGCCCAATCTAGGTTTATAGCTTTTTGCTACTGATTGAGTTGAGATTTCTTTTACCAGGGAATTGGGTTGGAAACAAAGTAGCAACATGTGTATATGTGTAGAAAATACATGTAACACAGACTAATCTTGATTACCAAGTCGGTAGGTGTGAGAGGCACCTAGGAGTTTGGATGAAAATTGTGTCTCTAAGGTGTTCCCTGAGATGGCTGGCATGAAGTCTCTGACCTAAGAACTGTTTCAATCAACTGATAAAGTGAAATTCTGAATAGACTCTTGGAAATAGCAGAACTGTGGAAGGTGGAGCCTTCTCAGAGGGTGTGTCTCTATCCAGCAGGAATGTCCTGCCGGGGGCCACGTTCAGGGCTTCTCTGTATTTCTCTTCATGGTCTGAGCACCACCACATGATTCCCTGTCAGGATGCACTGAACCCTCTGAAACCGTGAGTGAAGCACAGCACCCCCACCACCCCCGCCTGCTAAGTTATTTCTGTCAGGCAGTTTAATATAGCAACGCAAAGGCCAACAGAATAAGTAAAAAATTTTATCTCTTTTTTTTGGGGGGGGGGTGGAGGAGTTGAGACAGGGTTTCTCTGTATAGCCCTGTCTGTCCTGGAACTCTATAGACCAGGCTGGTCTCAAACTCAGAGATCTTCCCTCTGCCTCCTGAGTGTTTGGAATAAAGGCGTGCACCACAGACTACCAGGCTAAATTTATTGTTTTTTTATATAAGTCTGCAAGTAACCTTCCATAAGCTACACTGTCAGAACACGCCACCCTTTTCTTTTTTCTTTTCTTTTCTTTTCTTTTCCCTGATTCTTTAAGGCAGGTGTTTTTCTGAGTAGCTCTGCTGTTCTGGGACTCTCTCTGTACACTGGGCTGGCCTTGAACTCACAGAGATCCACCTACCTCTCCCTCCAGAGTGCTGAGATCAAAGGCGTGTGCCACCACTGCCCTGCTCTCACACTTCAGTCATTTTTCAGTGCACATTCAGGGGCAGTAAGCACAGGCACACTGCTGCCAACCGTCCTCGCTACAATGCTGTCATTGCTCTGAACGCTGTCAACGCGAAGCAACTTCTATTTCTTTTGCTCCCAGCTCCTAGGGACCACTGTGCACCTTGCTCTATGAATTTTGCTCTCTATAAATTTACCAAGTATCTTACATACATGGAATCATACAATATTTATTCTTATATATTTAGCTAATTTCATAATTATAACATTATTTCATAGTTCAACCATATTGTACCGCATGTCAAAATTTCCTTCCTTTAAAGCTGAGCAATATTCCATTATATATGGGTATATATTATATTTATAATATTAATAATATAACCCATATACATACATATACATATCCATAACATATACATGCACACACAGACATATATATGATTTTCATATATATACACATATGTAAAATATGTATAAAATCATATATATATATATATATATATATATATATATATATATATATATATATATATGATTTTCTTTATCTATTCATTTATCATGGAAAGCTGGGTTCTTTCTACCACTAGGATGTTGGGGCAGGGGAGAGGTAGGAGGAGAAGCTAATATAGGTATATGAATCTCTTTGAGACTCTGCTCTCACATTTTCCAGAAAGGCACACTACTGAACGGCAAATAAATAAATAAATAAATATCAATCTAGCAGGTACTGAAGACCAAAGGGACCAGGATGCTATATCAGTGGAATAAATATGGTAATAAAATGTGAGTTTCACCAAGGATGCAGAGAGTCTGGGGTACCCTGGCTTGGAAAAAGAGTGGTATATTGGTATGATCCGACTGAACTACTCCTAGTCCATAACAAGAAAAGAAGCAGAAGTCATGTGAGTTCTGAGAGGAGTTTCCTGGGAATCCTGATGTTCTAGTACACTAGGCAGTATGGAAACAGCAATTTCAACACATCTTGGCTTTAAAGAGTGCTTAAAACTTTCTGGCCCCTTACAATCTGCAAGCTTAGGAAGTAAGTGGGGGTCTGTTGGTTGCCTATCCTCCATGAAGCAGGTATTTCCAAGGAACCATTTAGAACTGTTTTAGTCCAATTTGACATTGTGGCTACATGGGGTGACAGTGGAACAGCACAATGAACATGTTGTAGATCAGTGTATTAGTGTATTGTGTGAGCATATGTGTGTGTGTCACTAGGTGTGTGTGTGTAAGAATGTATATATATGTATGAGTGTGTGTATGAGTGTATATATATATGCGTGTGTGTGTGTGTGTGAGAGTGTGTGTATATGTATGAGTGTGTGTACTAGTGTATGTGTATATGTGTGTGTTACTAGGTGTGTGTATGTGTAAGAATGTATATATATATGTGTGTGCGTGTGTATATGAGTGTGTATGTATGTGGGAGAGTGTGTATATGTATATGAGGGTGTGTGTATGTGTGTGAGACTGTATATGTGTATGAGTGTGTGTGTATGTGTGTCTGTATATGTGTGTGGAGAGTATGTATATGTGTGTATATATATGAGTGTGTATGTGTGTGTATGAGTGTGTGTGTGAGTATGCATGAGTCTGTATGAGTCTGTGTGTGAGTATATATATGTATGTATGAGTGTGTATATGATATGAGTATGTGAGTGTGTGTTACGTGTGTGAGTGTGCGAATGTGTGTAATGGGGTCAGTCTGGTCTGGAACTTGTAATCTTTGTCTCAGCCTCCTAAGTGCTAAGAATACAGGTATGTGCCACATGCCTAGTTCTGGATACTTTGTACTCCTGTGCTAAGACATATATCATGCCGGATGCACACTGGTAGTATGTGGTACAACCAATGAAAACTCAGCAGCTAAACATAGACCGGAAAACTAGTCCTCTGATGTGGTTTGATATGGCTACAGTCACAGGCCTATCTGCCTCAACTTAAGTCACAGGTAACTTTGGGAGCTGGTTATGTAAAGTTCAGGAGTTGAAGAAGGGGTATCATAGTTTGAGGCCACCAGGTCTATATGTGAATTTCTGGCCAGCCAGGACTACAGACCCTGCCTTTGTTTTGTTTTGTTGTTTCTATTTTTCTTCCTTTCTTTTCTCTCCTTTCCTTCCTTCCTTCCTTCCTTCCTTCCTTCCTTCCTTCCTTCCTTCCTTCCTTTCTTTTCTCTCTCTCTCTCCCATTCTCCCCCTCCCCCTCTAAGATAAATTGGGGGAAAGAACACAAAATAAATAGGGAATCACACCAGCAGACCCCAGAAAGGTCAAGAACCAGGCAGTTACTAAAATCTTTAATATCTCAAACCCCGAGTCCTACTGTGGAAGCCTTGCAACTCCATTCAAATACAGTGTGTGGGGGGCGGGGGCAGTGAAGGGATTAGGGGTATGGGGGTCTGACCTGTGAAAACCCATTAGCTGTACAGAATTGACTTGATCTTTAAATATGGGTTTTATTTTTTGAGAACCATTCTATTTTTAAGGCTAAAGTACACAAATGTAGATATAATTAGAGGTATCAAAGACACAAACATTACACTATCTAGAGACTTTATAAAATATCTGAAAGATGGTAGAATTGATTATTTAGATTATTTTTCCTGGGTTATACAAAGAGATAGTGTTCTAAATGTGTTTCTTGGGGACTGGAGAGATGGCTCAGTAGGTAAGAATACCGACTGTTCTTCCAAAAGGTCATGAGTTCAAATCCTAGCACCCACATGGTGGCTCGCAACCATCCGAAAAGAGAAAAGACATCTGATGCTTTCTTCTGGTGTCTGAAGACAGTTACAGTGTACTCACATATAATAAATAAACAAATCTTTAAAAAAAAATTAAAAAAACTAAATGTGTTTCTTGAAAAGACAAGAGAAACAGTCATTAGTTAGACTTTCCAAACAATGGGCATGATGGTTCTTGCCTCACACAGAAAAGCTGGAGTGAGACAGAACTTCAAATTCAAACGTAGTCTGAAGTGTGTGGCATGCACTCAGTAGGCAGAGGCAGCAGAACTCTGAGTATGAGGCCAGTCTGGTCTATGTATTCCAGGACAGCCAGGGCTACATACAGAGACTTTGTTCCAAATAAACAAAAAAAACCCAGCTTGTTGCATCTAGGGAAGCTGAGAGACCATAGCTACAAGGTTAAATAACATCTGCACTAGAAAGCTAAAGGCTAGAAGCCTGAGGTGTCATTATCTGAGACACAAAACAAGTTCAGAGAAAGACCCATGACAAAAATCCAGGTCTCTGTCCTGGCTTAGAGCACATCCCTTGTCTGCGGACAAGTGAGACCATCTAGTCTGTGAGTCTGGTGGCAAGTCCCCAATATTGCTGGGTCTGTCTAGCTTGGGCTCTGAGAACACAAGCCTTCTTGTGGAAAGAAGGTCACAGTCAACAGAGGCAGCTTGGAGAACGCATTTCCCTGAGAATCTGAGAACCTGCTGGTGATGGGCTGGATCACTCCTAAATCTGACTCTGCTAACCACATGAAGACGGCTCTGAGGTCTTTAGGAGCAAGGCTGGGCATGACCTGTGGCCACAGTCTGCAAGGTAAAAGCTGAGAGACATTAGACTTCACTGGCACACCATTTATTATCCTCCTACATGATTTTCAAAACCATAACTTACATGCACAGAAGCACGCTAAGTACTTCTTTGACATGTTAATCTCCTAACATTTCACATAGAGGGGGAAAAAAGATCCTTTCTTTAGGTTAAGAAGCAATTTTTAAAATAAATGAATAAAGGCTGATATATAGCCATGGCAAAACACTTACCTGGGATGCGTAAATCACAAAAAGGCAGTATTTATTTTGTATGTATGTGGGCTGCTACCAATGAAATCTAAGACTTCATATATGCAAAGCAAGAACTCTATGAACTGAGCTACACTGCCAGTCCTGTGTATTGTGTGTGGACACAGCGTTCTGCTGTCAATTCTCTCCCTCCATCATACAGGTCCTGAGGATGAAACTCAAGTCACTAGGCTTAATATAAGCATCCCTACCCGCTGAGTTTCCAATGGCTCTCCCTAGAATCTTTTTAAATCAGTAAGATAAACAACTGCAAGTATATTTGAGAAAGGGATTTAGTTAAGAAGGAAAACAGACAGTTCTGCAGTGTTCTCTACCTTCACAGTAAGCATCCGTCCTCTGGGGGCGGGGGATGACCTGAGCTGGATCCCCAGAGTAGAAGAAAACTGACCCCCACAAATTGTCTTCTGACCTACATGCACATATACACACACACACACACAGACACACACACACACA